>NC_092141.1:69363886-69671433 GCF_043159975.1 Macaca nemestrina
GGTGTGAATGCTGAGTCTGAACCTGGTCTGGATGTGAAAGTGTCACCTTAGGATGCTTTGGAGGAACTAGAGTCTTCTTCAGGGGTGTAGAATGTCCAACCTCTGTAGTGGGTTCTGGAGTGATGGTAAGCCCCAGGTCCAAAGGTTGAACTGTGGCTTGAGTCAGGTTTGAATGCTCTGGAGGTTGAGCTACAACTACATTAGGGAGCTCTGGAGTCTGAGCTGGGGCCTCCTGCTGGGTTAGAGAAGACTCACTCTCCTCAGCGGTCTGTGGATGCTCAGCTGCAGCCTCCTGCTGGGTTGGAGAGGGGTTCTCATTATTAACAGGTTCCGGAGATTGAACTGAAGTCTGTTGAATTGCTGAAGGTCCAGCCTCTTCCAGTGACTCTGGAGGCAGAGGTGGGCCCCCGTGCTGGATGGCGAGAGGTTCTGCATCATTACCTGGCCCTGAGAGCTGAGCTGTAGCCTCCTGGAGGACTGGAGAAGTTCCCACCTCTGCACTAGGCTCTGTTGCTATGGTGAGCTGCATGTCTGGAGGCTTAACAGAGATGTTGGGCAAAACTGAGTGCTGAGTTTGATGGTGACCAGGAGGTGAAACTGTGACTTCATGATGTTCTGAGGGCTGAGCTGGGGTCTCCTGCAGGGCTGGAGAAGACTCCACCTCCCCAGAAGACTCAGAAGGCTGAGCTGGCTGCTCCTGCTCACTGGGGGAAAGTTCATGCTCCATAGGAGGACCTGCAAGCTCAGTTGGGGGCTCCTGTTGGGTTGCAGAAGGTTCCGCCTCCTCTGGAAACTGAATCGGGGCCTCCTGCTGGGCTTGGAAAGATTCTGTCTCCTTGGTAGGCTCTGAAGTTATGGTAACCTCCACATCTGCAGGTTTAACTGTAATGTTGGGCAAGTTATAATGAGCTTGATCCTCACCTAGAGGCTGAACTGTCACCTCACGATTCGGTAGAGTTAGACTCTCCATAGAGGATGCTGGAGGCAGAGCTGGGGCCTCCTGCTGGGTGGAAGAAGGTTCTTCCTCCTCAGGGAGCTGTGGAAGCTGCCCTGGGGCTTCTTGCTGGAGTGAAGAGGATTGGATGTGTTCAAGCGTCTCTGGATTTTGAGTTTCAGGTTCTAGATGGAATTGAGAAAGTCCAACTCGCTCAGGGGGCCCTGGAGGCTCATCTGAGTTCACCCGGAGTCTGGAGGCAGTCGATTCCCGGGGTGGGGCTGACATCTGCGAGGAAGCAGAGGGCCCCAGGTAATCAAAGTCCCCCGGGTCTCCCGGGGGAGTGGGCACATGGGGAGATTCCCATGGGAGATGGGAGGCGCCGGAAGACCGGGGCTCAGGCGGCCCCAGGGGGTTAGAGGTCAGCTGGAGCGGGTCCTTGACCCACTCCAGAGGCTCAGCCTCCTTGCCTAGTAGACACAATAGTTGCCGTATGAGGAGGAGCCATGGGCCCCAGAAACGCAGCCGGGACATGATACAGGCTGGAGCTCCGCACTGAGCGGGAGTCATTCTGGCAGCCCTGAGAGGCTCGTGCCCCTTATAAGCGTGAGCCCCGCCCTGTCTTTATGACACCTTTATTTATGCCACCTTTATTATACTCAGGTCCAGATCTGCTCCATGTCACCAGGGCAAGCTTATGTCACAATCCCACCCAAGCACCCGTTCCCACCCCACCCAGCCGGAACACCCCACCCCTCCCCTTCCCTTAGTGAGGAAGGATTTGGGCGGCAGACCCAGGTGGTCCCACGACTCCAGCGGCCTGCAGGAGTAGGGTGGGGTGGGATGGGATGGGGTGGGGTGGGATGGGATGGGGTGGGGTGGGGTGGGGGCGCGGCAGAGCTTCCCAAGGAAGTCACAGGACCTCGCCTCATGATATTCACAAGTGCTAGTCCAGTTCTGGCAGCCTGAACTCTTCCTCCTCCAAGGTGAAATCCGAGCATACTCTTCCTTCCAGGGAGAGCAACTGACCTGCAAAATGGGCGCCAGTTCGGGTGGCAGGCACGACGCACATTACAGTCATTTATTCCAAAATGTTGCTGTTTTCGCTAAACTTTCGGTATCTTTTGTTGCATGTTTTGCATGTTTGATAATGAATTCACCACCCTACTAGGTAGGGGCTGCCAGGGAACAAGCGAGGACTCCACATTTTCTGTAGGAGGGGTGTTGGGGGTGGGCAATTCAGTCTGGGAGAGAAGGCTTTAATCCCAGTGAAGAGCCCTTTGCACTAGCCTGGGAGGAGGCTGAACTGTCATCCTGCCTTGACTCAACACAGCCATTACCCTAGAAGTTACAGCGCCACCCTTCAGAGATCTACCCTGTGTGCACACATGGAGAAGAGGCTTAGGCTGTTAAAGTCAACATGTTAAATAACGTCCTGAAATGCGACTGTAATTGTAACACAGCTGACTTCCCCCACAGCCATTCTTACCTATTTTGTTACTGTCTGGCACAATTATCAGCATGTAAACTCCAAGAAGGTGCTTCATCTTATTCCAGTGCCTAGCAGAGGCACAGGGTGCACAGTGATGGTTTTAAAATGGAAGGGGAGCCAGGTGCGGTGGCTCACACCCGTAATCCTAGAACTCTGGGAGGCCGAGGTGAGTGGATCACTGAGGTCAGAAGTTCGAGACCAGCCTGACCAACATGGTGAAACTCTGTCTCTACTAAAAATACAAAATTAGCCAGGTGTGGTGGTGCATACCTGTAATTCCAGCTACTCGGGAGGCTGAAGCAGGAGAATCGCTTGAACCTGGGAGGCAGAGGTTGCAGTGAGCCTAGATTGCAACATTGCACTTCAGCCTGGGCAACAGGAGAGAAACTCCGTCTCAAAAAAATAAAATAAACTAAAATTGAAGAGATTCCAAGATTTGCCTCATTTAGGGATGGATCTATTGTTATAATCAGATTCCTGAAATCAGTGCTGACTTCCTCTCACATTTCACAGGAACCTAGACTTCTTAAAGCTTGAAGTTTCCTTGGAGGGTTTTATTTAAATCGAATTAAAATGATTATTTTACAGGTAAAAACTTCAAAACACTTTGCAACTTTGGGGTGAAAGTTAAATAAAGCACTGTAGCCCCAAGTTGAGTTCCCACTGAAAGGATACTTTTGCTCCTTAAAAAAAAAAAAAAAAAAAATCTACATATAGTAAATAGTGACTGTTTTGAGATTTAGAAACTTATTCCCTATTTAAGAGCTTTCATATGCAGTCATGCGTTACTTGCCATGTGAGGAGCTGGAGAAATGTGTCATTGGGTGATTTCACCATTGTGCTAACATCATGGCGTATACTTACACAAACCTAGGTGGTGTAACCCACAGCACACCTAGGCTATATGGTATGGCCTACGACTCCTAGGCTACAAACCTGTACTGTATGTTAACTGTACTGAATACTAAAGGCAACTGTAACACAATGGCATGTATTTGTGTATGTAAACCTGGAAAAGGTATAGTTAAAATACTGTATAAAAGATAAAAATTGGGCCCGGGTGCAGTGGCTTATGCCTGTAATCCCAGCACTTTGGGATGCCTAGGTGGGTGGATCACCTGAGGTCAGGAGTTTGAGACCAGCCTGGCCAACATGGCAAAAAACAGTCTCTACTAAAAATACAAAAATTAGCTGAGTGTGGTGGTGCGTGCCTATAATCCCAACTCAGGAGGCTGAGGTAGGAGAATCACTTGAACCTGGGAGGTGGAGATTGCAGTGAGCTGAGATCACACCACTGCACTCACTCCAGCTTGAGCAACAGAGTGACTCCATCTCAAAAAAAAAAAAAAAGAAGAAGAAGATAAAAATGGTATACCTGTATAGGAATAGCTCCATTATACTCTTATAGAACCACCATCATATATGTGGTCTATTGTTGACTGAAACTTCATTTTGCAGCACAGGATTGTAAATGATTGACAGAAAAATCTTCAGCAAAATATTCCACCCAAGGTACATGGGAGATATTGAGATCCAAGTAATAAGCCATATTTGAAAGGCATTATCGTTTTCGAAAGCTGTAGCACAATCATTCTTGAGGCCACTTACATCTCCCCACATCTCTGGGATTCTGTTTGAAGGGAGTTCTAAAAAGGCCTGTGTTCAAGCAGCCCAGCTTCCCTTACTCCTGGGGCCAGGGGAGACTAACCCCTCTCCTGTGTCCACAGCTGTAGTAACACAGTCCTCAGTTCTGTCTCCAAACTCCAAATAAGGGGTCAGAGCCAAGGGTCAAAACTTTAGGAAAAGCCCCAGAAATACCCTGCACTCAAAAAGCAGTTTCGGAGTTTCACATTTTCCTGAGAATGAAGGAAATTATCCTCCAAATTCTGCTGCTTATTTTGAATTATGATTACACTGGCTATGTTATCTGACCCTTGAGTTGTTTTTCTTTTCTTTTCTCGAGTCTTCCTCTGTCGCCCAGGCTGGAGTGCAGTGGCATGATCTCGGTTCACTGCCACGTCCACCTCCCAGGTTCAAGCAATTTTCCTGCCTCAGCTTCCCAAGTAGCTGGGATTACAGGTGCCCGCCACCACACCCAGTTAATTTTTGTATTTTTAGTAGAGATGCAGTTTCACCATGTTGGCCAGGCTGGTCTTGAACTCCTGACCTCATGATCTGCCCGCCTCAGCCTCCCAAAGTGCTGGGATTACAGGCATGAGCCACCATGCCTGGCCTGTTTGTTTATTGAGATGGAGTTTCACTCTTGTTGCCCAGGCTGGAGTGCAATGGCGTGATCTCGGCTCACTGCAACCTCCGCCCCCAGGTTCAAGCAATTCTCCTGCCTCAGCCTCCTGAGTAGCTGGGATGTATGCACCACCATTTCTCCATGTTGGTCAGGCTGGTCTTGAACTCCCAACCTCACGTGATCCGCCTGCCTCAGCCTCCCAAAGCACTGGCATTACAGGTGTGAGCCTCAGCGCCCAGCCCTGTTACTCTTGAGTTTTTATCTCCACATACTTGAATTAAACCATGTAGTTCTTCTTCCCATCTGACATCTACAATCTCTTCACTGGGTCTGTACTCCACAGCTATTTTACCACTTTCTGAAATAAAGTTAGCAAGGATCAATTCAGAATCTTTTTCATTCTAAAACTTCCTGCATATGACGGTAGCAGCCCATAATGAGACATTCTTTTGGTTTCTAAAAGCAGAAAACAAGATGTGATGATTAAATGAAATAATGGCCAGATCTTGGTTCACATTCCACACAACAAGGAACCGCAACTCTAGGGAATATGGCTGATTCCCAGGCTGCAGCAGGAAACGGTTATGAGATAAGTCTGGATCCTTGTTGTACCAGAAATTTAAAAAGTGCGCAAAGTTGGCCGGGCGCGGTGGCTCACGCCTGTAATCCCAGCACTTTGGGAGGCCGAGGCGGGCGGATCACAAGGTCAGGAGATCAAGACCACGGTGAAACCCCGTCTCTACTAAAAATACAAAAAATTAGCCGGGCGCGGTGGCGGGCGCCTGTAGTCCCAGCTACTCAGGAGGCTGAGGCAGGAGAATGGCGTAAACCCAGGAGGCGGAGCTTGCAGTGAGCCGAGATCGCGCCACTGCACTCCAGCCTGGGCGACAGAGCGAGACTCCGTCTCAAAAAACAAAACAAAACAAAACAAACAAACAAAAAAAAATGCGCGAAGTATGGATTGGGGCATGTCAAATGGACACAAGAGCTAGCTCAAAGGGGCATTGCCTGGCCAGATCTTGAACAATATTTTTTGGTAACAGCTTTATTAAGATATAATTCATGTATCATACAACTAATTCTACTAAAGTATACAATTCAATGGTTTTTTAGTATATTTGCAGAGTTGTGCAACTACCACCTCACTCAATTTTAGAATATGTTCACCAATCTAAAACAAAACCCCATTTAGTAGTTACTGCCCACCCCGCTCCTCCCAATCCCTGGCAACCACTAATCTACTTTCTGTCTCTATGGATTTGCCTATTTTGGACATTTCATATACATGGAGTTACATAAAACATGGCATTTTGTATCTGGCTTCTGGGACCCAAACACACCCTTCCCCTTCCTTCAAGTCTGAGATGCAATAAATGTCTCTACTTGCAGGACAAGTTTGAATTGGGTTTCTGTCACTTGCAGCCAGAAGAGACCTGCCAGCTACAGTCGGCATCGGTCAACCATCTGTGAAACGGTGACCTGACAACCTGTCCCCTCCCTGTGAAGGCCACAACATCCCAACACCACTAGTCACCAAGGAAGTCTGGGAGAAATGTCTACCAACTGTAGCGAAAAAGGGGCAAGGGAGAAAACATTTTGTTACTGACAACCCACTCTTCCCTCTGAAACAGGGCGGCAGGATCTGACAGAAAGAAAGTACAAGGGGCTTCTAAGCGGCAGTGCTGCCCCGTGCCCTCCGGACTTCTCTTCCCAGCAGGGCAGCAGCACGTGGCACCCTGGGATAGGAGGCCTGCAGGGGCCGGGGGGAGGCTGAACATCCTGGGGGCACCACTTTACGAGGAACCATTTATGGCCAAAACTCTACAGGGGCTTCGGGGACCTGAATGAATTCGTCTCTGTAGAGCGAGTCCTGGGCAGGAGGAGAGGTTTCCACAGCTCAAGACCACATGCTGGAAATGTGGTCTCTGCAGCTTAAAATCTGAGAGAAGATGTTGTCTGCAGCATTCAAAGGGGGACCAGAGGGACCCTCCGCCCCCGGCCCCCCAGCTGTGACAAACATGAGCCCTGGGTAGATTCCTATCCATTCAAAGAACTGGAAAGCCCAAGCTGGGGCCCATGAGTCAAGTCTGGATGTGCAGCTCAGGGCAAGAGGACAGATGGATGCCACAGGCCGTCTGTCTATATATTTGCAAGTTATAAATTGAACTAACAGGGAGCTAAATAAAGTATGTTCTAGCCTCATCTCCTGACAAATATTCCTTTAAAAGGATAAAATTTTTAAATGTGTATGAAGCTATGATTTGTAGATGACAGAAAGCTAGCAAAATGTCAAAGATCATAAAATTTCTTTGCTTTTTTTTTTTTTTTTGAGACGGAATCTCGCTCTGTTGCCCCAGCTGGAGTGCAGTGATGTGATCTCAGTTCACTGCAGCCTCTGCCTCCCAGGTGCAAGCAATTCTTAATATTGAAATGAGTAATAAAATAAAGATAGGTATAATTTATAAATTACTGAAACTATTCCATGAAATGTATTTTTCTTATCTTCCTTTCAGCAAAATCAATTATGTTATTATTGTCAAGATTTAAAAATACATGTAAGGATTAAAACAACCATGTTCAAAGTACAAATACCTTAATATTTTAATCAAAAATATGTTTATGTAAAAAATTTAATTTTGTCAGAAATATTTTCTCAAACAATATTCTTTTCAAATATTGAAAAGTATCTATTGCTGGGCGCAGTGGCTCACGCCTGTAATCCCAGCACTTTGGGAGGCCAAAGCAGGCAGATCACGAGGTCAGGAGTTCGAGACCCGCCTGGCCAATGTGGTGAAACCCCATCTCTACTAAAAATACAAAAACAAAATTAGTCAGGCATGGTGGTGTGCCTGTAGTCTCAGCTACTTGGGAGGCTGAGGCAGAAGAATCGCTTGAACCCAGGAGGTGGAGGTTGCAGTGAGCCGAGATTGTGCCACTGCACTCCAGCCTGTGTGACAGAGCGAGACTTCATCTCAAAAAAAAAGAAAAAGAAAAAAAGAAAAAAAAAAGAAAAAGAAAAGTATTTATTACACAAAAATGCAACATACAAATTAGAGTTAATCAAATTTGGGCTGGGCACGGTGGCTCATGCCTATAATCCCAGCACTTTGGGAGGCCGAGGCAGGTGAATCACGAGGTCAGGAGATCAAGACATCCTGGCTAACACGGTGAAGCTCCGTCTCTACTAAAAAATACAAAAAATTAGCCAGGCGTGGTGGTGGGCACCTCTAGTCCCAGTAACTCAGGAGGCTGAGGCAGGAGAATGGCATGAACCTAGGAGGCAGAGCTTGCAGTGAGCCGAGATTGTGCCACTACACTCCAGCCTGGGCGAAAGAGCGAGACTCTGTCTCAAAAAAAAAAAAAAAAAAAAAAAAGAATTAATCAAATTTGTATATCAAAATGATTGAAATAAATCCATTTTATTTCGATTTTTGAAAACAAATTTTACGAAATTAAAATTCATAATTCTAGCATTCAATGACCACCTCATTGCCAATGCAAAGAATAAGCATCACGGTTTGTCTGAGGGCTAGACATAGATACCAATTGAAGAGTAATGTGTAATGTGATTTATTTAATCCTTTCCTCGTTTGCCCAGAGAAGCCTCACTGGTGGCACCTGCAGCTGAGACGTTTTCCCCAAGATAACTTTGCCACAAAATATCTCGCTTTATTATTATTTTCAAATCACTCTAGTATACCCACTTTGGAAACAAAAGAGATTATTCTGTTTATAGCACTGTGTTTTTAGTAGCAGGATTTCCATTTACAAAATACAGTAATTGTCCAAGGCTGAAAATATCAAATCCTAGAAAATGTAGCATTCCTACGCGTGATACTAACATCATTCTCAAACAGTTGTTGGCCAAAGATTCATTTGATGAATCTGATTTTTCCAGAATAGACTATTCTGATGATTCACATGATTCTGATGTTAGTTCTGTTTAGAAATAATTCCAATAACAGTTTTTATATTTTATTTTCAAACTGAAAATCATTCAGATTTGCGGCCAGGCACGGTGGCTCACGCCTGCAATCCCAGCAGTTTGAGAGGCTGAGGCAGGTGGATCACCTGAGGTCAGAGTTCCAGACCAGTCTGGCCAACATGGTGAAACCCCGTCTCTACTAAAAAATACAAAAATTCGCTGGGCTTGGTAGGAGACACCTGTAATCCCAGCTACTCGGGAGGCTGAGGCAGGAGAATTGCTTGAACCCAGGAGGCAGAGGTTGGGGTGAGCCGAGATCACACCTCTGCACTCCAGCCTGGGCCACAGAGCAAGACTGTCGAAAGAAAAGAAAAGAAAAGAGAAAGAAAAAAAAAAAAAAAGGAAAATCAGTCAGATTTGCTTCAGCCTCAAAGAGCATGTTTCTGTAAAATTAAATGAGCTCACCAGGCGCGGTGGCTCAAGCCTGTAATCCCAGCATTTTGGGAGGCCGAGACGGGCGGATCACGAGGTCAGGAGATCGAGACCATCCTGGCTAACACGGTGAAACCCCGTCTCTACTAAAAAAAATACAAGAAGCTAGCTGGGCGCAGTGGCGGGCGCCTGTAGTCCCGGCTACTCGGGAGGCTGAGGCAGGAGAATGGCATAAACCCAGAAGGTGGAGCTTGTAGTGAGCCGAGATCCGGCCACTGCACTCCAGCCTGGGCAGCAGAGCGAGACTCCGTCTCAAAACAAAACAAAACAAAACAAAATTAAATGAGCTCTGGCAGTGAGCTGCCCTTTTTTTTTTCCTAAATGGGAAAAGGGTTAATATTGCAAACTTTTCCTCAGCTTTTGTGCAATTGAGGGAAATACCGTGCTAACTCTTGAGAATCTCTGGAACCATGAATAGGAGCACAAAAACAAGAAGAAATGGTATCCTCAGCACTATTCGGAAATGGTACTTCATCGTGTTTGAATCGGTTGTATTCACACTATCTGAGGGGAAAGATCTGGTAGACATGTTAACTTGTCTTTTATCTAAGTCCTTTTCTGCCCACAGCTTCTCTGTACTTTCAAAATAGTGCCTAACAGAGGCCCCATTCAACCTTTAGATGTAGTTATTTTTCCCATAGACAGAGGATAAGATGTGAAGAAGCATATCTCTGGGGCCTGAACGTTGTCAGTCAAGAGAGGATGCATAGAGTTAGCTGGTGCTGCGCCAATGCCAGGCACCAGATCCAGACTAGCAGAGGCATCCTGTGGGCCTTTATTTATTTATTTATTTATTTATTTATTTATTTATTTATGACAGAGTCTTGCTCTGTCACCCAGACTGGAGTACAGTGGTGCGATCTCTACTCACTGCAACCTCTGCCTCCCGGGTTCAAACGATTCTCATGCCTCAGCCTCCCGAGTAGCTGGGATTACAGGTGTGCACCACCACACCTGGCTAATTTTTGTATTTTTAGTGGAGACGGCATGTTGGCCAGGCTGGTCTCGAACTCCTGACCTCAGGTGATCTGCCCACTTTGGCCTCCCAAAGTGCTAGGATTACAGACATGAGCCACCGCACCCGGCCCTGTAGTCCTTAATTAATTAATTTTTTTTTTGTATGTAGAGTTCTCTAAATTGCAGGGCCCAGTCAGGGGCTCCTCTTGTCAGCTCTAAGGACAGGACTGGGAAAATATGCTTCTGTAAGTAAACTGTTGTAGAAAACAGAGGAATTTTTTTTTTTTTTTCCCCCAAGATGGAGTCTTGCTCTGTGGCCCAGAGGTGGAGTGCAATGGCGCAGTCTTGGCTCACCGCAACCTCCTTCTCCCGGGTTCAAGCAATTCTGCCAGGCTCCCGAGTAGCTGGGATTACAGGCGCCTGCCACGACACCTGGCTAATTTTTATATTTTTAGTAGAGACAGGGTTTCACCATGTTGGCCAGGCTGGTCTCAAACTCCTGACCTTGTGATCTGCCCATCGCGGCCTCTCAAAGTGCTGGGATTACAGGCGTGAGCCACAGCGCCCAGCCTACAGATGAAATTTTAAGGAAATGTCTGCTTTGAATGCTGAATAAAATATAAGAAAAAAACAAAAATGATACAGTCTGCTGAAATTCTGACAGCAATGATAAAAGAATTTCCAAGGAACTAAAATCCAGTGACAAAAATGAAATCAATCAAGGCTGAGTCGCACACCTGAGACATTCCTTGAGAAGGCAGAGGAGAAAGGTGTGAAACAGTGAACCAGAGAAGGATGGCCAGGGACAACAAAGATTGGAGCTCTGAAGTTGAATGACAGATATTCTGGACAAAGACCCCAGAGACGACAAAAGGTGGGTCTGCAGAGCTGACAGGTGTACTCTGTTCCAAAACAACACACAAAAAGACCGTCACCACTTAGACATGTTTCAAATCATATAATTAATAAGACTGAATTTTTGGCTTTATTATCAGGCTTGTCTTTACTCCACAGAATGTATACCTTCTCAAATCGTTCAGGAATATTTATACAAATTGATGTAAACTGTGTTACAAATAATACCTCAAGCTTTCCAAGAAGAAATTATAGAGGCTCCATATTCTGACTAAAATTAAAATCCCACAATTTCTTCTAGTTAAAAAAAACCCACACATATCCCCAAAAGTTCTTACGTCAAAGACAAATTCAGATCTAGAATAGCAGGTTTCAGCTGGACGCGGTGGCTCACGCCTTTAATCCCAGCATTTTGGGAGGCTGAGGCAGTAGGATTGCTTGAGCCCAGGAGGTTGAGGCAGCAGTGAATCGTGTTTGGGACACTGCACTCCAGTCTGGGCAACAGAGCAAGATCTTGTCTCAAAAAATAAATTTTAAAAAGTTTAAATAGCAGGTTTCTAAAACAATGAAAAAGACAGCATTACATATCAAAGTGTCTACAATTTAACCAAAACTATACTTAGAAGTAAATTCATTGACTTAACTGCTTTTGTTCCAATAAAACAAAAGAGCAGGATCCTGAGGTTTCGATGCTATTTTCTTAATCCAGCTGGTCTGTGGAGAAGCCTGGGACAGAAAGAAGCAGAGAGACTCCAGAATCCCCCATTTTAATAGCTATTCTATGCTATGTCCCTGTCTCATTCCTGGCCACTTAGCTCATGCACTGTGACATTACAGCAAGAAGCACTAACATAAACAACCCAAGAAAGAAACCATGGGGTTTTGCTTGTTTTATGAGCTAGGGCGTTGTGAACGTGGAGGTGGGAAACGATCAGGAGACACAGGTGTCCGACGAGCATTTGCCATGTATCAGGCACTGCGCAATGTTCCTTACATACCACGATCCCACTTAACCCTCCAAAAGCACTGCAGAGGGGCTATCACTGCCTTCCTTTTACACACGAAAAAACTGAGACTTAACAGTTGCCCCTGGGAAGCTGAACCAAGAGTCAAAACAAAACACTTTCAGGCTCCAAAGACTGCACTGTTTCCACTGCACAAAGTTGCCTGCACTGTGAACGACACAGGAGAGGAAATGGGACTAAAAACAAAACCCAAAAATCCAATAAATAAAACAAAATAAATGAACTGAGCATTCAACCCAAAACGTTATAAGGAGCAGAAGGAAAACATTTCCAAGGAAAACAGGAAGAAGCAAAGCTTAAGAATAAAAGCGTGACTTACACATTTAATTGGATCCAGGGGAAACTGTTGGGACGAGATGTTAAGAACTGAGTTAGGAAATGACTGGAGAACTTGTGTATTACATTCCACTTACTATGGACCTCGGGTCCTTCTCTGTAACACTAATGTTGGGCTAAATTCTTCAAAGTTTCCTTGCAAGGACAGGCCACTCTGAAGCCAAGGGGTTACCACCAACCAACAGACTTCTTTAATAACACAGTAGGTAAATTACCCCAGAAGGTAAATATGACTGATTATCTTATAGTAGCAGGTTTTAAATTCTTGCTGTCTCTAAAGCATTGCTATGGGCCAGGCGCAGTGACTCACACCTATAATCCCAACACTTCGAGAAGTTGAGGCGAGAGGATTGCTTGAGCACAGGAGTTCAAGACCAGCCTGGGCAACATAGTGAGATGCTGTCTCTACAAAAAATAAAATAAAGTAAATTAGCAGGGCATAGTGGTATGTGTCTATAGTTCCAGCTACCTGGGAGGCTGAGGTGGGAGGATCACTTGAACACAGGTCAAGGCTGCAGTGAGCTATGGTTGCACCACTGCACTCCCCAGCCTGGGTGACAGAACGAGAGTGTCTCAAGAAAGCATTGCTAAACACTTTCTTCCATAAAATTATATTCTGCCCTGAGGGAGGCCCCCAGTGGGACTGTGAAGTGCCAACCCCTGCTGCTGGCCCCTGAGGGCAGCGGGCAAGGAAGGAGCATGGGTCTGTGCAGTGGGAAGTGCCAGGGAAAAGCCCCTGGATTGGGTCACTGTGAAATGCAAAGTGAGTGAAATACAAACATACCTTTTAAAAGGCAAATATGGACCTTAATGAATGAGTCTGGGTAACAGCTGGACGGGAGAAATCCCAGGGTGAGCCAGCCCAAACACGCCATCCACGTAATTAAAAAAAGAACATGCCACCCCAATGGTCAGCCCTGTGAGAAACACATCCTTCCATCCAGCTAAAATCTGCCTGTGTCCATCTTCTCTGCTCAACACGTCTCCATGCATTGGGCCACAGAGCACTGTACCTTCCTGCATGGAATGGCCAGCCACTGGGCTTCAGAGCCAAACAAACCTGGGCTCAAGGCCCAGCCCTGCCCCCCTGTTGTGGGATGTCCGGGACAATGGTGCTAGTAGTTGATGAGCCCATCTGGCCCACCTCTGCCTGGCTGTATTTGTAGCTAGTACATGTATAGTATACAGGTGCCTGACTGTATCTGTATGTTCCAGAGTGGTCAGGGTGGTCATAGCTGGACTTTTTTTTTTTTTTTTTTTTGAGTCTGTATTGTCCAGGCTGGAGTGCAGTGGCACGATCACAACTCACTGAAGCCTTAAATTTCCAGCCTTAAGTGATCTGCCTGCCTCAGCCTCCTGAGTAGCTGGGACTACAGACCTGCACCACCAAGCCTGGCTAATTTTTAAAAATATTCGTAGAAGTTGGGGGATCGGGGGGCTCTATTGCCCAGGCTGGTCTCGAACGCCTGGCCTCAAGTGATCCACCTGCTTTGGTGCTGGGATTACAGTTGTGAACCATCACTCCCAGCTTCCTTGAGCCTTTATACAGAACTCGCCTTTGAGTTAGTTTCTGTTGTATATTCTAGTTAGGGCATTATATTGATTTTTAAAAATTACTATCATTCTGAATGAATAACAAATTGTGGTACATTCATACCGTGGAATAGCACTCAGCAATAAAAAGCAATGAGGGGAGGCGGGGATGGTTAATGGGTACAAAAAAAAAGAATGAATAAGACCTAGTGTTAGAGAGCACAATAGGCTGGCTATAGTCAATCATAATTTAATTGTATATTTAAAAATAACTAATGGCCAGGCGCAGTGGCTCATGCCTGTAATCCCAGCACTTTGGGAGGCTGAGGCAGGTGGGTCACCTGAGGTCAGAAGTTCAAGACCAGCCTGACCAACCTGGTGAAACCCTGTCTCTACTGAAAATACAAAATTAGCTGGGCCTAGTGGCGCATGCCTGTAATTTCAACTACTTGGGAGGCTGAGGCAGGAGAAATGCTTGAACCCAGGAGGCAGAGGTTGTAGTGAGCCAAGATAGCGCCATTGCACTCCAGCCTGGGAAACAAGAGTGAAACGCTGTCTCAGAAAACAAAATAAAAAATAAAAATAAAAATAATTAAGAGTGTATAACTGGATTGCTTGTAACACAAAGGATAAATGCTTGAGGGACTGGAGACCCCATTTTCCATGATGTGATTCATTCCTGTATGAAAACATCTCAGGTATTCCAGAAATACATACACTTACTATGTACCCACAAAAACTACAGAGCTAGACTCCATCTCAAAAAAAAAAAAAAAAAAAAAAAAAAAAGAAAGAAAGCAGATCAGTAGTTGCTTGGGGGTGAGGGGGAAGTAGAAAGGGCAGGAAGCAGGATCACCAAGGGGCAACAAGGAAATTTTTTGGGAGGATGGCTTTCTTCACTATCTTGATTGTGATAATGATTTCAGCTGTATACTAAGGGTCGGGTATTATAAAATTGTAATCTCTATATAGGCAGTTAATTATATGTCAGTACCTCAATAAATCTGTCTAAAGCGTTCAAAATTTACTGTAATTATACAAAATATATTTTATGAAAAGGAAGTCATGAGTGGAGTATGGTTGAGAACCCCAACATCAGGTAGATTCAGAAGTGGAGAAAAGCATCTCCCACTTTCCCTTTTTCAAGCCAGCGGGCTGTGCAATTTATTCCGTGGCCACTAGAGGACAGCAGCGACTCATGTACAGGAAGTGGGCGTTTCAGGGCTTCAATACTTAGAATTTCCAGCTCTGTGCTCCCTATCCTGGGAGGTGGGCGTTAATACCCCATAATACTCAGAACTGAGACTTGGGCCTTGGTCTCTGGCTCCTGATTACGCCTTGTTGGTCCCCCCACACCGGGAGTACAGAAAGGTCGCCCAGACTGGAGTTCTGTGGCACCATCTCGGCTCACTGCAACCTCCGCCTCCCAGGTTCAAGCGGTTCTTCTGTCTCAGTCTCCCGAGTAACTGGGATGACAGGCGCCCGCCACCACGCCCAGCTAATTTTTGTATTTTTAGTAGAGACGGGGTTTCACCACGTTGGTCTGGCTGGTCTCAAACTCCTGACCTCACGATCCACCCGCCTCAACCTCCCAAAGTGCTCCCAGATCTTTTTAAAAGAATGTCCTACTCCAGTGAGGCAGCAGCCATAGTTCCCTGTCTGTTATCTGCAGGGCTGATATGGAGGATTGCAGATGGCACCAAAGAGTTATGATTCCCAAGGTGACTTTGGAAGGCCTACCACCTTGCCTGAAACCCACGATTATAAAGCGGGTCAAAGTTGTATCATCAGATGCTGATGTCAGTGAGAAAATGATGTACCAAAGGGTCATTTTTATAGGAGAGAGGGAAAGGAGAGAAGGTTCAATTGAGGGGTAGGGGACATGACGGTGGAGCGCCCATGGGTGCTGCAATGGAAGCTTCCCCCAAAAAAGTAATCGTGGGCTAGGCACGGTGGCTCTGGCCTGTAATCCAGCACTTTGGGAGGCCGAGGTGGGCAGATCACTTGAGCTCAGGAGTTCAAGACCAGCCTGGCCAACAGGGCGAAACCCCATCTCTACTAAAAATACAAAAATTAGCTGAGCATGGTGGCGTGCACCTGTAACCCCAGCTACTCAGGAAGCTGAGGCAGGAGAATCACTGAAACTCAGGAGGCGGAGGCTGCAGTGAGCCGAGATCCCACCACTGCACTCCAGCCTGGGTAACAGAGCAGGACTCTGTCTCAAAAAAAAAAAAAAAAAAAAGCAAAAAACAAGCAATTGTGAACATACATTGAGCCACCTCAGTGTGTGAGGCATGATGCTGAACACTCTATGCAGGGAGTCATCTCATCTTCACAGCACTCCTATGCTATGCTGTGCTGTGCTGTGCTGTGCTGTGCTGTGCTGTGCTATGCTATGCTATGCTATGCTATGCTATGCTATGCTATTCTATTCTATTCTATTCTATTTTGAGACAAAGTCTCACTCTGTTGCCCAGGCTAGAGTGCAGTGGTGTGATCTCAGCTCACCGTAACCTCCACCTCCCAGGTTCAAGCGATTCTCTCCTGCCTCAGCCTCCTGAGTAGCTGGGATTACAGGTAAAAACCACCACACCCAGCTAATTTTTGTATTTTTAGTAGAGACGGGGTTTCACTATGTGGGCCAGGCTGGTTTCAAACTCCTGACCTCAAGTGATCTTCCTGCCTGAGCCTCCCAAAGTGCTGGGATTACAGGCATGAGCCACGGTTCCCGGCTGACAGCACTCTTACTAAATAAGAGTGGTTAAGAGACTAAATGCAGAGAGGTTACGAAACGCCTAATGGGTCTGGCGTGGTGGCTCATGCCTGTAATCCCAACATTTTGGGAGGCCAAGGTGGGCAGATCACTTGAGCCCAGGAGTTCAAGACCAGCCTGGGCAACATGGCAAGACCCCGTCTCTACAAAAAAGTTACAAAAATTAGCCAGGCATGATGGTGTGTGCCTGTAGCCCCAGCTACATGGGAAGTTTAGGCAGGAGGATCCCTTGAACCTGGGAGTTCGAGGCTGCAGTAAGCTATGATTGCACCACAGCCTGGGTATGAGAGTGACACCCTGTCTCAAAGAAAAAAAGCAATTGTGGACGCACACTGAACCCTTCTGGTGGGTGAGGCACGATGCCAAACACTGTATGAAGGGAATCATCTCATCTTCACGGCATTCTTAAATAAGCTGCAGAGAGGTTAAGAACGCCCAAAGTCACAGAGCTGGTAGGAGGCAGTGCAAGGATTTGCATCCAGATTTGACACTAACGTGTGGGCCTCACTACGGCTCTATAGTACCCACTTAAATGGAAGTGTCCTTCTCGATTATTTAGTTCATGTGTTAAACTCATTTGTGTTGGCAGCAGATGGTGAGTACTGTAGTTCAGCTTTCTGGAGAAAGCTCGTCAGGCTTCAAGAGAATGTTGAGCATCTGTGATGGTCTGGGAGGGAGGTTCCCTCTCCACCCCTTCCCCACTTTACATGAAGCATTTACAGTGTGGGAGTTTCCATGCTAAGGATGATACTTCCATGATGACAGTAACTGAAGGGCAGGTGGGCAGAGGCCAGCAACATGGAATTGAGGGGTCAGTGATGCAGCAATCCAGTGACATTGTTCATTTGCACTCACAGGGGTCTGTCACACGCAGCCCAACTCAACTGGAGTCCTGAGAAGGTGACCAGACCAGGATGGAGGCACAGGAAACTCACCAGAAGTCCCCAGGCATCAGAACAAGGTCGAAGCATCCTGGTGAGCAGATAACACGTGCCCACGGTTTGTGGGAGGAAGTCCTCCAGCAGTTTCTCCTTCCCCTTAGATTTGACCCGGCCTACCTGGGATTATGCAGCTGATTCTCCAGGCCAGGTGCCTCAGGGAGGTGACCCTTCCTGTTCTGCGTTCTGCAGAAGCCAGCAGCTCTGGGCTTGTGCCCATCAAGCACTCTTCTGCCCATTGTACACTCTTGTGGATGCATGGTGGTGTTGATACAGGCCCCGAGTTAAAGGCTCCATGGCTGCCCGTGACAAGACAAAGCAAAAGAAGGCCAGAGTTGCGGCCGGGCGCGGTGGCTCACGCCTGTAATCCCAGCACTTTGGGAGGCCGAGGCGGGCAGATCACAAGGTCAGGAGATGGAGACCACGGTGAAACCCCATCTCTACTAAAAATACAAAAAAATTAGCCGGGCACGGTGGCGGGCGCCTGTAGTCCCAGCTACTCAGGAGGCTGAGGCGGGAGAATGGCGTGAACCCGGGAGGCGGAGCTTGCAGTGAGCCGAGATCGCGCCGCTGCACTCCAGCCTGGGCAACAGAGTGAGACTCCGTCTCAAAAAAAAAAAAAAAAAAAAAAAAAAAGAAGGCCAGAGTTAAACGCGCCCCTTGGGTCCCCTCCTTCACTTCATAAATGGGAAAAGCAAGGTCTAGGCAGGGAAAGGGACTCAGCCAAGACCAGATACATAGTACACTAGCTGGGGTTAGGACTCCCAGCATACCCTGTGGCCTTCTCTAATGAAAGATTTTGCTGCTGGGTTCTTCTTTATCAAGTGTTAGTCACATGTTATCTCTCTCTGTGTTTCTTAAAGCAATTATTCTTTAATATCATTATATATTCAGTAAGTGTTCAAATTTCCAACTGTTTTATGTCAGAAAGCATTTTCTAACATTTTGATTAAATCAAGATCCAAACAAGATGCACACAATATGATTAGTTGATGTCTCTTAAATCTTTTAATCCATGATTCCTCTTTCATCTTTCTCTTTTTCCCTTTATTCTTTTTTTTTTTTTTTTTTTTTTTTTTTTTTTTTTTTTTTCAGATGGAGTTTCGCTCTTGTTGCCCAGGCTGGAGTGCAGTGGTGCGATATCAGCTCACTACAACCTCTACCTCCCAGGTTCAAGCAATTCTCCTGCCTCAGCCTCCTGAGTAGCTGTGATTACAGGCACCTGCCACCATGCCTTGGCTAATTTTTGTATTTTTCATAGAGATGGGGTTTCACCATCTGGGCCAGGCTGGTCTCAAACTTCTAACCTCAAATGATCCACCTGCCTAGGCCTTCCAAAGTGCTGGGATTACAGGCATGAGCCACCGCACCCAGCCTTCTTTTGTTCTTGAATAAGCCCCATCATGCATCCTGCAGATATCACCCATGGTCTGGATTTTGATTACTGCAAATCCATGATGTCATTTATACATGTTTCTCTGTCTTCTATATTTCCTATAAGTGGATAGTTGAATCCAGAGGCCTGATCAGATGAAGATTTTGAGTTTTTGGCAAGACTTGTTCTTAGTAGGTATTATGTTCTTCCACAGAAGGCACAGAATGTCTGGCGACTTCCTTTTTGTGACATTAATAGCTATTGACATTCAATGTCTAGACCAGTTACTTCACTGGGGGTTAGAAATGGTGATATTCTTTTTTTTTTTTTTTTTTTTTGGTGGGGTGGGGAGACAGAGTCTCACTCTATCACTTAGGCTGGAGTGAAGTGGCAGGATCTTGACTCACTGCAACCTCCGCCCCCTGGGTTCAAGCGATTCTCGTGCCTCAGCCACCTGAGTAGCTGAGACTACAGACATGTGCCACCACATCTGGCTAATGTTTTGTATTTTTAGTACAGACAGGGTTTCACCATGTTGCCCAGGCTGGTCTCGAACTTCTGAGCTCAAGCAATCAGACGGCCTCAGCCTCCCAAAGTGCTAGGATTACTGGCATGAGCCACTGTGCCTGGCCCAGAAATGGTAATATTCTAATTCTATCATCTTGTCTTCATATTAGCTGGATTACTTCTAAAGAGAAACTCCTTCTCATTAACTATTCCATTACCCGGAGTCTTATCTCATCAATACTGGGAGGATTCTGGGTACGTGGATTATCCCCACTTCCATGTCAGGCCAGAGGTCAGAGGGGCTGAAGGAACGGTTACCAGCAGAAGAATCGGCTGGCCCCAGTCAACCGACAACATCATAATAAATAATTAAGAAGCGAGGGCTGGGTGTGGTGGCTTACGCCTGTCATCCCAGGGCTTTGGGAGGCCTGAGCGGGAGGCTTGCTTGAGGCCAGGAGTTTGAGGCTGCAGTGGCCTATGGTCACACCATTACACTCCAGCCTACGCAACAGAGTGAGACCCTCTCTCTAAAGAAATTGATAATAAAGTGGTTGTTTTAAGGCCCTAAATCAGGCAGCAGCCCATGTGTGGCAAAACCAGGCCTAGGAGCCCCTGGGCCCTTTCCTCCCTTCACAGGAGGTCAGACCTGCACAGAGTCACCAAGAGCATGCAGTTCAGCCTCGCCATGTGCAGATGGGGCCACTGAGGACTGGGAGGTGTAGTGACTCATCCAGGCTTGCACACATAACCCAGGTCATGGGCATATCCTTAAAGGAAACTCCTGAAAAGTCCTTGTGATGGGTTTCAGTGTCTTGGCTGGTTGGGCCTGATGTTCTCACTCTAAAGCCTGTACTTGTAAGCACTTGCAGTAGGCCCACCATTTGACCTGATCTCATTTCCTGTGGTATTCTCAATGCTGATAACAGATGCTTGGTAAATATCTGTTGAAATGAGTCAATGAATGAAGGAGCCGTTGTTTCTGTATGTCAGGAACAGGCTGCTCCTGGGGGAGATACTGGAGGCGTTGGGGTATCCAGAAAGCAGCCACCCTGGCAGGCCCAGGGCAGGAGCCAAGGGCACAGGGATAAGTGGGAAGCAGGGAGTGAGAGGCCAGCAGCAGAGCCCAATCCAGGAAAGCAAGCAGAGTGGGAGGCCTGCCATCCACCCTGGCAAGGGACCAGCCGAGGAACAGGATCCTGCTGGGTGGGGAGGCAGCATGGACGGGGTTCCAGCAGGTAGCAGGGGCCAGCCACTGAGCTGGGCCAAGGGCAGAACTCCAGTTGCAGGACGGAGCAGGCCAGGCCCCTCCTCCTTACACTGGGCAGGTGACCAAGGCAGGAACTCAGGCCCAAGGAGCAAATCCTACCATATCAGGTAGGATTCAGTTGGGTTGAGAAGAATGAAAACCCTCAAATATCATTGGCTCAAACAAGTTCGAAGCTCAGTTTCTCTCTCATGTTTAGCTGTCCTGAGGGAATCATTCCGGAGCCAACAGGGTGCTCCATGATGCAAAGGGAGAGGGGACCCAGGCTCCTGTCTTACTGCTCTGCTAACCACAAACATGACTTCTACCCCATGGTACAATATGGCGGCTGGAGCTTGGCCTTTCCATGCTGTATTCTAGGTATCAGGAAGGAGTATGGGAAGGAAAAGAGTACTCTCCTTTTTTTTACAGCAATTCCCAGAATTGCACAGACTGCTTTATTGACATTCTTTTGGCCAGAACTGAGTCACATGGCCATACCTAGCTACAAAGGGGGGCTGGAAATGTTGGTTTCCTTTCACATATTCATGAACCTAGCTAAAAATCGGGACCTGTAGCTGAAGAACAAGAGAATGTACCTATAGTGACTCAAATTATGACACAAGGCAGAAGTCACCCAGGGAACTCACAGTTCAGGCCAAGGGTGCTCGACTGAAGCCGTTTACACCCCTGCTGCCCTAGGTCCTGGGGCTTAGGCAGGATGGGGTCATAGGACTCCCACTGTGGGAGGGAGGGGCCGTGCAGCTTAACCACAGTGCCTGGCTGTCCGAGTACCTGCAACCACAGCAACAGCGGGTATTGTTTGGGGGAGTGGGGGAACAGTCTCACTCTGTCGCCCAGACTGGAGGGCAGTGGCTTGATCTCTGCTCACTGCAACCTCTACCTCCCAGGATCAAGCAGTTTGTTTTTGTTTTTTTTTTTTTTTTGAGACAGAGTCTTGCTCTGTCGCCCAGGCTGGAGCGCAGTGGCCGGATCTCGGCTCACTGCAAGCTCCGCCTCCCGGGTTTACACCATTCTCCTGCCTCAGCCTCCCGAGTAGCTGGGACTACAGGCGCACACCACCATGCCTGGCTAATTTTTTGTATTTTTAGTAGAGACGAGGTTTCACCATGTTGCCCAGGCAGGTCTCAAACTCTTGGACTCAAGCAATCCACCCACCTTGGCCTCCCAAAGTCCTGGGATTACGGGAATGAGCCACTGCACCTGGCCGTTTTTGTTTTTGTTTTTGTTTTTGTTTTTGTTTTGTAGCTAACCCAGCATTAACCCAGGAAGAAGCCTCAGTGGCAAGAAAGTAGGGTTAGTCTGCTCATTGCCAGGGACAGGCACAGACTCAGAGGCCAACAACTGCTTAGTGCTGAGAAAAGCATCCTCAAAATATGGGTCAAGGCCACGGACTGCCTTTTCCCAGCAGGCAGTGATGTGGCTGATGATAGCTTCTTTTTTTCTTTACTTAAAATTTTACTATAGAATAGCATCCATATAGAAAAGTACATAAATCATAAAAGTACAGCTCAATGATTTTCACAAAATAAACACACCCAAATAGTTAGCACCCAGATCAAGAAATAGAACACTATCCAGAACTTCAGAAGCCTCCCCCATCCCCTTCTTCCTGTCCTCTTCCCACCCTCCCCACTCTTCAGCCCCCAACCCCCACCAGCATTTTTTTTTTTTTTTTTTTTTTTGCGATGGAGTTTCACTGTTGTTGCCCAGGCTGGAGTGTAATGGCATGATCTCAGCTCACTGCAACCTTCATCTCCCGGGTTCAAGCGATTCTTCTGCCTCAGCCTCCTGAGTAGCTGGGATTACAGGCACCCCCCACCACACCCAGCTAATTTTTGTATTTTTAGTAGAAACGGGGTTTCACTATGTTGGCCAGGCTGGTCTCGAACTCCTGACCTCAGGTGATCCACCTGCCTCGGCCTCCCAGAGTGCTGGGATTACAGGCATGAGCCGCCGCACCCGGCCCCACCAGCATTTTTGTAAATCGGTGCAGGTGACTCCACAGTATAGTCAATGTCGAGAATCAGTCCTTTCATAACAATGCTTCTCAAACCCGGCTGCACATTAGAATCCACTGGGGAATGTCTGTCTCTTGAAGTAGAAGATGGAACCAAGATAGTTAAGAAGGCAGTGTGGCAACTGCCATGGACCAGCTGTGTGACCTTCAAGGAGTTCCTTCATCTCTCTGAGTCTCATCTGGGAAATGGGAACACTATCATACTCCTGCAGAGTTGGGGCTGAGAGACAGAGGATGTCAGCCAGGCACATGTAGGGGCTCCTGATACGTGGCAGCCACTATTGTTTTTATTAAAAGTGAGCAGCCCTAGGAAGACTTGAAGCCCTCCCTTCCTTTACGCGATGGAACCCATTCTGGGGACAGGGGATACAGGTTGTGTTGATGAGAGGTCACAGTCCTTCTAGGGACACAGAAAAATTCCAAGAGCAACAGATATTCCAAGCCGAGGTGGACAGCACCAGAGACCAGTGGCTGTGGATGCACTTGGGCAGGCCCAGCTTTGGCAAAGCCAATCTTCCTTTGAAAAAAACAGCAAGAAGCTGACTGCGGCTGCAGGCTGTGATGCTAAAAGCTGCTTATGGAGAAATAAGCAACCTTTCTTCAGCACCTACTACATGCCAGACACCATGCATGCCTGCCTTAAATCCTGGGGGCAGGCAGACTGATCCCTTTTTAACAGGTGAGGAGCCTGGGGCTTGGAGGCTGCAGTGGCTGACTTCCTCACCAAGGAAAACCTGGTGTCCCCATGGGCCTGGGATCTGCCTCTGTTGGATGCAGGCCTGAGGGCATGCTGTGTACAGGAGTCATCCGGGGATGTGTTGTTTGATTAGATGCTCCTCTTTGTAGTTTTGCCTAAAACAAAAACTACATGGCTTTTTAAGCTATTGACAACTTTATTTTTTGCACCTATTATACGAACTCCTGACCTCAGGTGATCCACCCACCTCGGCCTCCCAAAGTGCTGGGATTACAGGTGTGTATACTGCTTCTTTTTAGAAGTAGGACCCTTCTTCGAATGAAACTTAATAAGACTCATATAAGCAACAGATAAGAAGTCATTCTGTTATCATAAGTATATTTTATGAATTCATTGTAGAACATCTAAAAAAATACAGAGAAGCAAAAAGAAAAAAAATCAAAATCTCTCCTAGTCCCAGACTACAGAGATGGCCACTATCAGTGTTTCGGCATATATTTTCATACATGTGAGTGTGTTTGCGTGTGTGTGTAGAAACTTACCAGAAAGGAGTCACATGCTACACATTGTTAGAAAATCTTCTTTATCTTCACTTAATAATATGTAGTGGCCATCTTTGTGTGTCATTAAGTATTCTTTTTTTCTTTTTTTTCTGAGATGAAATTTCACTCTTGTCGCCTAGGCTGGAGTGCAGTGGCACAATTTCGGCTCACTGCAACCTCTGTCTCCCAGGTTCAAGCGATTCTCCTGCCTCAGCCTCCCAAGTAGCTGGGATTACAGGTGCCCACTACCACACCTGGCTAATTTTTTGTATTTTAGTATAGACGAGGTTTTACCATGTTGGCCAGGCTGGTCTCAAACTCCTGACCTCAGGTGATCCTCCCACCTTGCCCTCCCAAAGTGCTGGGATAATAGGCGTGAGCCACCGCACCTGGCCTCATTAAATATTCTTCTACAACAGTGGTCCTGCATTAGAACCCCTGGAGAAGCTTTAAAAATAGCAATGCCTGGGTTCCACCCCTAGAGTCAAATTTAATTCATCTGGGGTGGCCTGAGCTTTGGAATTTTTAAAACTCCCCAGATAGTTTCAGTATGCAGCCAAACCTAAGCGCTGCTGAACTACACATTTTTTTTTTTTTTTTCCGAGATGGAGTCTTGTGCTGTTGCCCAGGCTGGAGTGCAGTGGCACAGTCTCGGCTCACTGCAACCTCCACCTTCCGGGTTCAAGTGATTCTCCTGCCTCAGCTTCCCGAGTAGCTGGGATTACAGGTATGTACCACCACACCCAGCTAAGTTTTTTTTTTTTTTTTTTTTTTTTTTAGTAGAGATGGAGTTTTGCCATGTTGGCCAGGCTGGTCTCGAACCCCTAACTTCCGGTGATCCACTCACCTCAGCCTCCCAAAGTGCTGGGATTACAGGCATGAGCCACCACACCCAGCCAGCATTATTTTTCAACAAGGGCCTTGCATTCCATTTGCTGAAGGGATGGGTTGTAATTTGATCAATCCACTTTTCTTGGACATTTTGGTTGGTTCCAATTTTTATATCATTATAAACCGGGAATTAGCAAACATTTTTCTGTAAAGAGCTAGCTGGCATTTGTTTTGGCCTTTGCAGGTCACAAGTTCTCTGTTACAACTACTGAATTCTGCCATTATGGCAAAAAATCAGCCACAGACAATGCAAACATGAATGCACATGGCTGTGTTTCAATCAGATGTTATTTAGAAAAACAGGTGGTGGCCAGATCTAGCCTGTGAGCCATGGTTCACTGAACCAACTCTGTGTAAACATTGTGTAGTACATCTTCATGAAGCTAAACCTTCTAGGATGAAATGATCTTTTTCTTGTGACAGTGGTTTTATACTGTTTATTTTTTATTTTATTTTATTTTATTTTATTTTATTTTATTTTATTTTATTGAGATGGAGTTTCACTCTTGTTGCCCAAGCCGGAGTGCAATGGCGCAATTTCAGCTCACTGCAACATCTGCTTCCTCAGTTCAAGCGATTCTCCTGCCTCAGCCTCCTGAGTAGCTGGGATGACAGGCATGCACCACCACACCTGGCTAACTTTTTTGTATTTTTAATAGAGACGAGGTTTCACCATGTTGGCCAGGCTGGTCTCGAACTCCTGACCTCAGGTGATCCACCCACCTCAGCCTCCCAAAGTGCTGGGATTACAGGCGTGCACCACTGCGCCTGGCCTATACGGTTTCTTTTTAGAAGTAGGACCCTTCTTCAAATGAAACTTAATAAGACTCATATAAGCAACAGGTAAGAAGTCATATAAAAATATTTTTTAAATTCAAATATGCAGTATTTAGAAGACCAGTTAGGGGTCTTCCAGACCGGTTAGATGTCATCTCAAGATGACATCTCAGAAGATGACAACTATAGTTTTAAATCAGCCTCAGCACCAGTGACATTCAAATCAAAGTTTTGCAGAACTAGCAAAGCACCTCTGTAGAACCCCAGGGTTCCACCGGGAACACAATTTGAAAATCATTCTAATAGGATAAATTCCTGGAGCGGAATTGCTGGAGCAAAGGGCCTGAACCTTTTAAAAGCAGTTTGTGGCCAGGTGCAGTGGCTCACACCTGTAATCCCAGTACTTTGGGAGGCCAAAGCGGGAGGATTGCTTGAGGCCATGAGTTTAAGATCAGCCTGGCCAACATGGTGAAACCCTGTCTGTACTAAATATATGAAAATTAGTTGGGTGTGGTGGCGCATGCCTGTAATCTCAGCTTCTTGGGAGGCTGAGGCACAAGAATTGCTTGAATCTAGGAGGTGGAGGTTGCAGTGAGCCGAGATCGTGCCACTGCACTCCAGCCTGTGCAACATAACAAGACTCTATCTTAAAAAAAAAAAAAAAAAAAAAAAAAAAGCATTTTGTGTTTGTTGTAGACTTGTCCTACAGAAAGAGAGAAATAAACGTGTTTCTAATACTGAAATGAGTGTGAGCACCTGCCTGCATCCAGCTGGCCTTGACAGGTGAATACCCTGGACACTGGTTCCTGGTGTGCTGTGAACGATGTCCTTCCCTTGTCTTACCCCTTACAACGACTAGGGGGAGATCCTTCAAGATTCTCACATTGTACATGCTCAACAAAGCTTTCAACAACATCAATAGTATGATCACTTTATTCTTGACTTAAGGACAGTGGCAAAGGTCTTTATGACATGTTATCAGGTGGATTACATAGGACCTTTTGTGTAACTGATAAAAAGTTATCTTGAGGTAGCTGAAGCCATAAAGGGGGATTTAATTTAATAGCTTATGACACCAAACTACAGGAGGGTTCAGGGTTCTAAATGCTGGGGCTTTCTTTCACTATCGTTTTGACTCTTCTATGTCTGGGACTTCACCATTTCTGTCGCAGGCCGGTTTTCTCTATCTTTCCACTGTGGAGAGGAATATAATAGGCCTGCATCCCTATAGCCTTGTCACTGGACACAATAGAGCTCTTTTCCACCAGCTCCATGTAGAAATTCTCAGGGAAGTTTTCAGATTGGCCCATTTTGGCTTATCTTTTAATTGTTCCTTATGGTGTAAAAACAACCCCAAAACGGAATGGCTTAACAATAACCATTTAATTATTTCTCATGATTCTGTGGGATTTTGGGCTCAGCTCCAGAGCTCTGCTGGTCTCTGTCATTCATGGGATGGGAGTGCCCAAAATAGTTTCCCTAAATGTCAGGCACCGTGGCGAGGATGGCTAAAAGCTAGGAACTTGCCCTGTTCACATGCTCTCTCTAAATAGCCAGCTTGGGCTTCTTGGCACGGCAGCTGGGTCCCAGAAGTGAGTGTTTTAGGAGGACCAGCCCCATCATGCAAGCACTCACCAAGCCTCTGCTTACATTACGCCTTCAATTGTCCCACTGGCCAAAGCCAATCACATAGCCAAGCCCAGCATCACTGTGGGGGTGACGATACAAGAATGTGATACCTGGGGTCAGGGGCCTTGGTGGCCACCAACCAGCCGGTCGTGGGTCACATCCCTGTCCCTGAGCTAATCATCGAGGTCAGGCAGAAGAGTACTACGACTGGCCCAGCCTCAATCATGCGTCCCCTTATATCTGGGGGGCAGGGGAATTGGCAGGTTTTACCTTAACTGGTTGGGATGGGGAAGAACGATTCCTCAAAAGAAAGCAGGTGATGTTTAGAGCAGACAAAACAATAAACACCTGCTTCCCCAGGGGCCAGGTGTCTTCACAATTCTGAGCACAACTCAGCCAGAGCCAACCTGCCTTGTGCTTGTGTCTCCCCCTCCCCACCACCCGTGGGATCTGTTCGCAGGGGGTAGTCCCCAGCACTTGTCCTGACCTGAATATGTTTCTATTTCCTGCCTTCTTCACAGACCCTGAAGCAGGTGACAGGAGTCCCTACAACATGTCCTGTCCTTCACCGGAAAGGCATCTGACTAGCATGCCTGCTCAAAAGTCCTCCACCTCGCAGAATCCGCATAGAGTCCTTGGCTACACTAGCAGAGTCTGGAAATGATTGCCCATGCTCGAGGAGCGGCTGGCATTGTGAAACTGCTCAGGGACAGAGTGAAGCACTCATTTCCGGTGTTCTGTTGACCTGCAGCCACAGTGTCCCCTCTGGGCCCCCACCACATGCTATGTCTTCCTCTATTCGCACCTTCTCACAGCTTATCCTCTAGTTTCTCTACTTGTCTTCCTCACCAGACTGAGCTCCTTGAAGGCAGAGACTGGCTTTCGCCGCGATTTCCCAGCACTTAGCTGGACCTGGCACACAGCGGATGCTCAGTGCATGTTCAGTGAATGGGTGAACAAGCTGATGACTTCTAAACCTTTATCTCCAGCCCCAGGGTCCCTCTTCTAAGTTCTCCAACCGTGCTTCCAACTGTCTGCCTGACACTGTCACATGCACATCCCATGGTCACCTCAGACTCATCATGTTCAACCCTGAGCCCCTCAACTCCACCCTGGCCCGACCACTCCGCTCACTTGTTCACTCCCAGTGAAGGCCAGAAATCTGGAACCATTCCTCAGGTCCACAGGCTCCAGAATCCCCTCCCCCTTTCTACTCTTTCCCTGCCTTTGTTCATGTTCATCATTGCCTTTTTAAAAAATTGAGGTGAAATACACATAACATAAAATTAACTGTTTGAAAGTGAACAATGTATTGGCAATTTTGGCAATTTGTGCATTCACAATGTCGGACCATCACCACTTCCAAAACATTTCAGCACTCCAAAAGGAAACCTTGTACCCATCCAGCAGTTGTACCCCACTCACCTCTCTCCCCAGCCCCAGCAACCACCAATCTCAGTTCTCTCTCTTCGGATTTACCTTTTCTGGGTATTTCATACAAATGAAATCATATGTTATTTTTTGAGTCTGGCTTCTTGCACTTAACATAATGTGTTTGCTTGTTTGTTTGTTTGTTTTTTGAGACAGTCTTGCTCTAGTTGCCCAGGCTGGAGTGCAGTGATGGGATCTCAGCTCACTGCAACCTCCACCTCCCAAGTTCAAGCAATTGTCCTACCTCAGCCTCCCGAGTAGCTGGGACTATAGGCGTGTGCCACCATGCCTGGCTAATGTTTGTGTTTTTAGTAGAGACACAGTTTCACTGTGTTGGCCAGGCTGGTCCCACACTCATGACCTCAGGTGATCTGCCTGCCTCGGCCTCCCAAAGTGCTGGGATTACAGGCATGAACCACCGCACCTGGCCTTAACATAACGTTTCTGAAGTTCATCCACATTATTAAAGTATGTGTAAGTATATGCTATAAGATTTATAGCATGCATATGTACTTCACACCTTTCTATGAATAATATTCCATTGTATGGATAAACCACATCTTGCTTATCCCTTCGTCCAGTGATAAATATCTGGGCTGTTTCCACCTTTTGGCTGTTGTGAATAGTGCTGCTGTGAACATGCATGTGCGTGTATTTGCTGGAGTGCCAGTTTTCAGTTCTTTGGGTGTAGACTTAGAGTGGGGTCGCTCGTCAGTGCCTTTTGCGTTGTCTATTGCAGTCGCCCCCAAACCGGCCTCCTAGAGCCAGTCCACTCTGTCCTCCATATGGTTGCAAGAGTGTTCACCATCTTCCTTTCTTTTTCAAAAAATACAATTTTATTTCTTATTGTAAAATCTATTGTCAATTGTTTTGTGCAAAAAAGAGTTGCTTTATTTTTAATCTGGGGAGATGTAAATGCCAGGCTGATCGTGTGTCTCCCCTGTGTTTTGGATGAAGTCCGGAGCGTCCTGGCACCCACGTGCCTCTTTAACCATCTCTTCTGATGCTCTTCCTCACTGCCTCCCCATGCCTGTTCCCCTGCAACTACAGTTATTATTATTATTATTATTATTATTGTTATTTTTGAGACGGAGTCTCACTCTGTTGCCCAGGCTGGAGTGCAGTGGCACCATATTGGCTGACTGCAATCTCTGCCTCCCGAATTCAAGCAATTTTCCTTCCTCAGCCTCCCGAGTAGCTGGGATTACAGGTGTGCACCACCATGCTCAGCTCATTTTTGTATTTTTAGTAGAGACAGGCCACCATATTGGCCAGGCTGGTCTTGAACTCCTGACCTCAAATGATCTGCCCACCTTGGCCTCCCAAAGTGCTGCGATTACAGGTGTGAGCCACCACACCTGGCCTGCAACTACAGTTATGCACTCCTCCAGCCTCTGAGTCACTGGAGCTGCTATTCCTCTGTGGGACTGCCCTTCCTGCCCTTCCAGTCTGATCTATCCCACTTACCTTCTCTGACTCAGCTCTCCTTGTCACTGTTCCCCCCAGCAGGTCACACATACGTGAAAGTGGCCAGGATCACTGTGTCCAGGACAGAAGGAAAAGGAAGACCCACACAGGACGCAGTCAGGTCTCACTGATTGACCATAAGCAGCACTGGTTTTACCTCTCACTTTTTGCAGTCTCAGATAGTCCCCACAGTGTCTAAGCTAAACAGGGAACCACCAACCCACCCAAGCTCCGTCATTAGGAGTTGGCATCTTGCTGCATTCCCTTGTTGTGACGGCTGGCAGTGAGGCTTGTGAACAAATGGGCAACCCAGAAGGAGCTTTCTCTTCCTTTTTCCTTCCTCCAGGCTTCTTCTTTCTACTCGGGCAGCCAGATGCTTTAGAGCTTAATTACACCCTACAGTTGGAAGCGCAGAATGTCAGAGCTGTAAAGGAAGGGCCTTATTATAAATAATAGCTGCTAGCATTTATTGAGCACTTACTCTGTGCCAGGCACTGCGCCAGGCCCGTTTCCAGGCAGTACCTTGTTTAACCTTCCCAACAATTCTAGGAGGCAGTTACCATCATCATCCCTGGTCTATAGGGAAGGAAACTGAGGCTGGGGGAAGCTTCAGGGCATTTCCCAAACTGTGCTAAATGGTACATAGTGTCACAAAATATTAGTCGGGGTTGGCAAAAAAGGATTCCATTGACAAATGCTGAATCCCACATCCCCCCTCACCCCACCCCTGGGGAAATTCACAATGTACATCCACATACTAAAGGTCCTGAGAAGTCCTACAGCAATGAAACCTGTTTAGGTCAATGTCTCTTCTGTTGCAGACCTCACGGAACTATTTATCCAAAGAGCACACTTTGGAGAACATTGGTATTGACCAACTTTCTCATTTTACAGATGGGATACCAGAGGCCCAGGCAGTACTTTTGGGGTAGACAAGGCACAGACCTTCGGCTCCTCACTGTCTTCAAGCTCACAAGAAGCATAGAGGGGAAGAAGACAGACAAGGGCCCATCTGGCCTACTACATGTTTTTGTAAATAAAGCTTTTTTGAAGGTGTTCTGATTAGGCTCCCATAGTTAATGGATGAGCCAATGGAAGCCCAGAAAGCATGGTTGTCTTGTCCAATGTCACACAGCCAATTAGGAGCAGAGGCAGAAGTAGATCATAGACGTCCAAAATCCAGGTATTCTGTTGGGATGTGAGCTCCATGTCACCTGGGATACCTGTCTCACTCTCCACTGTATAGAACTTACCCAGGCACTGTTCCCTTTCTGCTACTGCGTAGACACCCAACCTGCAAGGCATTTCTTTAAATTTTCTTTTTTCTTTTTTTTTTTTTTTTTTGATGGAGTCTTGCGTTGTCTCCCAGGCTGGAGTGCAGTGGTGTGATCTCAGCTCACTGCAACCTCCGCCTCCCAGGTTCAAGCAATTCTCTTGCCTCAGCCTCCTGAGTAGCTGGGATTACAAGGCGTGCACCACCACGCACAGCTAATTTTTGTATTTTTAGTAGAGACAGGATTTCACAATGTTGGTCAGGCTGGTCTCAAACTCCTGACCTTTTGATCCACCCGCCTCAGCCTCCCAAAGTGCTGGGATTACAGGCATGGTTGGCCTGAACTGCCTGGGTACTCCCCTCTGCCTTCAACCTCTGTAGGTAAACTGAGCAGGGGCCAACCTCGAAGTCTCTTAGGGGTCAAAGGTTGAACAGGACAATCCATGTTTATTTTAATTCTGTACCAGATGCAGTAAAACATAATTAACTTTCCCTCTGCCAATTTGAAACGTGAGATCATTTGGACAGGAACTGGGCAAACGGGCAGAAGGCAACCTTTGCCCGTTCCAGGAAGAGTGTGCCAAACAAATGAAGAGTGTAAACAGGGTCCTGGGGGGTTGTTTAAAACCAATTCAGAAAATAAATGATGTCCAAAGGCTCTTGGGCCTCCCTGAAGTACACCGTCGTACAGTGGTCATCTATTTACATTTTTCTGAAGGCATCTGGGTGGTTTACAGTTGAATATGCAAATCAAATCATTCTTACCTCTTCATTAAAATGGCTCCTACGAAGAACACTTGTTGACAAATGTGAACAATTTAAAATCTCTGCAGATTTAAGCATTTTCCTTCTGGCGGGTCCATCCAGCAAGTGATACTAATTAGGAGCTTTTATTAACCTTGAGATCTGGAGGAGGGGGACTTCTGACTGACTCTGGATGGCTCAGGCATGCCAGAGGGCTAAAGGTTCATCTAGAAACAGCTGCAGAGACAGCAGAGCATAAAGCTCCGGGTGGCAGCTCTTCCTGGGGCAGCCGGACTGCCCAGATGGCCCTTCCAGAGCTGGGAAATGCAGACTTGTGCCTGAGGTGGAGGGTAAAAATAGTCCCGTGTGGGTGGTGGCTGGGCCCAGAGGCACTGGCTTCCTTTTCTCTAGAGCAGGGGGAGGCAGTCAGTTGACAGACTCGCCCTTAGGCTCCTGAGCCCCTCTAAGCCCAGGCTCTGGGGAGTCTCTCCCCAACAATGAAGCAGCCCCACCCCCACCCCCACCCCCAACACATACACATATGGAAGTGCTGGAAAGAGTTTGAGCTTAGTTGTAAGGTAACTAAGGATTTAAACCCTGGCTGTGCTATTACCAGCTCCGTGACCTGGGACAAGATCCTTCTCCTTTCCAGGCCTCTGTTTTCTCATCTGTCGACTTGTTTCTTTCTACAAGTCTTGCTGTGAAGATTAAATAACAATGAGAGCCGACATGTTTCACTCTGTAACCTCACTCTTCTGTCCCTCTCCCTTCCATCCAGGTCCTCGCCTTCTAGCACATTCTTCAAGAGTGACTCTGAGGCAAGCCAGCTGCCATGTCATGAGGACACTCAAGCAGCCCCATGGAGAGGTCCGATGGCGAGGAACAGAGGATCCCCCTGCCGATAGCCAATGAGGAACAGAGGCCTCCCAACAGCCATGTAAGGGGTCACCTTGGAAGCCAATGGCCCCTCCCTACTCAGGCTTTTACATGACCGAGGTCCTGGCCAACGCCCTGACGGCAACCTCATGAGAGACCATGAGCCAGAGCCGCCCACCTAAGCTGCTTCTAGGTTCCTGACCCTCAGAAACCATGTGAGATCATAAATGTTTGCTCAATTTGAGATATTTGTGATGCAGCAATAAATAACAAATACACTTACCTTTCAAGGTTATTATAAGAATTAAGAGTTAATACACATCAAACTACAACCAAACTTGCTGGGACCAGAGGCTCAAGAAAGGGCAGACAGGGCCTTTCTTGGGCAGTGGCTCACGCCTGTAATCCCAACACTTTGGGAGGCTGAGGTGGGAGGATCACCTGAGGTCAGGAGTTCGAGACCAGCTGGCCAACATGGTGAAACCCCATGTCTACTAAAAATACAAAAATTAGCCAGATGTGGTGGTGGATGCCTGTAATCCCAGCTACTCGGGAGGCTGAGGCAGGAGAATCACTTGAACCTGAGAGTTGGAGGCTGAAGTGAGCAGAGATCATGCCACTGCACTCCAGCCTGGGTGACAGAGTGAGACTCCATCTCAAAAAACAAAAAAAAAAAAAAAAAAAGAAGAAGAAGAAAGGGCAGGCCGGGCGCGGTGGCTCAAGCCTGTAATCCCAGCACTTTGGGAGGCCGAGACGGGTGGATCACGAGGTCAGGAGATCGAGACCATCCTGGCTAACACGGTGAAACCCCGTCTCTACTAAAAATACAAAAAACTAGCCGGGCGAGGTGGCGGGCGCCTGTAGTCCCAGCTACTCGGGAGGCTGAGGCAGGAGAATGGCGTAAACCCAGGAGGCGGAGCTTGCAGTGAGCTGAGATCCGGCCACTGCACTCCAGCCCGGGCGACACAGCGAGACTCCATCTCAAAAAAAAAAATAAAGGCCGGGCGCGGTGGCTCAAGCCTGTAATCCCAGCACTTTGGGAGGCCGAGACGGGCGGATCACGAGGTCAGGAGATCGAGACCATCCTAGCTAACACCGTGAAACCTCGTCTCTACTAAAAAATACAAAAAACTAGCCGGGCGAGGTGGCGGGCGCCTGTAGTCCCAGCTACCTGGGAGGCTGAGGCCGGAGAATGGCGAAAACCCGGGAGGCGGAGCTTGCAGTGAGCTGAGATCCGGCCACTGCACTCCAGCCTGGGCTACAGAGTGAGACTCCGTCTCAAAAAAAAAAAAAAAAAAAAGAAGAAGAAAGGGCAGACAGAAACCACAGAAGGAGGAGTGGTTAGCTGGGTCCAGGCCAGGTGGGGTCCTGCTCCTGACGTGGATGGGTCTGGGAGACCAAATATGCAAATGGACAATGCAGACCACATATGAAAATAGAACTCTGCCCCAAAACCTACAGCAACTGCCCGGGAAGCCAAAGAACAACCCCTGCAGCAATCAGCCCCAAATGGCCAGGACTTGATGGTAACTGACAGCTTCCCTAATTTTGTCCCCACTTCCAATTCAAGACAAACTGGAGAAAGCCAAATATGCTCCCCTAACCAATTACTTAGGGTGCCCCTCTTCTAATGAGCCCAACTGTAACTTTCCTGCACCACCAACAGGACGTACCTGAAGCCTTCCCCTTTTCCACTATAAAGGCTTCCCCCTCTGCCTGCCTTTGAGTCTCCACGAAAAGCAAGTGACAGTGGCTGGCTCCCTTAGTGTAGCAGGCTCTGAATAAATAGCCTTTGCTTGCTGTCATTTGGGTGGTCTTTGTTTATGTCCACAAGCCCAGGGTCTCTCTCTCCCTTCCTGCTCCCAGGTCAAAGACGTCTTTGTCCCTCCCCAGTACCTCCCCCAGGGATGATGGAAGAGAGGGGCACGGGGATAATGAAGAGCGTGGCTTTGGAACAGGACAGATCTGGGCTGAAATTCTGGCTCTGATACTTAACTAGCTGCGTGATCTTGAGTAAGTCAGTTAAACACTCAGTGCCGCTGTTTCCTCATGTCAAGGGGACAGTCCGGCAGAACCCAAAGGCTGGTGTGAGAATTCAGGGAGGTAATGTATTTAATGCCCTGGACATGTAATAGGTGCTTAATAAGGAGAGGTCAGCCATCATGCCAGCCTCTTCACAACTCGCTGGAGTGGGCAAGCCCCCATTCTGCATCCTCACTCAGCCCACCCCTTTCCTTTACATCAGGCAGTCTGACTTCATCTGGATGCAATCAAGGTACGGACTCCAAGTCCAGGGTATAGCAAAAAGCCAGGGATTGGTTTCAGACAAAGGATATAACTGAACATTTCTCTACGGAAATCCAACTGGGCGAAAGCAGAGGACAGAATGTTCAGGCCAGACACCTGCTGACTCCCTGTTCTGTCCTGGCTTTGAGGGGTGATCAGGGCAGGGAGAGTCTTGCTCAGAAAACTGCGTGCCTTTGCGCCAGGCCAGCTTTCCCAGGACTGAGGAGCATGAGCCAGGTTGTTCCCCAGTCTGGAGTGTCTGTGTGTGCCTCAGTTTCTTCATCTTTAAAGTGATAATTTTGCCAGGCACAGTGGCTTACACCTGTAATCCCAACACTTTGGGAGACTGAGGTGGTAGATCATCTGAGCCCAGGAGTCCGAGGCCATCCTGGGCAACATAGTGAGGCCCTGTCTCAACAAAAAATAAAATAAAAAATTATGGTGGCACATGCCTGTGGGCTCAGCTACTCAGAAAGTTGAGGTAAGGGGATCACTTGAGCCAGGTGATCGGGGCTAAAGTGAGTTGTGATCGTGCCACTGCACTTCAGCCTGGGCAACAGAGCGAGATCCTGTCTCAAAATAAAAAAAAAAAATAAAATAATAATTTTAATGACTTACCAGGATATACACACAAATAACGAGTATCAGGATGGGTATGGGTGTCTTAGTCTGCTTTGTGCTGCTATAACAGGATGCTTGTTATAAAGAGGGCAATTTATAAATAGAAATTAATTTCTCACAGTCTAGGGGCTGGGAAGTCCAAGATCAAGTGACCAGCATGTGGTGAGGGCCTTCTTTCTGCATTATAACATGGCAGAAGACATCACATGCCAGAAAGAGAAGAGACAGAAAGAGAACAAGGGCTGGAACTCATCCTTTTATAAAGAACCCACTCCCGAGACAATGGCACTAATCTATTCATGAGGGTGGTGCCCCCTGACCCAAACAATGGCAGCATCACGCCCGCCCCACCTCCCAACACCTCCACATTGGGGATCAAGTTTCCAACAGATAAACTTGGAGAGACATATTCAAACCATAACAGGGAGCAGAGGCTCTGTGATGCCTGTGTGTGGGGGCATCCTGAATCCCTTCACTCCAGTTTGCCAAGCCCTTTCCACCCCCTTGTCTCCCACTTCACTGTCACTACCGGAATTCAAGTCTCCACGCAGCATCTTTTGCCGCGTTATTGCGATAACAAAGTGTTGTCCTTACTCTTCTGCAACAATCAAAGCATACAAATTAACATACGGGTGGGAAACCACCCCTGCCCCTTCCCTACTCAGGCAAAGACTTAAAATAATGATAACGATGTCGGGGGTGGGGAGCCCCCTTTCGCCACAGAGCATGATTGTACACTAGTATATTTCTGGAGAGCAATTTAGTAGGAAGTACTTTTTGATTCTACAGGTACCATTTTTCAAAATGTCATCTAAATAAAAATCAGTTCTGGCACAAATACTTTGTTACAAGGCTCCTTACGGTAATATTGTTTCTGATGAAAGAAAAAGAAAAGAAATGAAAAGAAAAGAAAAGAAAGAAGAAAGGAAGGAAGGAAGGGAGGAAGGAGAGAAGGAAAGGGAGAAGGAAAGGGAGAAAGAGGAAGAAGGAAAGAAAAACTCAGACATCCAACAGGAAGCTTGGTTAAATAAATCGTGTAATCCATACCTTAAAATGCCATTCCTTCACTAAAAATGATGTTGTAGATCAGTAGTTTGTGCATCACGTGGGAACTGTTAGAAATGCACATTCTGGGCCGGGCGCGGTGGCTCAAGCCTGTAATCCCAGCACTTTGGGAGGCCGAGGCGGGCGGATCACAAGGTCAGGAGATCGAGACCACAGTGAAACCCCGTCTCTACTAAAAATACAAAAAATTAGCCGGGCGCGGTGGCGGGCGCCTGTAGTCCCAGCTACTCAGGAGGCTGAGGCAGGAGAATGGCGGGAACCCGGGAGGCGGAGCTTGCAGTGAGCCGAGATCGCGCCACTGCACTCCAGCCTGGGCAACAGCGTGAGACTCCGTCTCAAAAAAAAAAAAAAAAAAAAGAAATGCACATTCTGGGGCCCCTTCCACATCTGATTCAGAAACTCCTGGGGTTGGTGGTCGGGGCGTGGGGAGTGGGGGGCAGGAGGTGGAAGCAATCTGGGTTTTAATAAACCCTCCAAAGCAATTAAGAGCCATAGTTGTAGACGACCATCGCTATGGAAAGTTACACTGTTAAGTGAGGAAAGGTTAGGAGGCAGTAAGCAGGAACAGTGCATCCCCATATCTGTTATCTAGAGAGAGGCACAAATAGAAAAAGTCTGGGAGGAGTTTATACCCAGATGATAACATCGACACTCTCTAGGAAGTAGGATTATAAGGTTTTAGAGTAATTTTGGTAATTCATGTTTTCTAACTAGTCTACAATGACTATGTTTGTGTAAAACGGAAAGGAAAAAAACCCCAGTAATTTATTTTTTAATTAAAAAAAAAAAAAAGTTAAATGGGACCAAGTTGGGGGGGGGGTGTAGGGAAGGAGGCAGAGAGCCCGCCTCGCCGCGACAGCTTTCACCCTGGGAAAGCTGGGAGGCAGGACCGCCCAGGAGACCCGGGGCCAGTGGGGTGGGCAGCGCCAGGAGTCCCGGCGACTCCTCTAATGGCTAGCAAGGCTTACAAGGGTTTAAATAATAAGCGAAGAGAGTCAGGGCAGACTTCTGGAATAACTTCACTGCTAAGGGTATCAAATCCTGGAATGGGCACCTTGGAGAGATTTTCTAGACAAGAACGGACAGCGGGTGCCAGGAGGGGGTGGAGTTTCGCCGGCCAGAGGACAGAGGCTGCCGGATCTCCCGACCCCCTCCGGCACCCGGACTCCGGGGAGGCTGCGCCCGCGGCAGGATTCCCGCCCCTCGGAGATGTTGCAGGGACCGGCGGGGCGGGGCCGGGCCGTTGCTAGGGGAGGGGCGGCCGGGCGTGCGAGGAACCCAGCGGGCGACCGCGACGCACACTAGGTTCTCCGGCTCCAGCTCCTGCGCCGCCTGTTGCTCGCTCCTGCGGGCGGCCGCTTCCCGCCTGGTGCGCAGGAGTAGGCGGCCCGAGAGCGCACAGGGAGCCTCCCGCTTTCGTCCCCTCCCCGCACTGCACGAGCGGATCGGAGGGGCCCCGAGTGTCCCTGAGAGCGCGGACGCGGGCGAGCAGCCCAGTGCACCCGGGACTGCGCGCCGAGACCCCCGGCGCCGCGCCGCGATGAATGCGACCTTCCTGAATCACAGCGGCTTGGAGGAGGTGGGCGGCGTGGGAGGCGGCGCCGGGGCAGCCCTGGGGAACCGCACCCACGGGCTGGGCACGTGGCTGGGCTGCTGTCCCGGGGGCGCACCGCTGGCCGCCAGCGATGGAGTCCCCGCGGGGCTGGCGCCAGACGAGCGCAGCCTGTGGGTGTCACGGGTGGCGCAGATCGCCGTGCTCTGCGTGCTGTCGCTTACCGTGGTCTTCGGCGTCTTCTTCCTGGGCTGCAACCTGCTCATCAAGTCCGAGAGCATGATCAACTTTCTGGTGCAGGAGCGCCGGCCCTCCAAGGACGTGGGTGCCGCCATCCTGGGGCTGTACTGAGCGCCATCTGGGCCCGCCCTCGCCAGCGCTGCTGCAAGAAGGACCCCGGAGACCCGGACCCTCGCCCGGCTCTCTCTGCGCTCTGCCGCTGCCTCCGGGCTGGCAGCTACGTGCCTGGGGCGCCAGGGCGGGGACGCGGCGAGACTCTCGGCGGGGGCGCGGGAAGGGACTTGGACGCCTGGCTCCGTCCTGTGTGCGCTGCAGCGTTGCGGGTGGGAGAGTGGGGGATGAGGGTTCTTACCAATTTTTGTTGTTGTTGTTGTTTGTTTTTTAAGACGTTTGGGGCAGGGTGGGAGTGGGTGTGGGGATGCAATTTGGGACTGCGGTCGCTCGCGTGGGAGTTTTGTGTGTACGTTGGTGCGGGTGGTTTCGGAGCAGGGTGCAGGGAGAGTGGGTGAAGATGTGAAGCGTCAGAGTCGCTAAGCTTGTTGGCCTGATTTTGCGTTTGGAAAGAAATCTTGTAATAAAACTGCAGCCGTAGGGCTTCAGGCAGCTTCCCCCCCGCGCCTGTGGGGTGTGTGTGTGTTGCGGGGCCGAGGGCATGTACCCTCCTGGCGGACCCTTTGAGCCCCTTGGGAGATATCTAGTCCCTGCGTGGACGCCTGACTGGGGAGCCCACAGGGCAGGTCAGGGGATCCTGGGGCTCCACGCCGAGGCCAGAGCGAGGAAAGGGAAAGGGAATCGTTTTCTAAGGCCAACAGCGGAGAAGGCAGGTCCTGTGGGACAGCCAGACAGCTGGTGAGATTAATTAAATCACTGGATATATGAGTCTTCTATGAGATGAAACAAAATCAGTCAGCTGAGTCCAAAACGGAGAAAACGTGAACAAGGAAAACTCAATTTGGCAGAGGGGAAAAACTAGATCTAATTAAAAGTTTAATTATAAGGCCAAAAGCCCCTTCTAAGTGCTTGCTTTGTCCCTACCCTTATAGCGGGCAGGTGAGTAGACGGAAGAAACCCCCTTGTTGCATCCTGTACGGGTGGGGGTTGGCAGCTTTGTGGTGAGGAAGTCCCAGAATGTTTATTATGAAATGGAGAAAATGGCCTCCAAGCGCAGTTGCCTGCAGGGGACTTGGAGCCTCCCATTACAGGATGCCCCAGCTGCCCACAAACCCACGCCTCCTGCAGGTGCTAACTTCCCTTGCAGCAGCGTGGAGCAGCAAGAATTGACTACTCCCTGGCAGACAGGGAGAGGACAGCTCTGCTCTCTGGAAGTGGTGGACAGGGGGACCTAGGGACACCGCAGGAGAGAAGGCTGGGCTTTCTGGCCTATGTATCCCCTACCACCCTTTGTCCTAGTGCCAACCCCACTCAAGCGGTTCTTGGAAGACTCAGGGAGAGACTCTGGATTTCTCCCTTTCTTCTCTCTTTCGCTGTGGGTGGGAGTGAAGAATAACAAGGACGAAGGTGACTGACATCTTAGCTGGTTTTAGCTAAGAGAAGCAAAGGGAATGCCATCTCGTGTCTTTGGCACTAGTTTAATTAGGGAGAGGCTTAGCACAGGTGGGGTGGGGGAGTATCTCCAAGGCACAGATGGTCCCTGGCTATGAAGGATCCAGAGTCGTCCTGGCTCCCAAGTGCTCCTGTGCAGTCAGAATCATCATGATCAGGATGTGCCCCGTCCCCGGACCCTGGGACCAAATCTCAGACCTGGGAGAATTCAGGCCAGGCTAGGCCAGTAAGGCCAGGAGCTGAGATTCCTTGTAAAGTGTCTCTGGGGGCAAAACCCTGAATGCGGAGAATGTTCTATTGATGGTTTGGTGTGACTTGCAGGAAGTCCAGCCTGATCTGGGGACAGCAGCCTTCACTGACTCAGGCAACCTAGGTAAGTGGCTTCGTCGTGTAAGGTGGTACAGTTATCTGGAGCCTGGGCTGCCCCCAGTGGCTTGAGGAATGCAGCTCAGACAGCTACAGGCATTCACGTAAAACCCTGAATGACCAGAAAATGGTTTCAGAAAGAACACAGGCTTAGACACTTTTCCACCGGGCCAAGTTAGAGCAAACATTACGAGAATTCTCCTCTAATAAAATGGGTCTGCTACTAAATGTGACTGGGGTGAGAAGACAGTGAGTCAAGAGTTAATTTTTTTTTTTTTTTGAGACAGAGTCTTGCTTTGTTGCCCACGCTGGAGTGCAGTGGCACAATCTCGGCTCACTGAAACCCTTGCCTCCCAGATTCAAGCGATTCTCCTGCCTCAGCCTTCTGAGCAGCTGGGATTACGGGCTTGCACCACCATGCCTGGCTAATTTATTTTTAATTATTTTTAGTAGAGACTGGGTTTCACCATGTTGACCAGGCTGGTGTCAAACTCCTGACCTCAGGTGATCCACCCGTCTCCGTCTCCCAAAGTGCTGATATTACAGGTGTGAGCCACTGCGCCTGGCCAAATTTCTTTTTTAAAAACTTTTATCGCTAGGCGTAGTGGCTCACGCCTGTAATCCCAACACTTTGGGAGGCCAAGGCAGGTGGATCACGAGGTCAGGAGATCGAGACTATCCTGGCTAACACGGTGAAACCCTGTCTCTACTAAAAATACAAAAACTTAGCCGTGCATGGTGGCGGGTGCCTGTAATCCCAGCTACTCAGGAGGCGGAGGCAGGAGAATGGTGTGAACCCGGGAGGCGGAGCTTGCAGTGAGCCGAGATCATGCCACTGCGCTCCAGCCTGGGTGACAGAGCGAGACTCCATCTCAAAAAAAAAAAAAAAAACAAAAAAAAACTTTTATCATTTTTTCTTTCTTTTCTTTTCCCCTTCCTCCCTCCCTCCCTCTTCCTTCCTTTTCTTTTTTCTTTCTTTCTTTACCTTTTCTCTTTCTCTTTCTCTCTCTCTCTCTCTCCTTCCTTCCTTCTTTCCCTTTCTTTCTCTTTCTTTCTTTTTCTTTCTTTCTTTCTTTTTCTTTCTTTCTTTTTTTTTTCTTTCTTTCTTTTCCTTCCTTCCTTCCTTCCTTCCTTCCTTCCTTCCTTCCTTCCTTCCCTCCCTCCCTCCCTCCCTCCCTCCCTCCCTCCCTCCTTCCTTCCTTCCTTCCTTCCTTCCTTCCTTCCTTCCTTTGTTCCTTGACAAAGCAAGGTTAACTGTTCTGAATTTGCTGAAAAGGAAAGCCTTAGTGGGGACACTGCAGGATTTTCCCACTGTTAAAAAAAAAAGTGAAGATGCGTGTGTACTAACGTGTGTTTGGGTCCCCTGTGGTGTACCAGTCTGCATACGTGGGCACATGGCATGAGTGTATGCTCACACATGCAGTTACACGCACAGGCACAGGCAGGCTCGTGCCTCAGGAGGAAAACAGCCAGCAAGAGTGGCGTCCTGAGAAGGGGTGAGGGTGAGAGGTCACATTTGTAGACCATCTTAGTTCTCCCCAGGAGTCCTAAGGCCTGCAGGGTGTTTACTGGGCTGCCTTATATAATCCTTGGGGTGGCGGGCAGGAACTCTTACATAAGGTAAGAGTGAATGAGGAACAGTGCTCCGGGGCAGAGCCAGACAGAGCAGAATCCTGAGCCATCCGAGTGGAGGATAAAGAAGGGGCCTGGTTCTAGAAAGCCCCACTCACCCACAACTGCTGTCCATTGAGAGCTTTTCCCAGGATGCACCGGTAAATCTCACAGGGCCTTGGGTTCACAAGAGAGAAGGCCTGGGATCCTGGTCTTCAAAATCCTGGCTGCCCTGCTTCCTAGCTCTGTAACTTTGGGGAAGTAGCTCAACCTCTCTGTGCCTCATTTTCCTCACCTACAAAATAGGAGCAATAGGGGACCCATAGCTTTCACGACGTGATGTGTTTTAAGAAGCCAGCCTAATGCCTGGCATTTAATAGACGCTCAATAAGGGCAATGAGGATTATTGTTAGTTTTGTTTATCATATGAACTCTTTCCCTAAAGTACATTTGGTTCTCTGAAATGGATTCCCTGGACAAAAAAAAAAAAAGAAAATAGCAATTCATATTTGAAAAGCATTTGCAATTTTCAAAGTACTTTCATAAGCATGATGAAAATAGTAGCGAATGCCTAATATGCCAAACACTGAGCTTCCACCCCCATGAAGGTTTTGCAACTGGTCCCATTGTACAGATGAGGAAACTGAGGCTCCAAGAGATTGCAGCTGCCTGAGGTAGTGCAACTAGAAAGGGGCAGAGCTGGGATTCAAATCAGTTTCACTTGAGCTGACCTCCTTTGCTCCCCACAACACATTGGTAAGAAGAGCAGATGCTCCTCTAATTTCCTGTTTTAGAGGAGAGGAAATTAACGTTCTGTTTACTGATCTTATCCAAGCTCATTCATTCCACAGGTGTCTATTGTGAATCTCCTGTGGGCTAGGCACTGTGCCAGGCACTGGGGGAGCAAGGGGTGGCAGACCTAGAGTCTGGCCCTGGCCTGCAGCCCCAGAACCCCTGGCACTTGCTTTGCTCCCCAGGTAGCTGGTTCCATGTGTCTCAGGGTCTAGGTCAAACCCTCCACATCCTGTCCTCTGAGTCGGGGACAGTACTTCTGGGGTCAGCTGTGCCTTTACTAGCAAGATGTCCCCTAGAACGGGGGAAGTAGGGAGGGCTTACGTCACCACATCCACTTACTTTCCCACTTGCTTGTCTAAGCCAAGTTCACACAGAGGGGTGCACAGCTGTGGCTGCTGGAGGTCACCCTCCCCAGACCCCAACTCAGTAGTAGATCGAAAGAAGCCTTGAGTATTGGGGGTGGCTTCAGAGGGAAAGAACTGAGCGTGCGAGGTGGTGGGTACAGCAGAAATGGCCCTCATCCAGCATTCCAGTTTTGCGGAAAAGGTAAACGTGTACACATATGTTGCACGCATGCACACACATTTAATAAAAAGGACTTAAGTGGGATTTCTGAGTAGCACGTCTTGAGTGCAGATTCGTGTCAAGAAAGCAAGATTCTTTCTTGTCAGTAAAGATCACAGCAGATACATAGGGTGTCCAGGACAGCAAACCCTAGCTCCACAGACGGGGCATGTGTCCCAGCCTCTGAGATGGCAGCACTGGGGGATGTTCTGAGGCAGCGCTTACTCACCCTTGCAGTCGTAGCTTTATTACTTAGACTTGAGATCCCATGATAGGTGCACTCCAGTCCATGGATAAGGAGAGTTTAACCCATGGGGAACGCTAGATCTCAACAATTTTCAACAACGAAGCAACAGAGGCTGGGTGTGGTGGCTCATACCTGCATTCCCAGTAATTTGGGAGGCTAAGGCGGGAGGATCACTTGAACCCAGGCGGGAGGATCACTTGAAGCCTGGGCAACACAATGGGACCCCATCTGTACACAAACACACACACACACACAAAGAAAAAAGCAGTGGCAGACTGAGCAAGCCAGCTCTCATATAAGGTTGTCATCTGGTTGTGTGGTTAGGTAATGGGCTCCAGCTCACAATCAACTAATGAGTGGCAGAGGCAGTGGGTACAGCAGAAATGGCCCTCATCTGACATTCCAGTTTTGGGGGAAAGGTATACATGTACACATGTGTGTTGCACGCATGCACACACATTTAATAAAAAGGACTTCAGTGGGATTTCCGAGTAGCATCCCTTGAGTGCAGATTCAAGGGATGCTACTGGAGTCCTTTTTATTTGACACTTTCCCACCTGGCTAAGTTAGAGTGAACACTACAAGAAGTTTTACACACCTAATAAACTTGACGTGCAAGACCTAAGTTTGCATGTCAGTGCTGGTATTTTTTAGGTGTGTCCTATGTCACTCTCCTAGTGCTGGGTGCTAAGGAGGTTGCAGAGGTGAAAGCAACTCAGGCTCTGCCCTCGAGATGCTAATAACATCATTGATGAAAATGATGAGTAAGCAGAGGGTCTAGCACACATTGAAAGAGATTCTTTCAGTTATCTATAACTGCATAACTACTCCCAGAAATTTCTGGTTTTATGGAAGCCACTTCATTATCTCTCATGATCCTGCAGGTTGACTGGGCTCAACTGCACAGTCCTGCTGCACGTGATACTGGCAGGAACTGCAGTCTTCAAGGACTTGGCTGGCACCTTGGCAGGGACAGCTGGAATGCTGGGCTCTGCTGAGATGGTTGGACCTCTTTCCTCTCCTTATCTCATGGCATTTCCTCCATGTGGCTTCTCCACACAGTCTAGACAGCAGCACAGCCATACTTGATGTATGGCAGGTTTCTTCCCAAAAGTGCAAAATCAGTTTCCAGACCTCAATAATTGGCCCAGAATCAGCATACTTTCTCCTCTTCCACATCCTGTTTATTAAAATGAATCACAGGGACAGTCCAGATTTGATGTGTGAGGAGACTACACAAGGGCACGAATACTGGGAGGCATGGTTCATTGGGGGTATCTTTGAAAACCAACTACTACACTGATCAATACTTTTTCTTTTTTTCTTTTTTTTTTTTTGAGATGGAGTCTTGCTCTGTCACCCAGGTTGGAGTGCAGTGGCGTGATCTCGGCTCACTGCAACCTCCGCCTCCCGGATTCAAATGATTCTCCAGGCTCAGCCTCCCACATAGCTGGGATTACAGGCTCATGTCATCATGCCCGGATAATTTTTTGTGTATTTTTAGTAGAGATGGGGTTTCACCATGTTGGCTAAGCTGGTCTTGAACTCCTGACTTCATGATCTGCCCGCCTTGGCCTCCCAAAATGCTGGGATTAGAGGTGTGAACCACCACACCTGGCCTATATTTTATTTTTGGAATTCCAACTATGCCCCACTCTCTTATCTCCATTTTAGAAATATCATGTTTTTGGATTTGCACAGTTTTTATTTAATCAACAAGTATTTGCAGAGTTTTTTTATGTGTGTGTGAACAAAAGTTTTCATTTCACTTGGGTAAATACCTAGAAGTGAGATTGCTGGGTCATATAGAAAGCACATGCTTAACTCTATAAGACACTGCCAAATTGTTTTTCATTTTGCATTTCCACCAGCAATGTGTGAGCATTCTAGGTGCTCTATGTCCTCATCAGCACTTGATATTGTCAGATTTTGTGTTTTGTTTGTATGTATGTGTGCCTTTCTAGCAAATGTGTAGTTGCACCTCATTGTGTGTCTAATTTGTCTTTTCCTATTGAATGATGATGTTGAGCATCTTTTCATGTTCTTAAGTGCCATCTGTATATATCTTCTTTAGTAAAGTGTCTTTTGCTTTTTTAAAGGTGGGCTGTTTGTTTTCTTATTGTTGAGCTTTGGGAGCTCTTTATATATTTTGGATACCAGTCTTTTGGTAGATATATTATTCAGGAAATGGCATTCTGGTTGCCCATCAATGAATTTGGTTAGCCTGAATCAGTCCTGAGAGGCTGACAACTTATGGATGTCCTGGCCCAACCGAGTTTCTGGACTCTACTGCTGAGGATGAGACCTGGACTATTGTGGCCACTCCAAAGTCCGCCCCGTGATGTCCTGTCTCAGGGCCCAGCCTGAATTCCTTTAGATGGGCTCTCTCCTGAATCAGTTTTCCTGCTCAGACCAGAAGGAAAGGGAAGAAAGTCAGCTCCAGCAGTGGGAAGAATGGCTTCTGAGGACCTCTAAGGATGGGAGGATTTTCCATGGTTAGTGATACGAGAGGGAAGGGAAAAGTTTTGTAGTGGAGAGTGGGATGGCAAAAGAGAGATCCCAGAATAGGAAAAAGGTGCTCAAGAAATGTCCTACCTTAATCCTTTCCCACCATAATTCAGCTTAAGGGGACTGCTATCCATGGGAGTTGGTATGAAAAGTTTTGGTTGCCCTCCTGAGGAAAAATCACATGGCTAAACATTTATAATAGTAATAAGCTCTTGAGAGTGGTTTTTTCCCCAAAAACCTGGGCTTCCAAATGCAGATGAAACGAAGAAGAGCCTTTTTCTTTGCTCTAGAGATAGTCTTAGCTCCCAAAAGAAAGATGGCAAAGCTCTCCTTTCTCAAGAGGTTTAAGGCAATCTGAGCTCTAGGATCTGAAAAATAGCCAATGGCTTTTGAGGACTACCAGACAAAAAGAAATACACTTAAAAGGATGTGGGTGGGAAGGGGGTTGGATTTATGTGACTCCAAAAAGAAAGCAGAATGCTTTTCCTTTTTGAGCCAAACGTCTTTAAAAATCTTTGTAAATTGGAAGTTACACACTCTACTACCTGCTCTGAGCTGACAGTCAGTCTGTTCATCTGTCTGGTGGTAGGACACAGGTGACGCTTCTGCCACTAAACCCCACCTCCCACCTTCCCAACATCTCATCAGTGTTGCTGCCACACTCTAGGTTCCCACCACAGTCTTTGTACTGACTCTCACCTGACCCAGGAGACTCCTCTGCCTGGTAAGAACAGCCTTGCATGCAGCTACTTTTCTCAGGCCACTCTTCATGGCTGCCCTGAAACCTCTTATCTTTGCATTGGCAGTGACTTTGGTAAAAGCATTTCTCATCTCATGCATTCACTCAGCCTTGTAACAGTTCTTGGAGGTAGGTTGTACATTTCACTGTAGAGGAAACTGAGGGGCCACACAGCAAGTCTGGGAGGGGAGCAGAGGAGACTAGAGCTCCGTTCTCCTAACCTATGTCATGTGTCAGCTCCCCTGAGCTGGCACATCCCACTGGCACATCTCACTGTGGTGTCCCACACCCAGACCTCTACGCAGCTCAAAAACAGCTCACACAGACATCTCTCAGTCTTCTTCCAGATCCTGCTTCCAATGGCTCTTGGCTTAGTCAGGCTGTGAGACACCTTGTTTCCTGCCGTCAGCACTTCCTTCAGTTTGAGAATAAAAGGAAACCATTCTCTGAGCCCCCACACACGTTTCCCACCCCCAGTCTTCTTTGCTAGCTCCTGCTGTTGCAACTGTCAGGAGTGAGTTTTTGGGTAATTGTTGCCATGGAGATCCTGTCTTGAATTATTGTGCAAATGTGTCCCATCTTTCTCCTTATTTGGTGTGTGATTTGGATGCCTGTAAAATGCGAAGGTTGACGGCTCCACTTCTTTCCCCTGCCCTCCAAGTTGGCTCGCCTGACCAAACCTTCTTGGCAGTCTGCTCCCCATTCCCAGCTACTCTGAGGCCCCCTGGCCAGTCGCTGCCAATGGAAAGAAAGCCCTGCACAAACAGGGAGAGGAGAGCCACTCTCCATGGGTGATGGGTGAGGTGACCCCAGGCCACTGACATTTGGCAGCAAAGACCCAAAGCAGCAGCCATGAGCTCCTTGGTGGGAATGAGCCACCAACTCTCAAAAGTTAGGAGTCGCTCAGTCAGATCTCCGACTCCCTTCCACTTCCATCGCCGTGCTAGGCACGCTGATCCCTGCTGAAGCATCCTGGGAGAGCACCTTGCCTCCATTTCCCTTGGGTGCTTATCCTCCTCCATGGAGATGTCTGGATCATTAGCACTGATTGCATCATGTCTCTCTCCTGTCCGAGATCTGGCCCATTTCCCCATCACTTCTTCTACAAAATACAGGCTCAAACTGCATCCAAGGGCTTCCATCAATTCCCTTCTCTCTACCAAACAAATCTTCCTTTATGTCCTCTCTGCCTCTCCCCTTCTCCTCACCTGGGCTTTCTGCTATCTGGGTTTTGTTTGTTTGTTTGAGATGGAGTCTCGCTCTGTTGCCCAGGCTAATCTCAGCTCACTGCAACCTCTGCCTCCCGGGTTCAAGCCATTCTCCTGCCTCAGCCTACTGTGTAGCTGGGACTACAGGCACCCACCACCACACCTGGCTAGTTTTTGTATTTTTAGTAAAGATGGGGTTTCACCATGTTGGCCAGGCTGGTCTCAAACTCCTGACTTCAAGTGATCCACCTGTCTCAGCTTCCCAAAGTGCTGGGATTATAGGCGTGAGCCACCGTGCCCAGCCTGGGTTTCTTTTTTTGTTTTCTTTTTGAGGTAGGGTCTCACTCTGTTGCCCAGGCTGGTGTGCAGTGATGTAAACTCAGCTCACTGCAACCTCCACCTCCTGGGCTCAAGCAGTCCTCCCACCTCAGCTTCCAAAGTAGCTGAGATTACAGGCACATGCCACTGTGCCCGACTAATTTTTGTATCTTTTGTAGAGATGGGACTTCACCATGTCACCCAGGATGGTCTTGAACTCCTGGGTTCACGCGATCCCCCCGCCTGGGCCTCCCAAAGTGCTGGGACTACAAGTGTGAGCCACCGTGCCCAGCTCTCTGGAGTTTTGATTCAGCTGTCAGCAGGCAGCCTCGCCCAGCTCGTCCCCGCCACCTTTATGCATCTATTTTTTCCTTCCTGCGTGGCTTTCCCTGACTCTTCTGGGGATTCATCACTTTCTTCCCTCCATTAGCATCCTTCCTTGCCACATGCTCACTGTGGAGCTGCTCTTTCAAGGATTTAGTCTTGGGGCGGGAGTGAGGGGACTCAAAGGCAGGGCAGCATGCTGAAGAGAGCAGATGGTGGTATCCTCTCCCGCCAGCACTGGCAGCCACACTGGCTACTCCCATCCAACAGGAGCTATGAGACAGTAGACACATGGCCACCCCCTCAGCGTCTACTTGCATTTGACAAGCTTCCCAAGAAAGGGATTCATCATTACACAACAGTCAAGGGACAAGATAAACAAAAAACACTGGCACGGGCTTGGTGCAGTAGCTTACGCCTGTAATCTCAGCACTTTGGGAAGCTGAGGCAGGTGGATCACCTGAGGTGACACAGAAACTCTGTCTCTACTAAAAAAATACACACAAAAAAAAATTAGCCAGGCATGGTAGTATACACCTGTAATCCCAGCTACTCAGGAGCCTGAGGCAGGAGAATCGCTTGAACCCAGGAGGTGGAGGTTGCAGTGAGCTAAGATGGCAGCATTGCACTCCAGCCTGGGCAACAAGAGTGAAACTCCGTCTAAAAAAAAAAAAAAAAAAAAAAAAAAGTGCTGGCAAGGCAGAATCCTGGCCTTAGGCAGGGAGGGATTTCTACACGAGAGGGGACAGGATCTGAGTTAAACCCTTACAAGTGCTGTTGAATAACAGATTCTGATCCAGAACTAGCCTTATGTGCTGTGAATCAGTTTTTCCCTGAAGGTTAAGATGGACCCTCCTGCTAACTGTTCCCAGCTACCTTCTTCCTCCCACTCTCCACCTCTACGGGGTTCAGACTCCGTATCCTCCTGTCTTGCCAAGGAAGCTCCATGGGGCACAGAAAGATTTTCCATTCCCAGTCTGATGTGAGGGGAGAGCATCTGGATCCCAATGGGGTAAGAGATTAGAGTCCTCGCCCTCAGGAAGTTGCTAGTCTGATGGAGACACAGCTCTTGCTCTAGAGAGTTCGGGAGAGTCAGCTGGTAGGGTGGGGTGGGGTGGGGTGAGAGAGATGAGACACACACAACTATGCTCAAATACTCGTGGAATCCAAGTACTGCTGAATCAAACTGTTAACAAAAGTGAGTGTTCACAAGGTAGTTAGGATGTTGGAGTTAAGATCTGGTTTGGAGGCCGGGCGCGGTGGCTCAAGCCTGTAATCCCAGCACTTTGGGAGGCCGAGACGGGCGGATCACGAGGTCAGGAGATCGAGACCATCCTGGCTGACACCGTGAAACCCCGTTTCTACTTTAAAAATACAAAAAACTAGCCGGGCGAGGTGGCGGGCGCCTGTAGTCCCAGCTACTCGGGAGGCTGAGGCAGGAGAATGGCGTGAACCCGGGAGGCGGAGCTTGCAGTGAGCCGAGATCGCGCCACTGCACTCCAGCCTGGGCGGCAGAGCGAGACTCCGTCTCAAAAAAAAAAAAAAAAAAAAAAAAAGATCTGGTTTGGAAGGCTTCCTGGAGGAGGTGAGTGCAGAAGGAATGGCTTGGTGAAGAGGAGACGGGATTCCAAGCCATGCACTGCTTCAGATCTTGGCCTCAGATGAGGTGTGCTTGGCCTCAGATCTCCACAGCGAATTAATGAGTTTTTCCTTAATGAGTCTAGTTCAGATGTCAAGTCTTTTCAAGCCTTTATTTGACTCGTTGAGATAAGAATTGGGGGGGGGGGGCTCAGAGTCATCTGAATGAACATAAGATGCGAGCTTTGCATCTAGCATCTTATGTGGGGTAGCTTGGGAGGGGAGAACAGAGGCAGGGAAAGACATGGGTTTGGTCTTGTGGAGGTTTGCACTGAGGGGTCTTTCACTGAAAGAGATGGAGACGCAGTGCAAACCAGCTTAAGTAGGAAAAGGATTTATTGATTGGCTCTCCAAATTGGGAAGTTCTGAGGCTTCAGGCATGGCTGAATCTAGGGGCTTAATTGATATTGCCCCCTCTCTCTCTCTCTCTCTCTCTCTCTCTCTCTCTCTCTCAATGTGTGTGTGTGTGTTTTGCTTTCTTCTTGGATCACTTTATTCTCAGGTGGCCTCTCTCACATAGCTGGAATAAAAGGTTAAGATGTCTCCATCTCAGCCATCAGTTAAGATTGGACTAAAGGAGCCATGTTCCTTTTGAAACCCTTTCCCAGAAGTCTCTCCTAGCAACTTCTGCCCATATATTATTGACCAGAACTGGGTGACATGACCCCTACCTGCAAGAAAGTCTAGAGGCACAAATATCTTCAACTGGACTTCTTGCTAGATCAACAAAAGTGGCGTGTAGCTAGTGAGAACAGGGGAGGAATGGATGTTGGTCAGGAAACCAGCAGTGTCTATGGGAATTCCAGGGAAGATTCTGATGGGCTCTCCGCACAGTCATGTGGTCACCCTGAACTGACCGCTGTGGGCTGCTGACCCAGTCCTGCATGGACCAGGCCTGCTTCAGGCGCTGACCCTGCTGGAGGAGGCAGCCCCCACTGAGTCCCGTGGCACAGGTTTTCCACAGGAAGGAGAGACAATGGTACCAGCAGAAGGGGATAAGGATTTGTAGTCCAAAGACGAGATGCTGAGTAGATAAATGACATCCACCCACTATAAGAATTTTCTGGAATAGAAAGAAAATGCACCAAAAAAATAGCTTCAGAAAAAATTTTTTAAAAACCAGCTTCAGGCCGGGCGCGGTGGCTCAAGCCTGTAATCCCAGCACTTTGGGAGGCCGAGGCGGGAGGATCACAAGGTCAGGAGATCGAGACCACAGTGAAACCCCGTCTCTACTAAAAATACAAAAAAAAAAAATTAGCCGGGCGCGGTGGCGGGCGCCTGTAGTCCTAGCTACTCAGGAGGCTGAGGCAGGAGAATGGCGTGAACCCAGGAGGCGGAGCTTGCAGTTAGCCGAGATCGCGCCACTGCACTCCAGCCTGGGCAACAGCGTGAGACTCCGTCTCAAAAAAAAAAAAAAAAAAAAAAAAACCAGCTTCAGGAATCTCCCCCTCTCCCTGATGCAATATATACGAAGTTATATTGCAGGAACCAAATATAGCCACTCTGAGAGGATGCAGAGAAAAACGGTTTAGAAAGGAAGACTTCCTGGTGGGGGTGAACATGGAGCTGGGCTGCGAGGGAGGTGATGTCTAGTGGGGAGAAGCAGGGAGGCAAAAGCCCCAAGGGAAAAGCCAGCTTTTCTTGCAAGGCTGAGAGCAGGGCTGGCGGGCAGAGGTGGGGAAGAGGGGGCCCTGTGTGTTCTCCCACCCTGGGGAGATTTTCCTCTCTGAGTGTACCTGGGCCCCAGAAAACTGGAGGTTTCCTTTTCCCCTTGTGTCAGTATCTGACTTCGGGGAAGTCAGCATTACCCTGGCCTGGGAGGTTGCGCAGAGGGTAATGGGGAAGCTCTCCAATGCTAAGTTCTAGAAGAATGGAGTAGGGTGGCCTCAACATGGGGGCAAAAGAAAGTCCCTGGGAACAAGTCCCTAATCCAATTAGCAGGTGATTATATGGTGGTTTTCAAGGGCTATGCCAGTTACCAGGCACCTCCCAGGAGGCTCTCTCTGGCAGTTTGACAAGTCACTGCTAAACCTATGATCTGGAGACGTGGGCTGGCGCGGCAGCTGGGCGATGAGCCCAGGCTCAGACAGCTGGGGTGGGAATCTTTAAGGATGAAATTGATGGGTAAGGAGCTTGCTGTTGTCATGGAAACGGGCTCTGGGTGAATGAGCTCTGGTCCAATGGGTAACCCGTGGGGAGAGTGCCACCCCTACCAGACTTCACTGTGGGCGGCCAGCGGGTAGCTCTGGAACCCGCCGTTCCAGCCAAGCCTGTGGGCTGTGTCCTCCTCTGTCTGCCTCCTCCTAGGGACAGCATAGTCTGGCAGTGTGTGTGCCAGTTTGTGTCAATAACTGAGGGGTGTGGAGAGATGCCCTCAAGCCAGAAAAGCCTTTGGCATGGCTCCTGCCACCCTGAAATAGCTGTGCCTGGCATGAACCTGGTACAGTGACAGGCCATGGGCATGTATTTGGGGCGAGGGCCACAGGCTAGTTTAGGACAGCGTGGCATGGTGAGACTGTCCCTGGGCAGCAGCACTGGATTGGGAGTCGGTGACTTCCCCCTCTGACTCCAGATCTCTCATCACCAACTGACTGGGTCACCTTTGGCAAGTCATTCTCCCCTAGAAAGTCTGGCTTGGTCCCCAAAACCACTTCTGGTCCCGCTTTTTCTCTGTTCTGGGACTTGGAACTGGGCGGTTTTGATCTCATCAGCCCCACGTCTCAGCCCACTGAACTACCCCACCACAGAAGAGTGCCCCACACAGACCAGTCCCGACCTCTCAGGCCACTGAGCAGGGCCCCGGGCAGGCAAGACGGGGGGGCAGCCCCATCCCGTCGGCCCTTGCTGCTCGGGGTCATCTTCCCCGCTGAGTTAACATGGTGGAAGTTCCCGAAGCTCATGGCTGCCCCTGAATGCTCTTGGAGACGGGCCTAATAAGCTGCCTGGTTCAATTGCCCTTCCACTTCCAATAGGTGCTATTTTAATTGAGCCTTTCCCTGGGACAAGTGTGAAGGAAAAAGCAATTTGCAGTATGGGCTTTTGGCTCCGGCACTTAGCAATTTCATCTTCTCCCCCTCCATCTCCTTCTTTTCCCTCCCCTCTTCTCCATCCTCACCCTCCTGGCCCTTTCACGTGCCCCTGCCACCTCCTCAGCCAGCTGCCTCCTTCTTACCTACAAGAGGCAGAGAGTCCACACTCTCTGGGGACCAGTATGGAGGGAAGAAGACCCAAGAATCCAGCTGGGGGTGAGTGATAGGAACAAGAAGTGACTCAGGGGCTGCTCTTAGCCCCAGTGAACTCTTGCAGAGACACTGAAAAATACTAGAAAGGCAACAACTGAGAAAGAGAATCTCAAGTTCCTATGATAAGAAAGTAGGTTCTCCCTGTCTATCCCATGCTGCCTCCAGGAGGTTCCACGGTCTCTGTTTGGGATTTGGTTTCCTCTTCCACACACACTGCTCACTCCAATTTCAATCAATATGAAGTGCCTACTGTGTGCAGAGGGCCAGGGACTGGAGGAGGGCAGGGAGTAATGAGTCTGCTCTTAGGCACCCCGCGTCTGGCCCCAGCTTACCTCTGCACCCTTTCTTCCCTCCTCCACACTGAACCTGAAGCCTGAGCTCCAGCCACAGAATCCTCCTGCCCTTCCCAGAGCACACCCCTTTGCCAGATGACTTCCTCTGCTGAGACCTTCCTCCCAGGCTCCACCGGCTCCAGTCTGACTCATCTGAGATTCAGATCAAAAGCCTCCTCCAGGGTCCCAGGGTAAGTAGATACTACTTCTGCCATGGCCCTAAGCACCCTGTACCTATGTGACGGTTTGTGCACTGTATTGCTGAATGCTTATGTATGCCTTCCCAGCTAGACATGAGCATCATTCAAGGGGAGTGTGGCAGACTGTACTTTCCAAAGATGGCCATCCCCTGTGTCGATTCCATCCCACCTGCTCTTCTTAGAATGTGACCGACATTCTTCCCACTGAGAGGCAGCTGGGGACTTGTGACCATGTGGCTTGTGATCACAACAGTCAAAGTAGTATGGCAAAACAGAGGCCCTGTGATTTCCGAGGCTTGATCATAGAAAGCGCACAGATTCCACCTGCTCTCTCCCTTGGGATACTCACCCTTGGAACTCAGCCACCATGACCTGAGGAAGCCCTGGCCCCATGGAGAAGCCGTGTGCAGGTGTTCCAGAGGATAGTCCCAGCCCAGGGCTCAGCGACAATGTGTGCCAGCCACATCAGTGAACTTTCAGATGATTCTCCTCCCAGCCTTCGAATCTTCCATCTGAGGCCCCAGACATCACTGAGCAGCGACAGCTATCCCAGTCATGCCTGGTCCCCAGTTCTTATGCTGAGAAGCTGTGAGGCATAGCAACTGAGAGCTACTGCCGTCAGCCCCCATGTTTTGTGGTGATTTATCAAACAGCAGTGGATCACAATGCAGGTGGGTCATGTCTGTTCTCCAAAGCCCAGCCCTGTGACTGGTACCTGGTGGGTGCCCAGTTTGTAGCTACCGAAAGAACGGATGAATGAACTTTAGCAGGCAACAATTCCAGACTGACCTGTCAATCATCATCCTCATCTTTGCTACATCTTCCCACCATGGTTCCACTCCTCTCAGGGAACCTAGGCAGTCCCAAGCCCAGCCTTGATGATGTCACTGAGCCCTAAATCAACCAGCTCTGCAGGCTGCCCCGCATCCACAAGTTCTTACTAATTAAGCTCCTTAGATCAGTATCCAATCGTAGCAGCAAGATTCTGGGATTTCTGGCGCTTGCAGCCCTGCGCATCCTCACTGATCCACGTGCTTGATTGGTTTTGTCTTCACCACAGTTCTGTGAAGTAGGCCATTATTAGCATTCCCATTTCCCCTACGAGGACACTGAGGCTGGGAGAGAAACAGGGAGTGAGCAAGTCCTCATAGGTAATGAACTGGAGATTTGAGTTCAGGTCTTCTGATGCCAAACACAGGAATACATGTGCGATATCGTATCTTGTAACAAATAAACTCTAACTGGCAAATACTTGCAGTCCTTTCTTTGGGGATATCAGATCCTTGACTCACAATCACACCAGCTGAATGAAGGGATCAGACCTGGGTCCTAAGCAATGCTAATGAACAACCACGACAAAACCTCAGTTACCATCTTTCTATGTCCTGGTCTGTGCAGTATGCACTGGTCACAGCTGCCCTGTGAGATGGGCATTATTGACCTGTAAAAGGTGACAGAACAGAGGTGTGGAGAGGTGAGGTGGCTTGCTCGGGGTTCCACAGCTAAGGGGCAGAGCTGATCTTTACACTCCACCTGCTTGACTCCAGTCACTAAAGGTCTTCTGTCTCCTGACAAAAATCACTTCTAGGTCGGGCACAGTGGCTCACGCCTGTAATCCCAGCACTTTGGGAGGCTGAGGCGGGTGGATCACCTGAGGTGAGGAGTTTGGGACCAGCCTGGCCAACACGGTGAAACCCTGTCTCTACTAAAAATGCAAAAAATTAGCCAGGCATGGTGGCACATGCCTGTAATCCCAGCTACACAGGAGGCTGAGGCAGGAGAAGTGCTTGAACTTGGGAGGCGGATGTTACAGTGAGCCGAGATTGCGCCATTGCACTCGAGCCTGGGCAACCAGAGTGAAACTCCATCTCAAAAACAAAACAAAACAAAACAAAACAAAACTAAACTAAACTAAACTACTTCTAGTGACGGACAAGCTCTCAAATACAGGCACTTTTGCTACCACTTGAGGTAGTTACTATTATTCTCCCTACACAGACAGGACCCTGAGGTTTGGTTGATTGGCCCAAAGTCAGGCTGCTAATAAATGGCAAAGTCAGGATTCTAAGCCATGTCTGCCATCCCCATCTCAAACACCATCCCACCACCCCCCCCATCACATTACACTGCACCTCAAAAGATCACGTCCAGGTCTTCCCAGGACAGCGGAGCTTGTCCACACCTATAGCAGCCTGACAGCTTCTCCAGCTCTCATCTGTATCTCAGCAGCATGAACGTAAGTTGTGGGGAGCTCTGAAGGCGTGTGGCAGTGACAGCCTCTGCCCTGCCCCGCTGGTTGGTGGTTTCACCAGATCTGGGGCAGGGTGGGGAGGGAGCAGGGGGAGTTCAGGTTGCCAGGTGCTCCTGGGAGACAGACTAACAACCCACAGCCCACCACGACCTCTCTCCTGCACGCATACACCAAAGAGGAGGCTGTCCTGCTTCCCGAGCAGTAACTCTTGAGGTCACAGGATCTAGGACATGCACAAGGTCCTTCCCCAGCCCTCCTGGTTTCAGAGACAGCTGAGGGTTCCTGCATCTGCATTCATGTCAGGGTCCCCTGGCCTTCCTCCACACCCACCTCCAGCTTCACCCCAATACATTCCTACTCTTTCCACAATCCACTCCAAACCCCGCCTGCTGAGAACTAAGCTCACACTGCTCCCCTGTGAACCTGCCCCCGTCCCACCTTCCCCAGGGGCAGTGGTCAGCTGCACCCTCCAGGCAGCCTCCTCTCACTGCTGGGGGGACTCTCCACCCTCTGACAACTACCCCACTTGCTTGGCACTTGACTGCTGCCCGGTGACATCTCATAATTTTTTTTTTTTTAATTGAAACAAAGTCTCATTTTGTCACCCAGGCTGGAGTACAGTGGCACGATCTCCACTCACTGCAACCTCTGCCTCCTGGGTTCAAGCAATTCTTGTGTCTCAGCCTCCCAAGCAGCTGGGACTACAGGCGCGCACCACCACGCCTGGCTAGTTTTTGTATATGTAGTCGAGATGGGCTTTCGCCATGTTGGCCAGGCTGGTCTCGAACTCCTGGCCTAGACGATCCACTCACTTTGGCCTCCCAAAGTGCTGGGGTTAAAGGTGGGAGCCACCATGCCCGGCCTCTCATAATTATTAAATTGCCTTTTTCTGTTTGAGGGGTGCAATACTGAGCTTGAGCTTTTTTTTTTTTTTTTTCCCACAAAGGGACTATCCCAGGCCTCCTACATTTTTAATTTAAATGTGGTTCCCTTCAAGTGAGTGACGACAGAGAATCGATTCCCAGGTGGCCTAAGGAGGTGGCCACAGCTGCTGTTCTGGAATTCAGCCCTGGAGACCCCGCCTTCCAAGGGTCTCCCAGGGCCCCTGGATTGAGGTAAGAGAGGCTGCCCTTTGCCACAGGGGGAAGAAAAGAAATGGTTTCCTAGAATAAATCACTATGGACACTGAATTTATGCTCACTCTATGCACATAGCAACAATAATTTGGACAGCACCCGGCAGCAATCAGGGGTTTATCTCCAGGGTTTTACCTTGTGACATTCACAACAACCTGGTGAGGTCCTTGGGGGCAGCTGTGATTATTCTCCCCTCCTACAGAGGTCCCCACTCCCTGAGCTCTTGCCTCAGTCCACAGGCCTGGGGCACAAGAAACTCTTAGAGGAGGCCAGAAGTTGCCAGGAGGTGAGCAGGGCCAAGTGGTCTTGGCTGAAAGAATGTGGATCCTGTTGCTTGGGCTGGAAAGAAGGGAGGAGAACTGCTTCCCTTCTGCACAGCCCATACCTGTTCCTGTCTGATGAGTTACCACCCAGCAAAGATTCAACTCTTTTCGAGCTGAATACAGACAGGAAACTGAGGCTGGGGTGATTAAGCCCAAGGATAGATTGCTAATAAACAGCAAAGTCAGATTCTAAGCCATGTCCGCTATCCCCATCTCAAACACTATCCCACCAACCCCATCACGCTACGTTGCACCTCAAAAGATCATGGGCAGGTCTTCCTAGGACAGTAGGGTTTGTCCACACCCACAGCAGCCTGACAGCTTCTCCAGCTCTCAGTAGCATCTCAGCAGCATGAACTCAGGCCTCTGAGCAAGAGTTTCCCAGCTGCAGCATGGAGGACGGTGAGCGGAGGATGCTGCGCAGAAGACAGCGTATCAGGCCTCAGCGCCCACAGTAGCCAGGGCTGGTTAGATCTTCCTCCCTCCCCTAGGCTGCTCCTGTCCCTCGACTGCTCCCACAATGTCTCCTCTCCTTCGCACACCCATCACCTCACCCTCTCACAGAAAGCTCTTCCTGGTTACTGCCCCCACTGCAATGGCCGCCCTAAACCATCACCCTCAACCTCGGCTGTTTCACGAGTAGATCTTGTCTTTCCAGCTGAACAGGAATAAGACCCCATTTACAGACTGACAGCCGTAGTTCTCAACCTCGACCTCACAGGAGACTCCTTAGAAAGTCAAAAATTATGGCCGGCCACGGTGGCTCATGCCAGTAATCCCAGCACTTTGGGAGGCAAAGGTGGGTGGATCACCTGAAGTCAGGAGTTCGAGACCAGCCTGCCCAACATGGAGAAACCCCGTTTCTACTAACACAAAAATTAGCCGGGCATGGTGGCAGTCACCTGTCATCTCAACTACTCCGGAGGCTGAAAACAGGAGAATTGCTTGAACCCAGGAGGTTGCAGTGAGCCGAGTGCACCATTGCACTCCAGCCTGGGCAAGAGAACGAGATTCTGTCTCCAAAAAAAAAAAAAAAAGGAGGGAGGGAGGGAGAGAGGGAGAGAGGGAGGGAGGGAGAGAAGGAAGGAGGGAGGGAGGGAGGGAGGGAAGGAAGGAAGGGAGGGAGGGAGGAAGGAAGGAAGGGGCTATGCCGCCCCCTAGGGGCAAGGCCTGAGGACAACTTTCACTTCAGATTCCCTCCCCTTCCAGTTAGGAAATTATTTCCCAACAGGGAACTTGCCCTATACCATCTGAAAGGTCTGCACCAAACACCTTATAGCTCTGTACTTCCTGCCAGCAGGCTGCACCATCTCGGTCCCCTGCACAGCTCTCAGACCCCAGCAGAGCACCCCACGGGAAGTGTGGGAGGTTAAGTGGGCCTGCGGTTCCAAGCTAGATGAGGGACCAGCTCCTCCCGGACTCCCTGTGAGGCCTTCAGAGAGTAACCACAGCTCAGCCCTTGTCTGCACAATGAGGATAAATGATGGAGCACATCTGGAGTGAGAGGGTTTCAGATTGGCAGGGATGGAGCCAGGAAAAACCCCGTCTGACTTCCGGTAAGGCCTACAGGCAAGCCGTTTATGAAGCGCCTGGGCTTTCCCTTCAGCAAATGTCACCCCCGCCCCCACGCTTAGACAGTAGTCAAATTAGGGGTTCCCCAGAACATTTCTTAGGGCATTATAATGTCTGAGTTCCTTTTCCTGGTGTTGACATTCTACACCGACTTGATTTGTTCTTGTGCCTCACTTCTTTGTATCTCATTGTTCCAGTTATTTCCTCAAAGTCTCCTCAAATCTTTTTGGATTAAGGTAGGATATAAACAGTAAGAATTTATTTTGGACTTGACAAGTTTTGCTCTTTACACAGTGTACGCTGAGCCAGTTCAGCGTGTTTTTTCAAATGTGATCATCTTTAAGACAGAAGCTTTCCGTCTAGGGGACAGTGGTTCCAAAAGACACACATCAGAATCACCTTAGAGGCCGGGTACGGTGGCTAATACCTGTAAACTCAGAACTCTGGGAGGTCGAAGCGGGCAGATCACTCGAGGCCAGGAGTTTAAGACCAATCTGGTAAACACAGTAAAACCCCGTCTCTACTAAAAATACACACACACACACACACACACACACACACAAATTAGCCAGGTATGGTGGCGCACGCTTGCAGTTCTAGCTACTCAGGAGGCTGAGGCACGAGGATCACTTGAACCCGGGAGGCAGAGGTTGCACTGAGCCAAGATTGTGCCACTGCACTCCAGCCTGGGCAACAAGCGAGACTCTGTCTCAAAAAATAATAATAATAAGTAAAATCACCTTAGAGACTTAAAAAAGGTTCTAATTCAGATCTGGGGTAGGCCCCAGGAATATGTAATTTTAAAAAGTTTCCCCACTGCTTCTGAAGCAGCCAGCCCAGCCCCTGGCCATGGAGTAGTGTTTGAGAATCTCTGGTCTAGAAACATAAAAAAGGGGGCCATTAGTTATAAAAATGAGTATCAAATTCCATTACAAAATGTGATTTTCTAAGTAAAATAAACCTCACCTTTATTCAGCTGATGTGCTTCAAAAACAATGGGTCTAAATCCAAATTCGCAAATTAAACCCATTCAAATTCATTAGGGCAAAGGGTGGACAGAACTCCTCAGTGAAATCTTCTAAAAAATTTAAGACTCACCTCACTTGATCTTGGAGTTTGGCTTTTCTTACAACGGTCCCCCCTGAAGTAAATGTCCACGTAATAAAGAGATCCCAAGTTCCTCTTGATAACCCACCTGTTTTAAATCACAATAGGCACACCAAACTCATGTACAAGGTCACACAGGCTGGCTACTAGAGATTCTTGCATCAGCTCGACATAAGAATTCACCCCCGCCTCCACTAGAGGGTGCTCCTTCACTGGCCTGGACCCATCCCTACACTCTGAGGTGGCGGAGACAGTCACATTGTGAGGCCAAGGTCTATTTTTCACCAGGCACCAAAAGCAGATGTGTGAAAAGTGGTTATGTGACATGTAGTCTCAACGCTCCTGGATGTCCAGACACACTGGCTGCTGTCCACCAGCTCCAGGTGGTAAAGACCCAATATGCACCTCTGCAATTTTTATCCCAAACTAGAGAACTGGCTCTGAAGGTGCAGCATGAGAGTTCATCAAAGCCAACTGGTCAAATGTGGAAAGCACTGGTGCACACCATGAAAAGACGTCCTATCGGTCCACGCATGATGGGTGCGGGGACTCCTGCCTCCCAGAGTTCACGAACAAATGGCTCAGCTGCTCCCTGCAGACCTTCCTTCAAAGTGTGCTGTCTGGCAGGATCCTTGGGTGCCTGGGGGACAGGACAGCCATGCTGTCATAGTCTCAGAATCCATTTTATGGATTACCAAGAGGCCCGTGCTAGGTCCCTGGCACCGTAGCGGTGCTGGGTGTAATGGAAATGTCAACGTGAATCCCCAGGGTTGGACAGATATAGGTCTAAAGATGCCGCAACGCCTCAGTCCACCCTCCTCCAGTCACTGCTTTAACTCTGGCAGGGCCCCAACCCATTTTAGGAGTCAAAGATGCCTCCTTCCTTGGAAACCTACGGCCGTCTGGCCCAGAGGGGTAGGAACAATGGAGATTTCATCCGACCAAAAGTGTGAAATCACCATCCAGGAACCTCAGTTACTCTGTGACAATTAAGAAAACTTACCAAAGGGGAGCTATGCCACAGACGTGCCTGAAAAGACCAACATGACTACAGAGCGGGAGGAAGGGGAGCAAGGGAGGTGAAGAGGAACACAGAAGACAAGGGAAATAAGACAGAAGACAGTTCAAGCAACAAGAAGCTAACACAGCAGGTGGGGCAGGACAACCAAAGGTGGGGTTAACACTGAGCAGGTTTCCAGTTCTGAAGGATTTTGAGTGTCATTTTATGTCTTGCCATGAAGCTACTGTGCCCAGGGCTGGTAGGGTTGGCAAGGCCTGTGGTAAATGAGAAAATACACTAACTAGGTCTTTCTGGGACTTTCAGTGATTAATCACGTTAGATGGACTTCAAGACAGACTGGCTTTATACTAAATTCCACAAGACAGCTGGCATTAGTACGGCCTGAATCCAGGGCGGGTCAGAGAAGGAAAAAGATCATACTCCCCGAAAACAGAGTGTTCCAAGGATATAAACACTACAGGTGTCTCCACGGTGGCATCTGCCCACACTGGCTGGGTAAAATGGGGGCCTGGCTGGCAGGTGCTAATATATTTCCGGGAAGAGAAGGGAACCAAAGAATTAGAGATACTAAAACTAGAGCTGAGACTGTAACTGGAAAATCACAAATCTTTGCCTACAGCTACTTTCTAAGGGGCAAAGGTGCGCACAGGTGCCAAGCCCCAGTCTCTGAACCTTAAAAGCCAACCACTCTATTAACAACTAGAAAAAATCAGTGACTAGGGTCAAGACAGAACACTGCCAGGGAATAACACTGGCCTCACTTCAGAAAGGAGAAACACCCAACTGCAGTGTGGAAAATCTTGTTATCGGCAATAGCATCTTGTTTCCCCTAGGTAGCTGCTTCCAGGGAAGGGTGTCAAGTATTGACAGTTAGTCATCTACATGTCACTGGAGTACAGGGGAGGTGGCTAGGAGCATGTGAATCGACCTACTATTTAATATAATGGCTGTAAGAAAAGGAGGCTTCTTTCCTCTCCTTTTCACTTTTGCTCCAGCCTATCAGGAGCCAGAAAGGCCAGATGGTGACAAGGTGTGAACCGTGTGGACAGTCCTGCACGCAGGGCTCACTGTGGACACCTTCCCAGGGCACGCATCAGTTGTGTGAACAAAGCCACCAAAGCCATTCTTTCCCTCCCCCAGTGACAGCGAGAGTGAGAGAGACAGACCTGGGACGTCTTTCATTTCCTAAGCACCGCTTATGGTGGTGGCACTAGCTCCCCCTCCAAGATGTCACAGAAAACAGAGCAGGTTGGAAATTAGATCACAATCACTCCCAAGTGTCTTCACAGTTCAGACAGGCACACATTTCAAAAGGTGGCCTCTGGGCCCCCCTCTCTCTTTCACGCACACACACTTGCAGGCCGTGGGAATGCTGTTCAGCCACTCAGTGTGGCTGGCTCATGTCAGGTACTGCACCACGAGGAACATGACCACACAGGTCAGCAGCATCCCGCCAATCATAAAGTACTTGTCCTGGAAAGCCCGCTTCTCGATGAGCCGCATCACTGTGTTGGACAAGCCCAGCATGTTGGCAATGTCAAGGATCTTCTTCTGAGTCCCCTGGGGCAGAAGAGAAGAGAAAAAAAAAAAAAAAACATCAAGTCGCTTTACCAAGGCGGGGGAATGGCATCAGGAGATGGAGCTCTGCCAACAGACATTCTCTTGGTCACGGCCAGAATACACAGAAAGCAGTATCCGCCAGAAATAGAGCCACTCTCATGTGGTCGACTGATTTCTGATCAAGGTACCAGAGCAAAGCAAAGTGGAAAGAAAAGGCTTTTCCACAAATGGTGCTGGAACGACTGGCTATATAATATCATAGATACGTATTTTATATATATGTATCTCTCTTATAGATATGTATGTAAAAACTGAACCTCAATTCACATTATATATAAAAATTAATTTGAGATGGGTCATAGAATTAAACATAAAAGCTAAAGCCACAATTAAAGCTTCTAGAAAAAAAATAGGAGAATATCTAAAAACTGCAAACAGGCCAGGCACAATGACTCATCCCTGTAACCCCAGCACTTTGGGAGGGGTGGGTAGGAGGATTACTTGAGGCCAGGAGTTCAAGATCAGCCTGGGCATGTAGTGAAGACGCTTTCTAAGTTATCCAGGTAAGGTGGTATGCACTTGTGGCTCTAGCTACTTGGGAGGCTAAGGTGACAGAATCACTTGAGCCCAGGAGTTCGAGGCTGCAGTAAGCCAAGATCACACCACTGCACTCCAGCCTGGGTGGCAGAGCAAGGCCCTGTCTCAAAAAAATACATAAATAAATACATACTGAAAACAATGGTATCATTAATTACAAGATGAATGAACAAATTATGGTATACCTGCACCAATGGAATACTGCTTTGCAATAAAAAGTACCTGACTACCAACATGGAATTAAATAGGTAACAATGTGAATGAACCTTGAAACATAACTGGGAAGAAGAAGTCACACAGAAAATAGTAGTATGAATACCTTTATATGAAGCTCAATAACAAGCAAACCTCATCTATGGTGAAATAAATCACAATAGTGGTTGCCTGGGGCAGAGGGGTCAACTGACTGGGAAAGGGTCTGAGGGATCTTTCAGAGGTAATGAAAATGGTCCAGGCCTTGATGGGAGTGTGAGTTACAAAGGTTGATACATTTGCCCAAATTCACTGAACTGTAAAAATATGATCTGTACACCTTACTGTCTGTAAATTACATCTCAACAAAAATACTTAAAATTAGAATATTTTATACTAAAAAAAGAAGGCAACATCAAAAAACTTGTCCTCGGCTCTCTAGTTCCAATAATCCTTGATACCAACCCATTTACTCTGTAGAGCAGAATCTTTGAGGTTTCTTCTGAGTACAATGGGTGGGTCAAGTCCATATTTACAAGAGGGTCTGAAGTGGGAAAGACAGAAAGACACCAACACAATGACCTAAAACCCTTCTGTAAATGGCATCACCCACCACCGAAACAAAAGGGCATTTTATTCCTAAACCAAAACACAAACCATCCAGCCTGTCCTTCCCTACTGCTTTCTAATTTTCAGCCTAAAGCACATTCAATTTCTTAGTAAGTAACAAGTATAAGTGAATGCCGGGGCAGACCCCAAGTCACTCAGCACACATCACCCACTGCAACTTGTATGAATGGCATCTAACCTCATGCCCCATATCTTTTTTTTTTTTTTTTTTTTTTTAAATACACATTAATGAGCAACTGAGAGAAGCAAGGAAAGTGAGATCAACATTAGGCATCATGGACAGGAATCCAAAATCTACATTCTGCCCAGACAGCAATTAACAAGCCTTAGCCCGAGAAATTACAAGTCAAACTTCACTGCCTTCAGAGATCAGAGAAATGTACTTTTTTCCCAAGAGAGAATACAATCAGACTCTTCAAGTCCTGCTTAGCTCTGAACACACAGATTATTTCATCACCGTATGAGACTAAGGATCAACCTTCTAAATCACTTGAAAAGGACCATAAATTTCAAAATATGTGTTCATTTTCAGCCACAAATTGGCCCCAGTCTTCAGAGTGCTTCGGCCTAGCCCCTTCATGCTCTCTCCTATGTTCCTTTCGAATGGCGTAGGTGGAAAATCCCTGACAGAGATAGGGTGGGAAGTGGATGAAGGGAATCAATAGACAAACACCAGGTAGCCACAGGTGTGCAGAGGAAAGTGATTAGAAACCTCAAGTCTCAACCCCCAGCCACCTCACAGGCTTCCCCTCTGGAATCAGTGTGGGTGGCAGGAGGTGTGCAGACGCCCCAGTGCTGCCACACTTCAGTGGGAAGCTGCATGTGCCTTAACAAGAAGCTCTAACCCCCACTGGCTCTTCATCATGTGACATGGAGTTTGGTCCTAAAAGGCCTCTACTGTTTTTCTGAGATATGAAAAGGAGAGTAGCAGTTTTCTAAAGAAAGGGCAGACTAATCAACACGTATCAGTTCAGTTCACCACAGGTGGCTCTCATGAAAGGGGAGCACCCAGCAGGCTGTTGGAGACCACCCTTCCAGGCCATCTGAGACACTGCAACTGTCAGCAGGAGGCGAGTGTCACTTGCAGCTTGCCTGACCCTCTCCCCTGTAGAGATGGCAGGGACTGTTCAGAAACGCACTGAAGTCCTGTGGAGCTGACAGGCTCAACATGGTCCAACAAAAACTAAGATAAAGCTCACACTTCCGAGTGACTGTTTCTCACAGCTCAGTGGCTGGGAGTGCTTCATTCACAGGGGACCACACCCTGATAACACACAGAACCCACGCCCTATTATCCATCAGGGTTGATACAGGAAAAGGGCAGAGGCTGAAACATCATGACTGACATCAGAGTCTGTGTAATGTTTCTGTAAACCACTCCCAGGGGCTGGAGTCTCAGCAGTGCCAACTGGTCAGGGCTTCTAGGAATACCTGAGGCTAGGGAGTGAAGAGTCGCTGGGATCACCAGCATGGGTTTTAGAAGCTCTAGAAGCTTCTAAAGCTCTAATCTACTGCAAACAACCAGGCAGCCCTAACACTGCACGGTGGGGATTCAGTTACTGAAATACAAAAGGTTTTAGTTACAAGGCAGTCCACAGTAGGGGTCCTAAGGGAAAGCCACCTTAAAGTGAGGTACCAAAGGACAGCCACGTCTTCATTCTTCCAAGAGTAGATTCTGTAACACAATTTCTCAGCCTGTGATTGGACCCCTCGTAGTAGCACTCACTTTCATGATAAGTTCAGTAAATGGGAAAAGACCTGGATAATAAGAGAGGCCACTTCATGGTTTGTTTCAAGCACAGGCAAAGGAACTGGGTACTTTCAGGCTCACAGTAACTCAACTCCAACAGAAAGGATCCCAAACGCAAGTGCTCTGTCTTGTCATCAAAATATCACAATTTTGAGGACACGTAATCAAAATATAAACACAGTTACTAAACTATTGGAAGAGGCCTTCTCCCTGTCCCCCAGCAGGGACCCCACCTTCAAGGTCAGTCTCTGGGTCCTCAGTCCATCTAAAATATTGTGCCCATCTAAAATGAGGTCATCCATGCCGTGGTGAACTTTCTGGAGGGAGGAGTTAAACTGCAGTGATTCGTCCATTGGTATGGTGGTGTCAGAGTCCTGTGAAAGAAACACAGGCACTTGATTAACTTTGCTTGTCAGTCAGCTCCTGGGGTCTGACTGCTCTGTCTTTTGGTCAAGGCCAAGCCAGAACAGCCAGAGCAGAGGTGCAAGAATCAGCGGACCCTAACAGATAAGAAAAAGCCAAGCAAAGGCCTGGGGTGGCCTCTGTCCACACAGAAGAGGAACTTCCTCAGATCTGTCACTCTCCAAATGAGTTCCACTCCACAAATAACATTAATTCCAACGATACTTGTCTCTGTATCACTGTCTCCTCTTAGGAAAAGCCATTCCTTCAAGACCTCATTGGGTGTCTCCTAAAGGCTTTCTCTGACTACTCACTAACCTAGCTTGTCCCAAATGTTCCTTTCCTTGGCTTCCCCTTAATGCAATGTTAAATGTTTGCTCGTGTCCTTTAGCTATTTTATCCATAGTTTACCTCTCCAAGTAGACTGAGGGTTAACTAAGGATAGAGGAGGCTGTGCTTCTGCATTTTATATATATATATATATATATATATATATATATTTTTTTTTTTTTTTTTTTGAGACAGGGTCTCCCTCTGTCACGCAGGGTGGAGTGCAGTGGCACGATCTCAGCTCACTGCAACCTTAGCCTCCTGGACTCAGTGATTCTCCCACCTCAGCCTTCTGAGCAGTGGGACCACAGGTGCATGCTACCATGCCCAGTTTTTTTCTTTCTTTCTTTTTTTTATTTTTGGTAGAGACAGGGTTTCACCATGTTGCTCTGGCTGGTCTCGAACTCCTGCGCTCAAGCAATCTGTCCATAGGCCTCCCCATTTTATAGATGAAAAACTGCCCAGAAAGGTAGAATAACTTGTCCAAGATCACAGAGCTGGTAAGAAGTCCAGCGGAGGTGGGAATCTGGGTACTGAGCGCACGGCCTGCCCTGTTACCCATACTGTAGAGAGAAACACCAACACCCATCCTGGTGGCTCTACTTCTGCACTGAAAGTGGACTACAGACAGGAGCCAAGTCCTTACGAGTTGTGAGAGTGTTCCCTTCTCTTTTCTGCCAATCACAAACTCTCCTGCCAAGTAGTGCTGGGGTTTGTTTCACGTTTTTTTTGAGACAGGGTCTCACTCTGTCACCCAGGATAGAGCGCAGCCTTGACCTACCAGGCTTAAGTGATCCTCTCACTTCAGCCTCCCGAGTAGCTGGTACCACAGGCTCATGCCACCATGCCCGGCTAATTTTTATACTTTCTGTAGAGACAAGGTCTCACCATGTCACCCAGGATGGTGAACTCCTGAACAATCTGCTGCCTTGGTCTCCCAAAGTGCTGGGATCACAGGTGTGTGCCATTGTGCCCCGTCCTACTAGTGCTGTTTTTACCACCTAAATCCCAGTTTCAACTGTCAGAAAAAAAAAAAAAAGGTTATGCCACTGTTTCTTTGCTGCTCAGATTTGGAATCATTTTGTACATGTGCATTTTCAACTGCCCCTGCTAACAGAGGAGCTCCTCACACGTAGGTGTCAGGTCTTTTAATTTCATCATGTGCTTTACTCCTAGTGCCTGAATTAATCAGTGTTCTGCATGCAGCTAATGCCCAGTGCGTCAAAAGACGCTGGTGTTGGAAAGACTCAGTTAGAGACTTCTCTTCAGTAATTTGACAAACACTTACGAAATGCCATTTACATACAAATCTTTCTTACCCTCCCATCTAAAACAGTATGGCTGATGGGCCATTATCTCTCAGAAAAATGTATTATAGCTCCAGATGGTAGAATGAGCAGGAAGAAGTTTCATCTGGCAAGCCAGTGTTTATTAAGAACTGACTGTATGCACAGCATCACACCAGGCTAGCAAAAAACAAAATAATCCTAAGCGATCATCCCTGGTCTAAAAAAGGCCTGAATACTACATTATTAACGATCTAAAATCCAAACATCTTTTAGTGTGTCTTACAGTTCATTAAATTTTTGAACTGTTAAACACTGTGACTTGACTGCTTAGTCTGGGGAAGCAAAACAATGTTGGCAGGGCCTGAAACACTTGGGGAAATGTATTGCAAAGCAAGGATGCAGCATTGAGGGTTAAACATCTACAACGGGAAATGATGTGAATTTTAACAACAGGCTTAGAAAGCTAACATCTCTTTAGAAAATAATCCTCTGTAAAAAACAAAATACAAAAAGCCAAAGCACACTTCACTTAGTGGAATATATTATGCAGGACACAGAAAAGGCCAGTATGTTCTACAGCCACGTGCAGGAAATGATCTGGTTAAGACTAAAGGGCAGGGACAATGGGTTCTGAGAAATCCAACGTGCACACCAACACATTTTCAGACAGACTCAGGCAAGCAGTCCGTCTAACCCTACACATCCGTTAACAAATTCCTCCAAATTGCTGCTCAGACTAGGGGCAAAAACATTTTAATGCACCTGACACTGGAACCACACACATACTCGGCACAACGGCAACTGCCCGCAGGCAGCTTTGAAATACTGCCTTCTCTACAAATGGCCTAAGTTCTAATCATCTGTCTCAATCTGATCAGAAAAACGTTTCCACTATGTGAACTTCCACCTTTCTGTCTCAGACCAGTCCAACCAGGTAATTTTCACCTCTGCCTATTCCCCTTCAATTTAACTGCTTCCTCTTCAGGTTTTTGTCTTAGAAAAAGGGATTCTCTGTCGAGGTCTAGTCTCTGTGGCAATGCACAAAGTTCCCGTCATTTCCAGTTGGTTTCCTCATCACCAGTCTTCTTCAGATACCCCCAAAACAGATGGCGCTCAGAGATCTGAACTCCAGCCCCCACAATCTGCCAAATGCAGGCCGACCCTCACCGCAGGCCTGGCTTACGTTAGTGGTGAAGGTTCGAGACAGAAGCTCTTCTCGCTGTCTCTCCTGCTGCTCCCTTGCATGGCGCCGATGCTGGAAGTTTCTGAGCGCAGTCTGCAGGTGCTGGACATCATACTTTAACTGGTCGACCCGACTGGAATTGATGGAGAGAGAGATTAAATTCCAGGAACTCAGGGCAGCAGAGTCTCAGGGGGCCAGGCTTTGTATTCAGGAAAGACGGCATTTCCTTACTTCTCCCTACACCACCCCACGCTATACCCCACCACCACAAGATCTGATTTTGATCAATGATGTTGAAAGTAAAGTAACGTGTGGTTAAAGCGAGATGGTAGCACACAAGTTTCTGGCAGCTTTACTTCAGAATCTGTTGCTCTCTGATTCTGGATGCATGACAGGGAACAGGGGACAGGAAGCAGGCTCGCTGACCTCTTCTTGACCTTCTATGGATTATATCGCTCTCCTGGAAGAAGCCCAAGGGCATCTTTGAGGTAAAGCATCCACAAAGTTTCATAAAACTTTTGGAAACAGGCACTGGGGGTGGAGTGGCAAAGGTGGTTTCATTTTAATTTCATGGTGGAGTATCAAACATTAGATCAGCATTTCATTATGGGTGGACTGATTCAAGTGATTTTTCATTTCAACCCAAGAAGAACCCAGCAGGAACCAAAGAGCAGAACAAAACTCCATGGCAACATTAGGCTTCAGGTGGCTATGGGTCTAGTCAGAAAAACAGAACTGGAGGCAAAATTTCAAAATGACACCAAAGGGGTCACAAGGTTTCTGAGTCACAAACCTCACAGGCTATTTATTTTGAGGAGCATCACTCAGATACAACTGTGCCCTTTGGGGGGGCTTTTTCTTTGCGTAGTCGTAGTTTTTCAACATGTACGTGGGTTTTCAGAATATTCTATCGCCTCCCCCCGAGGAGAAAAGCCTATCTTGCCGGGCCTGGAGTAGCAGTGCCATGTCAGAGGTCAGCACTTACAGTTTGGCATTTTGCCTTTTGTTAGGGGGCTCCTTGCTGGACAAAATCTCCAGACGTTCTAGACGGCTGAATATCTGGTCTATGCTTGCTTGGATTTCGTTTTCTACTACTGTACAAAAAAGAAAAAAGAATAATTGCTGGAAAAGAGATAGTGAACTTAAATTAGAATAAATTACATATTTTTTTTTCAATATCCAATAAACTAGAACTACATATTTCAAAAAGAGAAAAATGTATACACTAATGAATAACAGAAAAAATTCAAATTATGCCGTAAATGTTGTTTTGAAAAAAGTACATGTATATAGTTGTTAATGACACAACAATGCCAATTTTTTTAAAAAGCTGAAGGTAAATCTGTAGAAATAAATTTCCTACCTTTAGAAAATAAACATGCAAAGGTTGTACAAATAAATACTTTAAGCTAAATTTTCTGATATAGGTCTCTTTTCCTTTGGATTTCTCAGACGTGGATTATAAATACCTAGTAAAAAGACTGCCAGTTGAATTCCCTATAGTAATGAGTTTTTTTTTTTTTAATTAAAAAAAAAAAGCATAAAGGAAGGGGAAGATTAGTATGTGAAACATACAGAGGAGAGCTCCCTTAAGGCTTTCTGTAAGAATGGGTGGGCTGAGCAATGTTGACGTCCCCAAAATAGACCAAATATCAATAGGAAAGGCCCAGGAAAGAATCCACAGAGGTAAAGAGATATGATAAATACGGTCATTTTCCTTATCCCTTTCGATAAGACAGTCAAAATGACCTCTTTCCATTTCTAATCATGTAACGAGATTGCTGAGAAGGCAAACAAAGTCCAATGAACAAAAAAGCTAAACTGTGCACAAAAGAAAGCATCCAGACTGCTTCTTGCCCCATAAAGAAGTGACAGCAGTGACACTGCCCCTTCCTAGGCCTTTGCGCCCACAGTAAACAAAGACAGTTGAGATTAGAACAAGGTTGAAGCTGTGAAAGGAGACGTGAGAGAACAGGAGGAATGGGTCTGGAGGGAGCCCAGCAGTGGGGTGGGTAGGCAGCCCCCGCAGGTGGTGTCCATATGACTGACTCAGAAAAAAGATCTTTCCTTAGAATAGAAAAAAAAAAAAAAACCAAAAAAACCAAAAATCCAGCATGCTTCTCAAAAGAAACCATGCTGTGGGAACTAAACTAATTAATATTGCTGTTCGTTTCTGAATAATCCTCCTAAAAAGCCACAGTTCTCAGCTCAGAAGAAATGGCCAATTCCAGTTAAACATCTCTGAATTTTTATGGAGTACATTCCTCTAAGGACTAGGTAATTAGATTAAGACAGATGGAGGCAAGCGCTTCCATTCCCATAGGGCCATGTCAGGTTGAGTGGAGGGGTAATGGGGGATAAGACTTGTGGGATTCCAAAGGGCACACTCAGGGAAATCAGTGATTTTGCCATAGGGTTTTTCTGTCCACCCTAACAACAAAACTCATTCCACGCTGAATCATTAAGCCCCCGAGGCAGAGTGCAGTCAGGAAACCCAGCCCATTAGCACCCTGTCATCAGAGAAAGGACTCTGGTCTCCACAGTTAATTACTCACTCTGCACAGACTGCTTGTCTGCCGTCTCCAGGCGTCCCATGCGAGACTGGATCTCGTGGACCTGCCTATCAAAGGAAGAGGGAGGAAATGTGTGAGACAGGAGTAATCAACAGCGCTTCAGTCAGAAAAGACAATGTTTCTGATGCCAACATGTAACTGATTTAAATTGACAGCATCACTGAACTGTAAAATTTGTATGTGGCACTTTAGGTCCCACGTTTTGGCATGGTTTCTAATATCTTAACTACTAATAATAACACTGATAGGCAGATTATGGGTGCTTACCACATCCAAAAGACTCTGCCAAGTCAATAACCCTATGAGGAAAGTACTATTATCATCCTCATTTTATAAATAAAACTGAAGCCCAGAAAGCTTATGTAACTTGTTCAAGGTCACACAGCCAGTGATAAACCTCGAACTGGACCCAGCCAATCCTATTTTCTGTTCTATGACCTAATGTGCTAAGCACTGGCCTGTACTAGGAAGAGTCAAAGGGCAAGGGAGATATAATCCTTGTCCTTGAGAAACAACATAATTAGGAATGACAGGCTGGACAGACATGAACAAGCCCTGGGAAGATTCACGAGAAAAGCAATACACATAAGTATAAACAAACAGAAAGAGGGGCAGCTCTGCACAGTGGTGTCACAGGCAAGCAGACAGAGGGGCGGGGCTGAGAAAAAGAAACCAGGTAAGTTTTGTGGACGGAGAGAGTTCTGAGCATCACTGTGAAGAAGGGAGACATCATTTGGTGAAGGAAGATAGAGAAAATTGATATGCAAAAATTCATACGAGACGTGGATTACAAGCAGGGTGGGCTGCTTGAAAGAGAATCAGGTCAGAGGAAGAGGATGGTGAAGTGACTCACTGGAGGAAACCAGTCAAAGGAAGACCCTGAAAGATAGGGACCTCCTGTTTGGTAAACATCTTTCCCTGACAATATCAAGGAAAGGAGGAACTGCCATCTCATTTGGAAATGCAACACTGTACCCTGGATCTGGGTAACACTCTCTGGAGGCTTTCCAGGGCCTGGCCAAGGACATCCTCAGGACCCCCTTCCTAGTGGTCCTCCATGATCAGTCCTTGGGATACTGCTTATGCTGGCCCCACCATCCACTTCCTGGTGCTCACAGTGGAGGTTCCCCAAGTTAGGGCCCACATGTAGGGAGCCTGCTGGACTCTCACATCATCCCCAACGCTGGAGGAAAGGTCAGCAACCAGTCTCCATCATGAGCACTGCAAACCAGGACTCCAAATTTACCAGTGCCAGCCAGGCACCCAACTTCGGCTTCAGCTGGTGCCCAGTCTTTACCAGGGCTTCCCTGTGGCCTCCAGACATGCCCTCGGGCACCAAAAGAAGCCGGGCGAGCTGTGAAATGACTCCCCAGGGTGCTCCTAGGCAAGACCTGTGGCCTGAGAAGCAACTAGAAATCACTGCTAGAGTCCAAGACCAGACCGTTGCTTCTGGAAAGTAAGTCCGGGATATTCCGGGATGGTGCGGGGGTGTGGAGGTATGGGGGTGGATGTAGGAATGCAGCCTGAGGTAGCCGACATCTGAAGCAGGGCAAACAAGGGAACGGGTATAGGGGACCGGAGGGTAACGGGGATGGAAAGGAGAATTAGGACTCTAAGGAAGTCCTGACGCAGGCTGTGAGGTAAATTTTCAATGCTGATTTAATAGAAAAATCTGAAAGTTCATAATATTATCAACACGAACAGTGACATAATAAAAAGTGGGGAGGCCAAGAATAGCCAAGACCACTCTGAAGAAGGAGGGGGAGGAACGACTTGTCCAACCAGCCATTATGACTATAACAATGGAAACAAGATGGCGGCAGTGCAGGCACAGATGGACAAGGAAAGGCAAACCCTACAGCTGGCCCAAGAGAAAAGAAAGAGCGCAGACACAGCCCCACGTATTTGGGAGCTTTTGAAAGAAGGGACTACAATAAATGCCAACAGCTCCGGTTTGTTACCCGTACAGAAAAAGGACACCTCGGGTAATACATAAGAATAAACTCAAGCTCACTTAAAACCTATCTGGAAAAAGCAGAGCTTTCAAACTTTCTGAAGAAAATACAGGCATGCATAAATGACCTTGGGTTACAGAAGGATTTCTTAAATAAGACAAAATCCAAAAACTACCTGCCCCCACAAAACCCACAAACCACAAAGAAAAAGACAGATACATCTGACAACATTAAAATAAAAAACTTCTGTACACCAAAGCCACAAAATAAACAAGTAAATGAACAGCACAGACTGGAGGGTATCTGCAGCAGATAACAAAGGATTGATGTGCAGAAAATATACAAAGAATTGTTACAAATCAATAGGAAAAGTCCAACAAGGCATTTTTTTTAAAAAAAAGAAGAAAGGGCAAATGACAGGAAAGAAAACTCAAATGGTCAATCAATACACAAAATGACACTCAACTAGGAAAACACAAATGAAAAGCACTGAGATCACATTTCTTTAGCCCGTCAAACTGACAAATATTTTAAAGTTTGGGAACATATGCATTAATAAGGAAATAGGGAAACTAGAACTCTCATACCCAGCTGGTAGGATTATAAATTGGTAAAACACTTTAAATGCTTTCTGACAATAACTAGTAGAATACAGCATGTGCCCATCCTATGACCCAGCACTTTGAGGAATGTGTCCTAGAGAGCTTCTGGGATACCTTGAGGAGATGTAAATGGCAGGGATGTTCATCAAACCACTTTTGTACAGGCCCATAATCCACTGACTTTTCCCATCAAATCTCTATTTGCTTTGAACCAATTAGAGAAGATGTAGCTAATAATACAACTCCAGTCGCTACATTTCATGCTAAGAAAAGATAAATGTGAAACAACAAAGCCAAGTATGAATGGCAAGGTGGGAACTACTAATATGCCAAGTGCAAAATCTGTCTCAAACTGAACTGGGAATTCTGACAACACAACACGCTGGAAGTCAATAAGAAACAGGTGATACACAAGCAAGACTTGGGAGCATGGCCATAAGGAATGCCCTCTCTAGCATGGGGTCCATGGTGGGCTTGGGCGATAATATAACAAAGCAGAGAAATAGTAGCAAATAAGCCAGGGTCACTGTAGCTGTCTTTTAAAAAGGTTTACAGAAGATCTAGGAAGAATTTTTTAATAGAAGTGCTTTTTAAAAGTTCATGAAACTACTCACCACCCCCCACCACCCCATAACATCCACTTTACATCCAGGCTGCCTCTGACCACTGTGAGTGTGAAAACGCTATGTCATCTATACAGCATCATGTAAGTTTGGTGTTAACTTTACTTAAAAGTAATGGCAACAATCTGGTCATTTTCATTTCACTCACTTTGCCTTTACATTTTGCTCATTAAAGGGCAAAATCTATCAAGGAAAAACATGGTCTTGAGATAAGGTCATAGTTCTTAAGCCCAGCTGCTCAGGAAAAAAAAAAAAATGGTCTTGAGATAAGGTAACAGTTCTTAAGCCCACCTGTTCATCAAAACCACCTGGGGAGCTTGTTAAATGTAGTGCTTCTTGTTTCCTGGACATATGATAACATCCAGGACAGGAGACTGATCTTGGACTACATACGGGACAAATGTGGTCGCCTTTACAACCACTGGGATCTCAAAAACAGAAGCTTGGCTATTAGCTCCTCTATAAAGTTTACCTAAAGTAAACATTTAAGTGTAATATGTTTATTCTGTTTTTCATCTTTTATTTTCACTCATTCGCTGTTCAAGTAGATTCAGGAGTTTTGTTTTGTTTTTTTTTTTTGAGACGGAGTCTCTGCCGCCCGGGCTGGAGTGCAGTGGCCGGATCTCAGCTCACTGCAAGCTCCACCTCCCGGGTTCACGCCATTCTCCTGCCTCAGCCTCCCGAGTAGCTGGGACTACAGGAGCCCGCCACCTCGCCTGGCTAGTTTTTTTGTACTTTTTAGTAGAGACGGGGTTTCACCGTGTTAGCCAGGATGGTCTCGATCTCCTGACCTCGTGATCCGCCCGTCTCGGCCTCCCAAAGTGCTGGGATTACAGGCTTGAGCCACCGCGCCCGGCCTAGATTCAGGAGTTTTCAAGTAACTTTAAAATGTCAATCCAATTCCAATGTATTCAATGTATTCAGGGACATGGTAAGAGATAACCACAAACTGGGTTCAAAGTTCCAGTAAAATTAATACGTTTAGCTACTGTTGTGTCAACTCAGCTATAATCGCTAATTTCTGCAGTTGCCAAAGTTCATTGCTGGTGCTCACTGGACTCCACGTGTTTCCTGTGAAAGTCATTCAGTCACCAGTTCTGTATCATGGAACTGAAAGGAGCCTTACAGTTTAACCAGCCCAAACTACAATACCATTCTACAGATGAGGAAAAACAAAGCAAGGAGGTCTAGAACCAGAACTCCCACTCCTGGTTCACCATTTGAAAGGAAAGACAGATACTGCAGCATAAAAGAAAGTAAACTCCTCAAGGGCAGGGCTGTGCTGCCAGCATTGAGAATGGTGCATAGCACATAGTAGGTGCTCAATAAATATTTAATGAATTAATGAGTGTCGGGGTAACAGAGGGCCTAATAGTTGTGGGGCAAAGCTGGCCCACTGCTTGTTTTGATAAATAAAATTGTACTGGAACACAGGTACATCAATCAGTTTATATATTGTCTATGGCTGTTTTCCCAATATAACAGCAGAGCAGTCACTATAGAGACTGCATAGCCCCCAGAGCCTGTAATATTTACTATCTGGCCCTTAACAGAAAAAACTGGCAAGCTGCTAGAGTTCAAGGGTGCATTGTTGGAGGCCTACAGAGTTCATCTACACTCCACACACCTTGTTTGGGGTACCACTTAGAATTCCTCTTCTGAGCCATGCAGTTTTCTCTGAGATTAGCTGCACTGAAAACAGGTAGTCTAAGACTCTCTAAACAAAATTATTCTTGAATATAAAATGGCTCATGGCCTTCTTGGCAACATCTTTTAACTAAATTAACTAGATAAGACTATACATAACAGATTAACTTCAAGGCACCACCATGCCCATTGTGCCCCGGGATTGTGAAAGATCTGCCCTTTTTTAGTAACATGAACATAATTGCGTTTCATTCTTTCTCTAAATTACTCACAGTCTAGTTTAAGTCCCTTCCTATAATGTTTATGTGAGAATAAGGCTCCCCCGTGTAAAAGAAAATTCTGTCATTACAAAGTAGGTTCTGTATTTTTGCCCACACAAATGAAACACTTCATCGTCAAAATAAAAGAAACCCGTAAACTTAGAAAATGAAAGAGAAAGAGGATCTTCACCCTCTTACTCCTAATGCTTCAGGGCATTTCATTTCCAGGCCTTGGGAGTGTGAGTTTAATCAATAAAACTACAGCATAAGTTTGACAGTTCTCAATAGGACAGGTATATACCTCAATAAATTGAGAAGAGGATCTAAAACAGATACTTTTACACCAGAGTTCATAGCAGTATTATTCTCAACAGCCCAATGGTGGAAACATCCAAGTGTCCATCAACAGATGAGTGGGTAACAAAATGTGGTAGATACATACAACGGAACATTATTCAGCCATAAAACGGAATGAAATTCTGGTAACAGGTTACAATATAGATGAACCCTGAAAACATTAAGTGAAATAAGCCTGATACAAAAGGACAAATTCTGTATGACTCCACTTATAAGTATCTAGAATAGGTAAATTCATAGAGAGAAGTAAAACAGAGGTTACTAGGTGCTCTGGAAGGAAGAAACGAGGTGCTACTGATTAACAGGCACACTGGGATGATGAAAAAGTTCTGGAAATGGATCTTAGTGATGTAAGTTGTGTACCTACCCAATGTCACTGAATTGTACACTTAAAAATTGTTAAAACAGTAAATCTTATGTTGTGTATATTATACAATAAAAAATAAAAATCATAAAATTCCGTCCCCCAAAAACAGGGTAAAAATCATAAAATTCTGCCCCCTCCCCCAAAAAATAGGGTAAGTATGGCCCCATTACCATATTCAACTACATATCTCAGCAAGTTCCAAAAGTGCAGGACGATGCGAATAAAGGACACTATCAAGGAACTTAAGTCATGAGAAGCTAAATTAAAATTCGACTTTCTCTGCGATAACCTGTAACCAAATACTATTAACAAGTAATAATAGCGAATGCTACGTGGACAGCAATTTCTTTGTACCATAAAAACGTGGTCTTTAGTATAAATCGAATAAGAATAAAAATATTTTCCCGTACGTGCCTTGACTCTCCAATTAAACAGTACACTCCTACGGCCAGGGGCCGTGTCTCCTACTCCGTGTCTCCTCTCGAGCTCTACCAAACAGGAGCACCGAGTTGACAAGTGCTGGACAAAGTTTTATAACCTGCAGGTGCCACTTTCCCTTCACCCAGTCTACCCAGCAGGTAGTCACGGACTTGCAGACCCCAGGAGTCATCGGCCCCACGTCTCCAGGCCCCAGGCTGAACCCACTGTCTGTGTCTGACCTGGGCGTCCCGCCAAGGATTAAGCACTTCGGAGGCATCCCCAGCAGTGCCCTGGCGGAAAAACTCGGCCTCTACCCTGGCGGACGTCCGAGGCCCCAGCCCCGGAAGCCAGCCTCATCTGGCCTATCCTCGTCTAGCCCCTGCCCGCTCCCCAACCGGCCCTCACTTGTGCGTTTGCTGGTACAGCGGCTCCATGTCGCCGGCCGGGCCGGCCACTGCTCCGGCTCTGGCTTCCTCTGAACACGTCCTCACAGCCCCCCTTCCGGTTTCCGGTTTCCGGTCGCAGGGCCCTCCCTCCGCTACCGGCCAAGGCTGCCCGCACGCGCGCCTTACTAGCGGTGGTTGCGAGATGAGAGAAGGGGAAGGAGAAATGAGGCCGGCGACGGAAGGATAAGTGTAATCACAGGCTCGGCTTTACGTGAAGGGCAAGGAGGTGTAGATGTTTGCTGAAGGCTAGCCTCAGGATTGAGTCAGGCATTAGGAAGGACAATGGCGGGACACTCACGAGAGGTCCTCAGAGCAAAGTTGAAGGCGAGCGACGGACATCTACTCTTCCCTGCCGCAGAAAGGACGGGAGGTTCTTACTTGCCTTCGCTTTAAACCATGTAATCGGGGGTCTGGAGATTTCGCTCTTCACTCTTTTTCCTGGCGCAAGCTTTTCCTGTTTCGCATTTGTCTACTCACTCTCCCGCCTATCTACTCCCCATTCCTATTTATCCATCCAGTAAACCTACATTGAATGAATGAGTGGTTATTATGTGTCATGTATGAAGCAGGGAAAACCAGGTTCCTGCTGCCCTCAGAGAGGTTCTGGTCTGGGAAAGGAAATAAGATATACATACTGTCAAAAGATAAAATTACAAGAAATGTAGTTATAGATCTTAACTGGCTATTTGCGATTCTAGCACCGGGCAACACCTTATTCTATGAAATAGAATGAGTATTCTGATGAGCTGAGCAGAGGAGATTGTCTTTATAGACAGAAAAGGGCTGAAAAAAAGCAGAAGCAACAAGTTTCAAAGTTATTTTACTTGTATTGGTTAAGGCAAAGGGACTTCCTTTATCATGGGGATATGGCTATTTCCCTTCTCTTCTGATTTCTCTGAAGGTCAGATGAACAGCTTAATTTCGGCTTTGTGGCTTGGAACGTTAGCATGAGTGACTATTTTGGTTTGGCCTGTTGGGCCTAGTGCGGAGCTCAGTCCAAACCAATGGCTTTCTATGAATTTTATTTATCAAGACAAACATTTATTTATCAAGACAAACATTCCAAAGAGATTGAGCTGAACTGGGGGTCGTCTCCCGGAGGACATTTAGGAAAGACTTAATGAAGGGGTGGTATTTAAGCAGGGACTGGGATTTGGACACTTCTGTGTCTGCACATAGGCTATCCCATTTCCATCCTCCAAGCTTATCTGCTCTTCTTCCCAAGGCAGGAGACATTTTTTTTTTTTTTTGACAAATTGATACTTCTGTTTTCCTGGATCCTGGATCCCACCCAGTTTTGTGTCCCAAGAGACTGTCCACCCATGTACATTCTTTTCCTGAAATTATTTTTTTCATTTATTCTGTCGTTGAGCATCTACAACGTACCATGCACAGATACTGGAGATAGGTACACAAGCAAGACACAGCCCTAAAATCTCCCATATCTCTCGTGGTCTGTTGGGAGGACAATCATACTCTCAAGCTACATTATCAAGTAGAATACATGCTACAATTGATCCAAAGTACCATTTCCCTGGGGAGGGCAAGAAGGGTTCATGGACAAAATAGCATATGAATAGGACCTTCAAGAATCAAGAGAATTTTAACAGTGTCTTGTATATACTAACCACTGTGAAAATGTTTATTGTATCTGCCTGGTAGAGATGAAGAGGAGTACATTTGAGGCTGAGGGGATAGCTTGAGCAAAGGCAAACAGAAGGAAAGAACATGAATCTCCTCTGGCTGGATTCAGGGTGTTTGGGGCAATAATAGTATTCGAAGAAAGGTTAGAACCAGATCATAGGAATTTTTTTTTCTTTTTCTTTTCTTTTCTTTTTTTTTTTTTTTTTTTTTTTTTTTTTTGAGATGGAGTCTTGCTCTGTTGCCCAGGCTGGAATGCAATGGTGCAATCTTGGTTCACTCCAACCTCCGCCTCCTGGGTTCAAGCGATTCTCCTGCCTCAGCCTCCCAAGTAGCTAGGATTACAGGCACCCACCACCACACCCAGCTAATTTTTGTGTTTTTAGTAGAGACAGGGTTTCACCATGTTGGTCAGGCTGGTCTCGAACTCCCGACCTCAGACGATTCACCCACTTTGGCCTCCCGAAGTGCTGTGGTTACAGGCATGAGCCACTGCACCTGGCCAGGAAATCTTAAATGTCAGTGTTGGGTTTTTATTTATAGATTTTTATTCTCTGGACAGTTGGAAGCCATCAGAAAAATCTATCAGAGGATAGAAATGTAAAAAATTTCTCAAATAATTTTCATGCCTATGTCTTGTTTTCCTTTGGGTCTCATGGCATCCCTGGGAGGTGGATAAGGCAGATAAGGAAATTGAAGTTCAGAAGATCTCCCTTCTGCCTCTCAGTCTCTTAAAGACTTAAGCCTTTACATGTATTTAGGCCTTCCTCTAAATGGAAGAAAACTCCACTCTCCATCTTACTGCATTTTTAACTTATATCCCATTTTTTCTTTTTCGTGTGTGGTTAAACCACTTGGATAATTGATATATACTGCTGACATTCTCTTGGCATGACTTACCCTCTAGCCTCTCCTTCATTTTACTAGAACTGTTTTCTAGGCTCACCAGAGTCCACTTGACTTAGTCCATTGGTCTCCTTCCATAAATCATCCTACATTATATATTCATTGAGCTGATAACTGTGTGTCAAACACAATGCAAGGGCTGATGTACAAAGATGAGTAAGACACCACCTTACAAACAAACAAACAAAACTGTGTTATAAAATTCATGGACTCATGTGAGGAATTGTGATTTAACAACAAAGATAAGAATAATTAGTAGAGAAAAGTACTTAGGTGTTTGTTTATTGTCTAATATGTGCATGTGAATATTCTTTACATTGTTCAGGCACCATCACTTTCTGTCTGGATCCAGGAACTATTTCTTTATGCTATTGTCAAATGTGCTGTTTCTCGCTAGTTTCTGGCTACCATGAGAAAAGGGGAACAACATTGTTATTCACAATGCCATGACTTTTCAGAACCTGTTTGTATTGTCCTATGTAGCTTTCTCTGCCCCTCCAGTTCCTAATGCCACTTATTTAAAGCTGGTACTGCAGAGAGTCCCCACTAGGGCAATGCTGAACGGAAATGTGGGATTGGAGCCACTGTAGAGTCCCCAGTAGGGCAGTGCCTAGTGAAGCAGTGGGAATGGAGCCATCTCCAAGACCTCAAAACTGTAGCCCGCCGGGCGCGGTGGCTCAAGCCTGTAATCCCAGCACTTTGGGAGGCCGAGACAGGCGGATCACGAGGTCAGGAGATTGAGACCATCCTGGCTAACACGGTGAAACCCCGTCTCTACTAAAAAATACAAAAAACTAGCTGGGCGAGGTGGCGGGCGCCTGTGGTCCCAGCTACTCCGGAGGCTGAGGCAGGAGAATGGCGTGAACCCGGGAGGCGGAGCTTGCAGTGAGCTGAGATCCGGCCACTGCACTCCAGCCTGGGCGACAGAGCCAGACTCAGTCTCAAAAAAAAAAAAAAAACAAAAAAAAAACTGTAGTCCTACCAGTATGCAACTCCAGCCTGGGAACTATAGGCAGGAGACTCCAATCCATCAGAGCTGCTGCATGGACTGAGCCTAGAAAGGCTGTAGAGGTGGGACTGCCCAGAGCTTTGGGGGCCCAGCCTCCCAGCATGTCCAGGAGTGGGACATGAATCAGAGGAGATTATTTTCTAGCTTTAAGACTTAATGTTGTTTTCCCTATTGGATTTTGGACTTACTTGGGAATAGTTACCCTTCTTTTCTTGCCTAGTTATCTCTTTCGGAATGGGAATGTCTATCCTATGCCTGTACCACCATTGTATTTTGGAAAAAGATAACTTGTTTTGATTTCACAGGGTCACAGCTGGAGGAATTTGCCTTGGGATGAATCGTGCTTTGAGTCTCACCTATATCTGGTTTAGATGAGACTTTAGACTTCGGGCTTTTGAGTTGATGCTGGATTGAATTAAGACTTTTGGTACTATTGGGATGGAATGAATACATTTTGCAAGTGAGAAGGACATAAATTGTGGGGGCAGGGGGAGAATTTTATGCTTTGAATGTGTCCCCCCAAAATTCATATGTTGGAAACTTGGCTGCCATTGTGGCAGTACTGAAAGGCCTTTCGGAGGCAATTGGGTCGCAAGGACAGAGCCTTCATGCATGGATCGATGTTATTACAGGAGTGGACTCCTGATGAAAGGACAAGTTTGGCTGCCATTGTCTGTCTGTTTCATATACTAACTTCTGCCTTTCACTTTTCCATCATGGGATGAACTTCACCAGATGACGGTGCCATGCTCTTGGACTTACCAGCCTCCAGAACTGTGAGCGAATAAACTTCTTTTCTTTAAACATTACCCAGTGTGTGGTATTCTATTATGGCAGCAGAAAATAGACTAAGACAGCTGGTTGTATTGATAATGCCATTTATTTAATGCTGGTTACATCGTTACTCATGATGCTGCACCGTTGTTCACTCTATTCATATACCTATGAATACTGGCTTCATAACTCAAAGTTTGTTCCTGTGCTTCTTTAGTGATGACACCAATGGCGATTTTTGCTTACAGAATGCAGAAAAATGTGAATAAAATTTCACCAGTCAAAGTTTTAGATGTATGTTTACAACAATATATCATCCAACCACATCTTCTCTTGAATTCTTTTTTTTTTTTTTTTTTTTTTTTTTTTTGAGACAGAGTTTTGCTCTGTCCCCCAGGCTGGAGTGCAGTGGCATGATCTCGGCTCACTGCAAGCTCCGCCTCCTGGGTTTACGCCATTCTCCTGCCTCAGCCTCCCGAGTAGCTGGGACTACAGGCGCCCGCCACCTCGCCCGGCTAGTTTTTTGTATTTTTAGTAGAGACGGGGTTTCACCGTGTTAGCCAGGATGGTCTCGATCTCCTGACCTTGTGATCTGCCCGCCTCGGCCTCCCAAAGTGCTGGGATTACAGCTCTTGAATTCTTTAGGCCTTAATCCTAGGCTTAATTCTAGGCCTGAATTCCTAGAAGGTGATCTCTTTCAGTGTTGACTGCACCCCTGCCTTCCACACACTGAAACCAGTTGTCAGGGGAAGGGGTGGATAGGCTCAGGTCCCATGGGTGGAGCAAGAAGAGAAGTTCCATTCATGTAAGGAACATCTGGCCCTCACCTGGAACAGCTTAAGACCAACCCAGTATCTTATGAGGTCACTATATTGATCAGAGGCAAGAGAGGACATTGATTGTAAAAGTTGGTTGGCATTACAGCATAATGGTCTTGAATGGAGAAGATAGGCATGGCCACTTCTGGAGGATTGCCTGACATGTGGTGCAAAGCCTTGGAGAGGGGTGAACACACTGTACCAGCTTGAGGTGGGGGACCCCAGTAGTCAGGTTAAAGGATGCATCCACTCTCATTATTGTGTCATGCCAGAGGTGGCACTGTGGTCATAAATGTGGTGAGAGCCAGGGCATTGACCCACACAGGTGGCTCAACCTCAAGGATTGGTGGTGAACTGTTAGTAGCCCAGAGTTCTGAACTCATATATCCAATGTGAATCACCCCAAATTAGCAAATCGGTACTATTCTAGTGGCCCAGTATTATTCAATGCCATAAAATAAATACTGTGCTGGTCAGCAGAAGCAATCTACTTGTCAGGTTGCCCTGGACAACCCCATAGGCATGAGCCCTGAAGCTCCTCAGGGCATTTGGCCAACCACACAGATCAAGAGGTGGGTCTTAGAGTACTCTGAAGAGAAACCAACTGGGATGATCCTAGCCACTGAAGAGGACTTAGAATATTTCAAGAAGAGCACTCAAAAGTGTGGGGTCCCCTGAGGATCTGGCCTGGGGCCTGAGCTAGGGACCCTTCTTGCCTAGGTCTTAGGGCAAATTATGTAATAAAATAGAGATGATCTCATATTCTTTGCTACTGCTACCATTGAGAGGTGGAGACTAGTTTTACTCCCTCTAAACCTGAGCTGGCCTTAATGACTTCCTGGACCAATAGAATGTGAAAGAAGTGAAATTCTGGGATTTTCAAGGCCAGGTTATAAGAAGCCCTGTAGCTTGGGGTTGCAGAATGCAGGAAACAAAGAGATCCCTTTGAATTATTATGACAAAGGAAGACTTTATAGAGTAGATGTGATTTCAGCTGTACCTTGAAATACAAGGATGTATGGAAAGGCAGGCACAGGGCATTTCTGGCAGCAGAGAGGTAAAGTTGGAAAGGGTATAGGTAGGCCCAGGAGGCAATCTGTGTCGTTCCTCTTGGCTAGGACAGAGAGTTTCTTTTCTTTCCTTTTTTTTTTTTTTTTTTTTTTTTTTGAGATAGAGTCTCACTCTGTCACCTAGGCTGGAGTGCACTGGCGTGATCTAAGCTCATTGCAACCTCTGCCTCCTGGGTTCAAGAGATTTTCCTGCCTCAGCCTCCTGAGTAGGTGGGACTATAGGCATGCACCACTATGCCTGGCTAATTTTTTTGTATTTTTAGTAGAGACAGGGTTGCACCATGTTGATCAGGCTGGTCTCAAAACTCCTGACCTCAAGTGATCTACCTGCCTTGGCCTCCCAAAGTGCTGGGATTACAGGCTTGAGCCACTATGCCCGACCAGGACAGAGAGATTCTGCAGTGGAGGAAGATTGAATTAGAATTGTGAGTCAGTCATGTCACAGACAGGAAGAATGTTTTGCCTCCACCCTGTGACCATGGGTAATATCTGACAGGCTTTTGGCCTCGGGTAATGGGATGAAGTCGTGTTTCAGGAAAATCAATGCGATGACATGTTTCCACCTTTACCTGAACTTCAGGAAGTGCCCCCACAGTTCTAGAGTTCCAGAATTCAGCAACCCAAGTCATAGTTAGTGTGTTTGTTCCCTTTGTGGTGAGACAAACTTGAAACACATCTCTCTGAAGAGGACTTTTGGTCTCACTTGATGAAACTTAATTCTTATTTCTGGAACGGTATTAATTTGTTGTGTCTCTCTGGCCAACTCAACCAGATGAAATAGAATAATTTTTGTTGTTGTTGTTGTTTTATGAGACGGAGTTTCACTCTTGTTGCCCAGGCTGGAGTGCAGTGGCATGATCTTGGCTCACTGCAACCTCCACCTCCCAGGTTCAAGCGATTCTCTCCTGCCTTAGCCTCTAGAGTAGCTGGGATAACAGGCGCCCACCACCACAGCTGGCTGATTTTTGTATTTTTAGTAGAGACAGGGTTTCACTGTGTTGGCCAGGCTGTTCTCGAACTCCTGACCTCAGGTGATCCCACTCACCTCGGCCTCCCAAAGTGCTGGGATTACAGGAGTGAGTCACCGCGCCCAGCCGAAACAGAATAATTCTATTATCCCTTCTCTCAAACTATTAGTGGCCCCTCTACTCTCCTGGCCTGGTCACTCCCCTTCCCAGAGCACCTTTGGATTCTTTTTCCTCCTAGCCCCCACGCTATTGTGTGTCCCACCTGTGCCAATGCTCACATGCCATCTTGCACAGTTGGTGCCAGCTGTGAATATGTCCCACTTCCCCTACTAAGTTATGAGAGCACCTCGAGATGCCCTCATCATTCCTCAGCCACCTTCTCCACTTTCAATCATCCTCTTAAAGTTCCCCAAAAGATCTTTCTAAAACACAGAGTAGGCTGGGTGCGGTGGCTCACACCTGTAATCCCAGCACTTTGGGAGGCTGAGACAAGCGGATCACCCAAAGTCAGGAGTTTGTGACCAGCCTGGCCAACATGGTGAAACCCTGTCTCTACTAAAAATACAAAAATTAGCTGGATGTGGTGGCGTGCACCTGTAATCCCAGCTACTCGGGAGGCTAAGGAAGGAGAATCACTTGAACCCGGGAGGCAGAGGCTGTAGTGAGCCAAGATTGTACCACTGCACTCCAGCCTGGATGACAGAGCAAGACTCTGTCAAAATAAATGAAAATAAAAATGTAAAAAATGAAACACACAGTTGGTGCCTTGCCATGCCAAGCCTTTTGATGGCACCTTGGTGTCTAGAGAACACAGTAATATCCTCATCTTGGCAGACAGAACCCTCCATACTGGCCTCATCCTGGTCATTTCCCCCATCCTAACTAGAATAATTGCGGCTCTCATCACAAGGCCTTTGTGTCTTCTGGCCTTTGCATGCACTGTTCCCTGTGCTTCAAACACTCTTCTCTCTGTCTCAGGCCTAAGCTATTCCTGTTCATTCTTCAAGTCCCACTCTGAATTCACCTTCCTTGGGTCACGGCCCCAACCCCTAGGCTGGGCTAGAACCTCTCCCCCATGCTTCCTTAGCACTGGTGCTCCCTCTCAGCACTCGTTACAGGGGTCCCAGTTCTCCATTCACCAGCCCGAGGGCAGAAGATGTGTCTTGCATCCCTGCATTTCCCCGGCATCCAGCTCAGTGTCTGGTGTGAGGTAGGTGCTTCGGAAATTTCTGTTGCCTGGAAATGGACTCCATTTCATTAACTCATTCTCCTAAGTATCCTACCTGCTTGGCATTTCAGAAACCTAGAATTATTTGGAAGTCGACTTTTAGGCAATTAAAAACCACCCGCAGCGGTGGAGCCATTCTTGGTGGAAGAGCTGTCACCTGGAATCAGTGCAGAGTGCCAAATACAGTGCCTCCCATTTAGGCACTGGCACAGCCGTGGCTGGTTCTGTGCTCCCATCTGCCTCATGGGAGGCAGGACAGGCGTCACTATGCCAGTTTTCTAGACAAGGACACTGAACTTCAGAGAAATTAACTCACCTGCCCAAGCTGGCCAAGCTTATTGGTGGCAGAGCTGACTAGGACCAGGCTGCTGTCATAAACCACCCTCCAGGTAGCTGCTGGATCATCTGGCCTTTGTGACCCAAAGAGGGCCGAGTCACACAGATAAATAGGACACCTCTGATGGCTTCCACTCTGGACAGCAACAGTGACCCCAGTCACCCCCACCCCAAAGCCAGGGAAACATCATCTTGTCATCTCTGGATTTTTCTTCACCCCCTTGGGTTAAAGCTAAGCAGACAGGGTGGCACTTCTGAATTCAGAGGCTGCAATGAGCTGAGAAAAACAAGCTTCTGTGGCCCCCTCCAGGACCCACCAGGTAGAGGGGATATTGCCCCAGGTGCCGCAGGAGGTGGGACGGGGACTCCAAGGAAGTTGTCCTCCCTAGAGAGTCCATCAGCAAATTGTCTCATGTAGCCATAACAGCCAGGAGCAAGGCAGGGGAGGAGGGTTTTGTCTAAGGAAAACCAGTGTATTGTAAACAAGATAAAAGGGGCTGGAAAGCCCCACTTATCACTGACTAATGTGTCCCCAGGTCATCGAGGAGCTGGACCCTTACCAGCAGCCCTGAGGAGGGAAAGAATTCCCGATTAACCCCATCACCTGTGAGCAGGGCCAGGGCAAAGGTCTGGCTTTTTCTCTTTCTAAGCGATTCCCATGGCCATTAGACATTGGCAGGGCTCAGCAGCGTTTGTAGGAAGCCCGCCCAGACTAGAGAAATGCCTTCTACACCTGCTGCTCTTTGGGGCCATGCAGAGCAGGGAGTAGGTGTGCACATCCTTGGGATGGCGGGAGAGGAGGTCTGAGGAAGGCAGGGGTCGCGTGAGGCTGGGGGAAGCTGCAGGGGGATGGTGGTGGTCTCCTGATCAATCATGGGGGTGGAGCAGGCTTGTGTGTCACATGGAGCGATGGGGGTTGGCCTAATTTAGACTTGAGGGGCTGGCTTAGAGACCAGTCTCTCTGGGCTCGCACTAATAATGACCTCATTCATTCCTTACGCGCTCCTCGCATCAAGGTATCTTAATTTATATCTATTTATTTTATTTACTTTGAGACGGAGTCTCGTTCTGTCACCCAGGCTGGAGTTCCAGTGCTGCAATCTCAGCTCACTGCAACCTCCTCCTCCCAGTTCAAGTGATTCTCCTGCCTCAGCCTCCTGAGTAGCTGGGACTACAGACGTGTGCCACCATGCCCGGCTAATTTTTTTTTTTTTTTTTTTGAGACGGAGTCTCGCTCTGTCACCCAGGCTGGAGTGCAGTGGCCGGATCTCAGCTCACTGCAAGCTCCGCCTCCCGGGTTCATGCCATTCTCCTGCCTCAGCCTCCCGAGTAGCTGGGACTACAGGCGCCTGCCACCTCGCCCGGCTAAGTTTTTGTATTTTTAGTAGAGACGGGGTTTCACTGTGTTACCCAGGATGGTCTCGATCTCCTGACCTCGTGATCCGCCCGTCTCGGCCTCCCAAAGTGCTGGGATTACAGGCTTGAGCCACCGCGCCCGGCCAACCCGGCTAATTTTTATATTTTTAAGTTGAGACGGGGTTTTACCATGTTGGCCAGACTGGTCTTGAACCCCTGACCTCAGGTGATTCATCCATCTCAGCCTCCCACAGGCGTGAGCCACAGTGCCTGGCTGTCTTAATTTACAGATGAGAACACTGAGACTTAGCGGGGTTACATAAAGCATCCAAAGCTACGCAGCAGGCAGGTGGCCAGCTGAAACCTAAATTTAGGCCTCACTGACTCCAGCTTGGGCGCGTAAGCACCAGTTGGATCAGATGCACCAGGTCAGTATTGAAGTGTGAAGACTTCTGAGGGATGCTCGGATCACCTGAGTTCTACTCTCCTCTGAATGTACTTCACCCCTCTGGAGAGCCTTCTTTGGTTATCTCTATCTCCTTTTGGGACCCCATTTTCCTGGACCATTAGGACGTGGGATGGTAGGAAGAGTTCAGTATTTTTAGACACAGAGCCTGAGTCTGATTCTCCAAGGTGGTCCCTTTGGACAAATCAATTAATTCCTCTGAAACTCATTTTCTTTATCTTTAAGAAGGAAGCAATACGACCCATTCTATGTACTTCACTGAGTTGAAAGAGAATTAAATGAGAAGGGGCATGAAAGGGCTTTCCATTTTGAGTGTTAGTGTCACAGTGATTATCACAGGAGCTCCTGACTGTTTCCTCCACACCCACCTTCCGCTCCAAGCATCCTGCCTTCACATTCACCTGCCTCGGCACCGCCATATGCATGTCATGCTCCTGCTCAGGAACCATCAGTGGCTCCCTGCTCCTGCTTCCTTAGTTTGGAATCCTGCCTTCCCCAGACCAACCCACCTCTACCTCCCAAACTTCGAGCCTCTGCTTCCCTGCCCTGCCTGAGCTGACCGTGGGCTCAAGTCATGGATTCTATGTTGGGTGCTCTAATACACTCTGTGTTTTCACACCTCTGTGCCTTTGCTGGCTCCCTAAAGTGATTTGTCCTCACTTCCAAGCTGGCTCAGATCCCAGCTCCTCCTCCAGCAGCCTTCCCGACCACTCAGCCTGTAACAGCCTTTCCTCCCCCTTGCCTTGATTGTTCTCAGCATTGACTTTGCTGGAGTATTGATTTCCACAAGTAATCAGTATCCAGGTTGGATCATATGCTTCTTGAGGACAAAGAGGTGCGTATGTCTTTTCATGAATCTGCTCAACTACTCCAAGCTAGACAGGTGATGGCTAAGGGGACGTCTTCAGGAATTACTCCATTTCCACGTGGGGTTGAGATGCCTTACCTCACCGTGAGAGCCACTAGAGCAGTGGCACTTGGAGGGTCTGGCGCACTGGAGGGCTGAATAAACGTTGATGAATTGACTCCAGCTGTGGCAGGCCAGTGCCGAAGCGGAGGTGGTTTTTGGCAGGTGGCAAAGAGTGCCAAACCAGAAGTCCTCTATTCTACATCGCTACAGGGCTTGCCCTGTGCATGCAGGAGACCCTGTATCATCCCAACTGACCCGTTCCACTCAATGAATCCTTGAGGTTTCAAGGGGAGAGTGGGAGATGGGGGTATTGAGTAATTGCCTTCCTGCTCATTTGCCACAAGGAAATGGAGGCCCAGAGCAGGTATGTGATCTGCCCGATTGTGCAGAATTCAAAGCCCACCTGGAACCTACGTGTCCTGACCGCCATCCAGCGCCCAGCTTCCTACTCTATGCTGCCTCTTGGGTGACACACACAGCAGCAAGTGAGCTCTGCAGACACAGACATTCCAGAACCCCAGGCCTGGGACCAGCGCTCAGGAGCCATCCTCTCAGCTAGATTGCCTTCAGCCTGCCAGGAGGAGGAGCAGCCCAGCCTAGACTGAAAGCCTCCAAGGAGGAACTTCTACCTGCTTCTCCACGCCTGCAGACCCACTGTACCTTGTGCATTTCATCTGGAATTTTCTTCTGTTGAAAGGAAGGTGCTGGGTGGGAGGAGGAGGGAGAGGATCAGGAAAAATAACTAATAAATACTAGGCTTAATACCTGACACAAGTTTACGTATATAACAAACCTGCACCTGTACCACTGAACTTAAAAGAAAAGTTAAACAAAAATAAAGGTGCTGTTGCCATGACCCAAGCCACATTCTCTAGAGCTGTACCATCCAATACGCTAGCTGTTAGCCACATGCAGCTCCTGAGTACTTGAAACATGGCTAGGGCAAGCTGAGATGTGATGTCGCTGTAAAGCATGCACTGGCTTTCAAAGACAGTACAGAAAAAGGTAAAAAGGTAAAATATTAATATGCTTAATATTTGTGTTTTATGTTGAAACAGTATTTTTCATCTGTATTGGATTAAATAAAATATATTAAGATTAATTTCATCTGCTCCTTTTTCCATTTTAAATATGCCATCTAGAAAATTAAAATTAAATACATGGCTCATGTTAAATATAGGCATCTTCCCAGCACTTTGAGAGGCTGAGGCAAGAGGATTGCTTGAGCCCAGGAGTTCAAGACCAGCCTGGGCAACATAGCGAAACCTCATCTCTACAAAAACAATTTTAAAAATTCGCCAGCTGTGGTGGTGCATACCTGTGGTCCCAGCTACTTGGGAGCCCAGGAGTTGGAGGCTGCAGTGAGCCATGTTTGTGCCGCTGCCCTCCAGCCTGGGTGACAGAGTAAGACTCATGCTACATTTCTATGGCTCAGATTAATCTGGTCTGGATGGTAACCTTTGGCCTCTGGTGAGACTGCAGGCTCCTGGAAGGCAGAGCTGCCTTGGATGGTACCTTTTCCACCAGACCCACCTCTCCCAGCCTGACAGCCCAGGGCCTGCACATGCTGATGTACAAAGGGGGTCCCCAGTTTTCCAGACTGAATAGCTCCTCCATTTGGGCTCCTCTGAGGTCCCTCAGACTCAAAGAGTGGATCTCAGAGTGGCGTATGAGGGCCGTCCAGGAGAGCTTTCTGTTGGAGGTGAATGGGGCTTTCAGGTTAGGGCCAGAGTGGGGCACGGAGGCCCCTAGGAGGCACTGACTCTCCAGAAGGTGCAGGTACTAACCCTGGGGATGTGGCTTGTCTTCCCCCGCTCCCAGCATGGCAGGCCTCAATGTGGTTCTTTCCTTGGCAGCCAGGCGGCAGCTACATCTCTGCAGAAGTGCACAGCTGAACTCACTGCAGTCCCCAGGGTGGTCCTAATAGCTCCCACCCCCTCGGGCAAAACCCGCACTCAACATCCACCAAGCAGGCCTGTGCCCTTCTCTCTCCCACACCCGGCCCCAAATAAGCCAGATCGATGCAGGTTCTCAGAGGCCAGGCAGTCCTCCCTTACCCTATTTTCAGCGCCTCCAGGAGACAAGCTGCATTAATGGTGATCATTTTGCAGCTTTGAAAGGGAAGCGCCCAGGACCCCGAGGCATAGGGTGAGAGGAGCCCTCTTGAGGAGAGGGCCAGACAGCAGGCATCCCTCAGAGGCCCCCTTCCCGCTGCAGGCCATGGGGCCAACGTGTCCCGACACTGACAGGCTTCCTTGCACAAACCAGACCTCACAGAGTGAGGGGGGGTGGAGGGGGGACACAGAGACAGGAGGACTGGGGGCTCATCTATCACGAAGCGTCAAACAGCAGGGCCATAGCAGCCTCTGCAACTCACCCACCCTCCACACCTTAGCCTCCTGGAATCAAGCACATTCCACTGTTGGGGGATTAGGGGGTCGGTAACCCAGGCTGAGCTGCCCCCAGCCTGCTCTCCCACAGTGCCGAGACTGAGTTCCTCCACCCGCCGTTCCCAAATGGAGTTGTGGTTAAGGGGCCCAGGGCAAAATAGAAATTGATGGGGCCTTTTTGTCTGCTCCTGTTTTTCAGAAAATAGCGCACACACTCTGAGAGGCAATCTTCTTCTTCTTTTTTTTTTTTTTTAAGACAGGGTCTTACTCTGTCTCCCAAGCTGGAGTACAGTGTCACGATCATGGCTCAACCTCGAACTCCTGGGCTCAAGCGATCCTCCTGCCTCACCATCCTGAGTAGCTGGGACTCCACCATGCCTACCAAATTTTTTTTTTTTTTTTTTTTTTTTGGTAGCGATGGAGGTTTCACTATGTTGCCCAGGCTGGTATCGAACTCCTGAGTTCAACCAATCCTCCCGCCTCAGCCTCCCAAAGTGCTGGAGCTACAGGTGTGAGCTCTTAAAAAAAAAAAAAAAAAAGGTTAGGGGAGCTGAATTGCACTGAGGATCTCCAAAGTCTTGTTTATGCTAAGAGCTGGGGCTGGAGAGAAAGAGGGGCTGCTCAGATAAGAGCAGAGGACCAGCAGTCCATCCCACCAAACCCAACACCTGTGCCTGAAGCACAAGGGTCAGCTGGCCCCAGATGCCCCGAGTACTCACTGCAACAGTCAACCTCTCTTTACCAGGTGGGTCCAGAGCATGACATTTCCACTTCTTCCCCAAGGGAAGCCCCACCTGGGGAATTACAGTCCTGGGAAGAGCTGGGCCCAGAAGAGCACCAAGCCTTGGCAGTGGCTCATAGAGGCATCAGAAAGACCTGTGTTTGAATCCTGGCTCAGCCCTCTGCTGTCTGGTGACCTCGGCAGGCTACTTGAATGATCTAAGCCCCTCTTTCCTTCACTGGCACCTGCTCCTGGGATACGTACTCCCGGAAAGTGGGAGTGGAAAGCCATCTTGTCTCGCCTTCAGAGAGACCTGGATTGGGCCAGTGACTGGCTGTGCATCTTTGTACAACTTACTCTTTACAACTTTATACTACTCTGACCTTCAGTTTCCTTATGAGTTTTTTGTGATGACTAAATGAAGTCATGTATTTGAGAGTACCTGATTAGTGAGCTCCAGGCAGGACCCTGTGACAGTGCCTGGCACACACATGGTGTTCAAGCAATGCTTTTATTTTTGTGCCTCTGGGAGGTGGCACTGCATATTAGGTAAAAGCCTCAACTCTACAGCCTGAATTCAGATCTGGGCTCTGCTGCTTACTAGATGGGTGATCTTGGGCAAGTTGCTTAACCTCTCTGTGCCTCAGCCTCTTCCTATATAAAGTAGGCATAATCAGAGCACCTTTCTCATAGGGTTAGTATGAGGCTTATATAATATCAGTTCATAATTATAAAGGGCACATGATACATGGTATTGGAGTGTTACATTAAATAAAATTAAATTAGCCAGGCATGGTGGCATGCACCTGTAGTCTCCGCTACTCGGGAGGCCGAGGCAGGAGGATGATGGCTTGACTCCAGGAGTTGAAGGCTGCAGTGAGCTATGATCATACCACTGCAGTCCAGCCTGGGTGATAGAGCAAGATCATGTCTCTTACAAAAATTTAATTTAATTTTTAAAATAAAATTTATTCCCCACCTTCCCGGCCTAGACATGCTCATCACCAGTCTGCTGGCCAGGGTTCAGGCCTTTTGCAGGCCCTGTCCTGTTAGTTCAGGGAAGTCCTTTCGGACCTCGTGTCTATTTTTTATGGGAGAGGTGAGGAAGCCATGCTCCAGAAGAGGCTGGGTGAAGGCCTTGACTCAGCCTCTGGTCTTTGCCTCCCACCCCACCCATCAGCCTGGTTAGAAGCCAGGACACAGAGCTCCTTCGTGGGCTGGCTCTCGGGAGCGGGGGCTGGGCTGGGCTGAGTGAGCTGCTCCTTACTGCTCAGGAAGAGAACGACAGGCAGGGAACACATTCGTAACCACCCAGCGGTCAGCACAAAGGTGGCGCAGGAGGAGCTTCCTCTTCAGGAGGAAGGGAGAAGGTCGGCAGCCCATATCCGGCCCTGCCCGTTCCTCCCAGATGCTGTGGAAAGATGTCCTGGCCACTCCGTCATTGCTGGGCGGGGTCTTTCCTTCACACTGGGGCGGGTCCCTTTGAGGACCCTGGTCTGCAGGGCCGGGCACATACTCACAGGCACACACACGCGCACACGCACACACACACACAGAGTACAGGGGTAAAGCAACTGATTAGTGACTTGGCTGTTTGTCTTCCAGGGGGCTGTTCCAGGCTGCAAGTCTATACCATCTGATGCGCACTGGGCCGTTAGGGATGATGGCTTAGCTGTCGGAGCTCATTGCCCAAAGGGTCAAGGTCATGGGTCAATCCCTAGTAGGGTCATAGATTTTCTTCTCTTTCATAGCCACAGGTGCCATCCTGCACCAGGGCTTGCTCTCTTCTTCATGTGTGACATGTACAAAAGGGAACAACTTATGACTCAGCTGAAGGATGAAACTAAGTCTTCTTGCTGCTGCCCACTCTTGCTGGAAGTGGGTTATTCCAAGCATCATCTTGAAAGGGGACTATAAATTCTGTGACATGGGCTGTCTAAGAAGGTCATCTTAGCCAGGTGCGGTGGCTCACATCTGTAATTCCAGCACTTTGGGAGGCCGAGGCAGGTGGATTACCTGAGGTCAGGAGTTCGAGACCAGTCTGGCGAACATGATGAAACCCTGTCTCTACTTTAAAAAACACAAAAAGTAGCCAGGTGTGGTGGTGGGCACCCTTAATCCAAGCTACTTGAGAGGCTGAGGCAGGGAGAATCACTTGAACCTGGGAGGCAGAGGTTGCAGTGAGCTGAGATGGAGCCACGCACTCCAGCCTGGGCAACAGAGCGAAACTCCATCTCAAAAAAAAAAAAAGAAGGTCATCTCACTAGGGCCACTGCCATTCCCCTTTACCCAATGTAGAAACTGAGGCTTTGGAACAAGTGGAGACCTGCTCAAAGATCCCACAGCTGGTTTCTTTACAGTGGGGATGGACAACTCCTGCTTTGTGTGTAGGGAGGTAGAGACCTAGGAGGGGCCCCAAAGAGATGGGAGTGCCCCGTCTTCAAGGGAGAAGCAGAGTTCTGCAGGAAACCCCAGGCAAAAATACTGTGTCTGAGACCTTTCTTGGGCAAGTTTCCTGTCATCTCCAAGTAGAGAACAGGCTTGTGTTCATGTGACGGCTTCATGCAAGTCTCCTGAGTTTGAAACTTTATGCCTCTTCAGTCCACTCTAACCTGAATTGAGAATACAATGAGAACTAGAAGAGCAGATGCTGGGATAAGGTTGCCATGTGAGGTGGTGAGCTCCATCCACACATTCATTCATCCATATACCCACCCACTCACCTGCACATTCTCCCACCCACCTATCCATCCATCCAGCCAGCCAGCTACTCATCAATCCATCCATCCATCCATCCATCCATCCATCCATCCATCCATCCATCCATCCATCCATCCATCATCCATCCAGTCCCCCATCCATCCAGCCAGTCAGCCACCCAGCCATTCACCCACCACATCCATCCACCCATCTACCCATCCATCCACCCACCCATTTACCCACCCACTCACCTGCACATCCTCCCACCCACCTATCCATCCAGCCAGCCAGCCAGCTACTCATTAATCCATGCATCTATCCATCCATCCATCCATCCATCCATCCATCCATCCATCATCCATCCAACCACCCATCCATCCATCCATCCATCCATCCAGTCAGTCAGCCACCCAGCCATTCACCCACCACATCCATCCACCCATCCACCCCATCCATCCATCCAGCCATCCATCCATTCATCCATCCATCCATCCATCCATCATCCATCCAGCCAGCTGGCTACCCATTAATCCATCCATCCGTCCAGCCGCCCATCCATCCATCCATCCAGTCAGTCAGCCACCCAGCCATTCACCCACCACATCCATCCACCCATCTACCCATCCATCCACCCACCCATTTACCCACCCACCCATCCATCCACCCACCTACCCATCCAGTCACCATACTTCCATCTACCCACCCTCCCACCTACCCATACATGCAGCTAGTCAGCCACCCATCCACCCATCTACCCATGAATTCTTCTGCCCAGCCACCCAGCCACGCTACACATCCACCTACATAGCCATCCATCCAGTCATCTAGCCACCCATACATTCATCTACCCAGTCACTCACCATCCATCCACCAACTCATCTATCTAACCCCCATCCACCCACCCATACATTCATCCAGCCACTCACCCATCTAGCCAGCCAGCCACCATCCACCCACACACACACCCAACCCTTTCATCCGTCTTCCCACCTATCTACCCAACTACCCATTCATACATTCATACAGCCATCCATTCATCCATCTACCCACCCACTCATCCATACATCCACCCACCTATCCATCATCCACTCATCTACCCACCCATCCATCTATCCACCCCACCCATCCATCCATCCACCCCACCTATCCACTCACCCACCCATCCACTCACCCATCCATTCATCCATCCATCTACCCCCGAACCCACCCATACATCCATTAAGCCACCCACCCATACATCCACCCACCTGTTGAGCACCCATAATAAGCCAGATTTGGTGTAGGTTACTGGAATCCAGAGAGGTGGAAGCCATGGTTCTTACCTTCCAATTGTTTTCCAGTGAGAGTGACAGCATCAATCAGCATACAAGTACCTGGAAGCCCTACCTGAAATAAGAAGGAAAATTTATTTCACATAAGAAGGCCAGAGGTAGGGAAGCTCTGGATTGGTCAATTCAGGGGCTCAAAGGCATCATTGAGAATTCAGATTTTTTCTGTTTTTCTGCTTGACCCACCCTCCAAGTGTCTGCCAGTTCAGCTCATGGTGCCAAGGGGCTACCACACATCTGGTGACTGCAGACCATTCCTGTAATAACTGAAATATAAGAGGAAGAGTTTCTTCTTGCATTTTTTTTTTTTTTTTTTTTTTTTGAGACAGAGTCTCACTCTTGTTGCCTAGGCTGGAGTGCAACAGTGCAATCTTGGCTCACTGCAACCTCCACCTCCTGGGTTCAAGCAATTCCCCTGCCTTAGCCTCCCAAGAAGCTGGGATTACAGGCATGCACCACCATACCTGGATAATTTTGTATTTTTAGTAGAGATGGGGTTTCACCATGGTGGTCAGGCTGGTCTTGAACCCCTGGCCTCAAGTGATCCGGCTGCCTTGGCCTCCCAAAGTGCTGGGGTTACAGGCGTGAGCCACCACGCCTGGCCCCTTCTTGAATCCCTTTTTAAGAGAGGAGAACTTTCTACAGTCCCAGACAGAACTTCCCTTCTACTGTCATTGGCTAGCACTGCATCAATTGTCCATGTGCAAATTAGTCTCTGAAAAGGAAAAAAGAATGACCACAACTGGCTTAGGTGAGTCATGATTTACCCCGGAGCTGGAGATGGAGATCCCTTCCCCAAGGGAGAATGGGTATCTGATCAAAACCAGGGCTCTCTCTATCAGGAAGAAGGGGAAACTGACCACTGGGTTGGCTACTCACGGTATCTGTGAGCAACCAGGTGAAAAATCTAAATGTTTTGTGTTTCTTCCTCACTCCAGAAGCAGCATGGTAAACTCATTCCTGGCTTTCTCAGCAACCCCGGACGCAAGCCCCCACTCTGCCTGTTTGTTTTTCCCCCTGGACTGACTAGCCACAAACTGCTGGTTGTTTGTTGTTAAAACTTGGCTAAGTGAAAACTTCCTGCCATAGCATTCTCTCTCTCTCTCTCTACCTCTATCTTACACACACACACACACACACACACACACACACACTATTCCTTTATCTAGATTTCAACTGAATTACTCTGAACATCTCATCTTATGGGGAAAGTAAGTTTCAGCACATTTTACCCTCCCCATCACCGACATTCCCCATCTATTTCTGACAAGGTTAGCATAAGTAGGCATCTATGAGCCTCCATTTCTTCACAATCAATTTACAGCTGAAGACTGGGCTTGACCTAAAGCAAGGGAAAAAGAACACCTAAACTCATGTGCACCACCCGGCCTTCCCCGATGGAAGACGCTTCAGGAGGGCAGCATCCATGGAGGGAAAGAGGCTGCTCACCTCATTGGGTCAACACCAGGCACCAGAAGGAATCCCAATGGTAAAGATCTTTCGGCCGGGTGCTGTGGCTCATATCTGTAATCCTAGCACTTTGGGAGGCCGAGGTGGGCAGATCACCTGAGGTCAGGAGTTTAAGACCAGCCTGGCCAACATGGCAAAACCCAGTCTCTACTGAAAATACAAAAATTAGCTGGGCATAGTGGCGGGCGCCTGTAATCCCAGCTACTCAGGAGGCTGAGGCAGGGAGAAGCACTGAAACCTGGGAGTTGGAGGTTGCAGTGAGCCGAGTTTGCACCATTGCACTCCAGCCTGGGCAACAGAGTGAGACTCTGTCTCAGAAAAAAAAAAAAAAAAAAAAAAAAAAAGACTTGCTCCATCTAGCCCAGAGACAGTCCAAGGCAGCTGACATTGTGGGGGAAACCAAAGAATTTGTTGCAAGGGACTCAATTGCCTTAAGCATGAAGAGACATCAGACTAGACCTATTGCTTGGGATTCTGATGTTCTCTTCAGCTTCTTTCCCATTAGAAAGCTGGAGAACTTTCCTATGCCACCTACTACACTGAATACAAAAGTCAAGTCCCTCACGCACACCTGCTTGCTCTGTGTAACAGGGCTCTGGCTCCCTCATGGGTCTTACCTGGTGTCACTCTCTCTGGTTGCCCCAGCTCCAGCTGCACTGACTCTCTTGCTGTTCTTTAAATGTGCTGGGCTGGGCACGGTGGCTCACAGCTGTAATCCTAGAACTTTGGGAGGCTGAGGCAGGAGGATCACCTGAGGTGGGGAGTTAAAGACCAGCCTGGCCAATATGGTGAAACTCCATCTCTACTAAAAACAGAAAAATTAGCCGGGCATGGTCGTGCAAGTCTGTAATTTCAGCTACCTGGGAGGCTGAGACAGGAGAATCGCTTGAACCTAGGAGGCAGAGGTTGCAGTGAGCTGAGATTGCACCACTGCATTTCAGCCTGGGCGACAGAGTGAGACTCCATCTAAAATATAAATAAATAATAAAAACAAATAAATAAATAAATAAATAAATAAACGTGCTGGGCTTATTTTCACTTCAGTTCCCTCTACCTCAAATATCTTCCTCCTATCTTAGCTCAGAAGCCAGTTTTTCAGAGAAATCTTCCTTTAATGCCTATATAGGGCAGTCCTTCCTCCTTTATTTGATTAATTTCCATGGCATTACAGCTGATTGGGAAATACATTGTTTTTCGTTTATTTATTTCTTATCCGCCTCCCCTCCCCACTAGAATGTAAGCCTCCGAGCACCAGACCCTGGCTGTCTTGATCCCCACTTTGTTTTAGGGCCCAGAGCACAGAGTTTAGCTTGTAGATGGTGTTCGGTAATGAATAAGTTAATGGTGTCTCCAGGCCAAACCACCTTTCTGGGATAACATGGAAAGAAAAACAAAAAAACAAAAAAACAAACACGTACATCTGCTGCCAAAGTGCCCAATAGAGATTAACTAGTATTATAGTCTCCCCACCCTACCTTGTACTGTACTGCTGAACACAGTGGAGTGAGTTGAATGCGAGAAGCAGGAATAGACTCTTTCCTAAATGCTGCTCCTTCTCCTTACTCTTCACCATCCTCATCCTCTAAGGGTGATTGTACTTCCAGGGGGCTCAAGAAATAGAAAAGGGCCAGGCGCCGTGCCTCACACTGGCAGTCCCAGCACTTCGGGAGGCCAAGGCGTGTGGATCACCTGAGGTCAGGAGTTGGAAACCAGCCTGGCCAACATGGTGAAACCTCATCTCTACTAAAAATACAAAATTAGCTGGGTGTGGTGATACACGCCTGTAGTCCCAGCTACTCAGGAGGCTGAGACAGGAGAATCTCTTGAACCTGGGAGGCAGAGGCTGCAGTGAGCCAAGATCACGTGACTGCATTCCAGCCTGGGTGACAGAGCGAGACTCCATCTCAAAAAAAAAAAAAAGAAATAGAAAAGGATGGGAGGAGGTGGTGAAATCGTACTACTGTTGAATTCCTACTACATCTAACAGTACCGATGCCTGTGTACTCCCTGTGTCCCAGGCACTGTGCTGTGTGGATAAGATACAGATCCTTGTGCCCATTCTACAGATGAGGACTCTGAGACTCATGGAGGTTGAGTGACTTGTCCAAGGTCCCTGAACTAGAAGGGAATGAGCTGAGGTTATACCCCTATATTTTGACTGGAGAGTCTGTGCCCTTAACTACCCCCACTATATATCTCCTTAATTCCATGTGGGGTCACTGTAAGAATGAAATGCAATAGCAATCAACCTGCCTCACACAATTTCCTAGCATATTCTAAATAACAGTTCTATGAGGACACAATTCATATACAGTTCACCCTATTAAAATGTACAATTCAGTGGGTTGTACATACTCAGTGTATATTCACAGAGTTGTGCAACCATCACCACTAATTCCAGAGCATTTTTCATTACCTCCTCCCAAAACCCATACCTATTAGCAATCACTCTCATTCCCTCCTCCCCTTAGTCCTAGGCAACCACTAATCTGTTTTCTCTGTCTATGGATTTTTCTATTCTGGACATTTCATATAAATGGAATCACACAATATGTAGTGTTTTGTGTCTGGCTTTTTTCACTTAGCATTATGTTCTCAAGGCTCATTTATGTTGTCTGTGTGTCAATGTCAGTACTTTTTTTTTTGAGACAAGGTCTCACTCTGTCACCCAGGCTGGAGTGCGGTGGCATAATATTGGCTCACTGCAACCTCTGTCCCCCAGGCTCAAGCTATCCTCCCACCTCAGCCTCCTAAGTATCTGGGGCCACAGGCACATGACACCATGCCTGGCTATTATTATTATTATTGTTATTGTTATTATTATTGTTATTATTATTTTGTATTTTTAGTAGGGGGGGGGTTTCACCACATTGGCCAGGTTGGTCTCCAACTCCTAAGCTCAAGTGATTTGCCCGCCTCAGCCTCCCTTAGTGCTGTGATTATAAGTGTGAGCCACTGCACCCAGCCGTATGTCAGTACTTCATTCCTTTTTATGGTCAAATAGTATTCCATTGTGTGGATATACCACGATTTGTTTATCTGTTCACCAGTGCATGGACATTTGGGTTGTTTCCACCTTTTCCTTATCATGAATAATGCCGCTGTGAACATTCATATGGAAGTTCTTGCATGGACATTTGTTTCAACTCCCTTGTGTAAATACCTAGGAATGCAATTGCTGGGTCATATGGTAACTCTATGTTTAACATTTTAGGGAACTGCCAGACTGTTTTCCAAAGACATTACACCAATTTACATTCCCACCGGCAATGGACCAGTGTTACAATGTATGAGGGAGGCTAGGTGCTGTTATTATGACTGGTTATTATTACTGTTGAAATATGCGATTGTCTGACTGTCTGTTGAATCTGGCTCCATTAGGCAAAGATCCCACCTGAAACTCGAGGATTCCCGAGGCAAGAATTACCAGCGTGACTTTCATTTTTTGTTCAGCTGTCGTTTCTCGTCCTCTGCTTCCTATCTTTCCTCCTGGCCCTAGTCTCTAACTCTTCTCCATCCCCAAGTTTGATTTCCTTCTCCAGGTCTTATCTGTGCCCTCCTCACGTATAGTGGCAGGCCAGAGATGAGGCCAGGTCTCATAAGAAGAGGCCATGGCCAGGGCAGGCAGAGAACAGCCGAGCAGCCCCCTTCCTGGGGCAACCTTGAACTTGGCAATGGAAACCCTTGGGGTAGCAGGCCAAGGTATCCCACGGGAATTATTTTAAATGTACAACATTTATTTGTTGATGTTACTAAGATTTCAGTTGTGAACAGTTTGTAACTTTTTCTGCACGTTTTTGAGGCTCTGAGGCCATCTGTTTGTTGGCTGGGGGAGGGTGGGAGGTGGAAAGAGAAAAGTTCTTTCCACATTTTCCTTGGGGTATCTCAGCAAGGTCACAGTAGTGCCCAACGCTGAAAAATGTGGAGAAAGGTTGGCCCTTGGGTGAGTGGGATGGAGGGGATGCAGTTAGGATGGCCCAGGCCCCGTGATCCACCAGTAATGCTCTGCTCTGTCTCTAGAACATTCATACAGCCTCCTCCAGGACATCCTTTGGCCTACTTCCCAGTGTATTTTCCAGAAAAAGAGGAGACCACATTAGAGTCCATGTACCCCCTCTCTCCCTGAGCAGTCCTCACCTGGGTCCTGGGTGTGCAGGACCCACCCACATGACACCTCTTGTTTCCTCTTTGGAAAGTTCACAGCCAGAACCCAGGACCCAGGTAGGCAAGAAGCAAGGGGTTCAGGAGTCTCCATGATATTTTGTTATGGAGCAGAGTCAATAAAGAAAGGTGGCCAGCACGGTGGCTCATACCTACAATCCCAGCACTTGGGGAAGCTGGGGTAGGAGGATTGCTTGAGCCCAGGAATTCGAGACCAGCCTAGGCAACATGATGGTGAGACTCCATCTGTACAAAAATAAAAAATAAAAAACAAAAAATAAAATAAAAAAAGGTGCACCCAGAGCCTGCACAAGAAAAGCCATTCATCAAGCATGATCACTGCCCCCCCAGGAAGCTTCTCAATCCAGTGTGAGTCCAAGGATGGACTCCACATCAGTGACCCTATGGCCCCCAACACTGGCTCATGGTGACTTAGAGTTCTAGTTTTTTGGCAGCCCTGGGTGGGCTCCTCCAGGGTTCTAGGTCCTATGTCCTGTGGTCCAAGCGGTTCCAGATGTCAACAGCCCCAGGGGAAGGTGATCTTGGCTAATGGTAGGCTCGGGTTCTAGGCGTTGATGGTCCTGTTAATGACTATTGGAGACAGCGGCCCTAGACTTTAGTAGCCATGGGAAATCTGGGTGCTGGTGTTCCTGGGCATTACTGATGGAGGCTCCACAGCTCCAGGTGCTGGCCGCCTTCTGAAACTAGGTCTCAAGCCTGTAAGCATTGGCCGCAGCTGGTCAGAAAGAAAGGAAGAGGCACCAAGCCAGAGTCGGCCTTATGCTGCTGAGCAGCTGCGCAAGCGTTCCTGGTACTCGAGCAGTTGCAGCAGGTTCTTTCTCTTCTGAAGTTCTTCTCTTTCTGTTTATCTAGCGACCTCCTCCAGGGGCACACCCACTAGCTTGTGGCTCTTCTGTAGTCCCCTCAGGAACCTATGGGAGAGTCACCATCTATAGCATTTGACTTGAAGCTGCAAAGCCCTAGTAAGACCCAATAGTGTTGACTTGGGGACTTCTTTTGGCCTGGACGCTGGTAGGGGGTGTCCAGCCCTAGATGCCCTCAGGGGCCCAGGCCCATGCTGTGTGACTTTCTCCCCACACACTCCCCTCCTGCTTGGGCACTGGAATCCAGGAGGAATAGGGGACAGTGAGTGGCAAGGACTGCCTTGTGGTGGGAAGGACGTCATTAGAAAGCAGCACATAGCTGCGAATGGAGGGAAATAGGCATGGCCAAGCTGTCGCTTTGCCTTGAGAGTGACCATGACGGAGCTTGACCAGTTCATGACCTGTGCACTAACCTTGGTCTTTTTCAAATGTGTTTGTTTGAGACAGGGTCTCACTCTGTCACCCAGGCTGGTCCCAAACTCCTGGGCTCAAGCGATCATCTTGTCTCAGCCTCCCAAAGTTCTGGGATTACAGGCATGAGCTGACACAGTGCCTGGCCTTGGTCTCCTTCCTTCTCCTTTCTTCCTTCCTTCCCTCCCTCCCTCCCTCCCTTCTTCCTTCCTTCCCTCCCTCCCTCCCTCCCTTCTTCCTTCCTTCCCTCCCTCCCTCCCTTCTTCCTTCCTTCCCTCCCTCCCTCCCTTCTTCCTTCCTTCCTTCCCTCCCTCCCTCCCTTCTTCCTTCCTTCCTTTCTTTCTTTCCCTTTCTTTCCTTTTTCTTTCCTTTCTTTCCTTTCTTTCCTTTCTTTCTTTCTTTCTTTTTCTTTTCTTTCTCACTCTGTCACCCAGGCTGGAGTGCAATAGCACGATCTTGGCTTGCTGCAACTTCCACCTCCCAGGTTCAAGCGATTCTGCTGCCTCAGCCTCCTGGGTAGCTGGGATTACAGGCATCTGCCACCAGGCCCAGCTAATTTTTTTTGTCTTTTTGTTTTTTTTTTGGTTTTGTTTTTTTTAGTAGAGACGGGGTTTCACCATATTAGCCAGGATAGTCTTGATCTCCTGACCTCATGATCTGTCCTCCTCAGCCTCCCAAAGTGCTGGGATTACAGGCATGAGCCACCATGCCCGGCCTGGCCTTGGTCTTTCTTAATCCCCAGATGGAACCTCCTCTACCCCACCAACTTCCCCTTCAAGACCCTGCCCAACACCAGGCTCCCGCCCCTCAAGCTCAGATCAGGCCCTGCCCCCACTCATCTCCTGGATCCTCAGGCACCTGCAGTAGAACCAGGGGCTTGCCCAGCAGCAGATGGTTCCAAACAAGGCAAGGTTCTTGAGTAGCAGAAAATATTTCTGCATCCACCATATACCAGCACGGAGCCGTGGGGAAGCTGCTTCTCTGCAAAATGGGAGTAACAGGACCTGCCATGCAACGTTGCTGTGAGGACTGGTCAAGTCAATTATCATTAAGAAAATAAAACCTGGGAAATTCCCAGGCACAATCTTTCTGAACCTCTGCAAGACAGGGTAACAGCAATTATCTAGAGGCCTATTGAGAGAACCAAATAGTGACAATGGTGGGGGCAGAATGCTCAGACAGTCCAGGCACCGTGTCAGGCACTTCACTGCATCATCTCAATCTTCAGCCTCCATGGTAGGCACCATGGCCACTGTCCCCACCTCACAGGTAAGAGAGCTGTGGCACAGGGAGGTTTTATCCTTGTAACACAAATGGGGAAGTTAGGATTTGACTCCTACAACCCAGCTCCTGAGCCTGCCTGGTTAAGCCTTGGGCTGCAGCTATATCAGAACTGGAAGCACTTCATAAGGTTCCGTGTACAAGTTAGTTATTATAAGTCACTTGTGGGGCCGGGGTGGGGGATCCCAGCCAGCAGCCTCCGCACTGACCGGTGGCTGAACCCAGGCTGGGCTGTCTGCCCTGGGAGCAGGGCGATGCCTGGGGACGGATGGCCCTGTGTCCTCTCAGCTGGGCGCTGCAAGGGCCTAAGGCCACCTTCCTGTGGTCTCTGCTGCGGTGCGGGCAGGGGCCACTACCAAGGAAGGTGGGATCCGACCCGTCTGGGCAGGTCTGCTCTGCCGAGACCCGGCTGGCTCTCCAGTGGCTGGGATGCCCCAGAGCGGGCAGGCGAGCACGTCTGGAGCACAGGCCCCTGCCCGGGAGGCCCCGCTAATGACCCCGTGCATTCCGGCCTGCACGGCCCCGGCCCGGGAATTGGCTGTGGGCAGGCCCATTAGCTGGAATCCTCCCAATGCTCACACATCAGAGTAGAGGGGGGAGAAGTGAAAAGTTGAAAAAGAGCTAATTATCGCTTTTATCAGAGCGGGTGGGTTGATGGGTCCTGCCCGAGGGCAGCTGGGACTGCATTAAAGATTAAACGCCAGGTGGGGGGAGTGAGCTCGTCATTCCACAGGAGGGGGGCCGGCAGGCGGCCCCACGGAGACCTGGTGGCAGGCGGCAGCCTTAGATCTGTCAGCCAAGCCCTCTGTCCCAGCACCCACCACAGCCACATTCCACCAGGGGACCCCCGCAGTGCCGGCACTTCCGCCCCATGGGGAGGGCAGCTGGAGTCCACCTTTGCTCCCTCAAGGGCTGAAGGGTCGGGGCAAGCCTAATTATCCAATTGGTAGGTTTCCTGGCACCTGCCTTGGGGGACTTAATGACCCCTGCACATCACGCAGTGACCTTCTGTGTAAACCTACATTGGAATCTTATGAGGCCTGGCAAAACCCAAGGTTGGGTAGGCTGATCCCCCTTGTTATTACAGAGCAAGAACCCAAGGCCCAGAGAAGGAAGGGGACTCAGTCAATCACATTGCCCGCTGTGAAGTTAGTCCCGTGAAGCTGCAAGTCCATCGAGGACTCGGCGGCATCTTCAGCACTGGCCTTTATACCTAAGGTATTGAGATTAAAGAACAGGGCAACTAGCTCAGAACCAGGCCAGGATGACTTTGTTATACCGTCGCAACCCAACAGGGTTTTGGGTGTCCGAGGTGTTTCATGGGTGTTTGTTGGCTGTGTGGCTGCAAATAGAGGATGAGTATCCTGGTCTGGAGTTACAAACCAAGCCATGGGTGAGCCAGCTGTGCTAACCCCACCATGCCCAGCATCATTGTTTGTGTCTTGATGAAGATGTCCACCAAGACACCTCCACGCCCACTTGAAGCATGGCATCCACTCTCTGGCCCCACCAGGGACCCTCAGCCCCTGGCTACCTTGGCTCTTCCCGGGCTCTGCCCTAGCTCAGGAGAATTAATTGGGCTCTTTGCTTCTTTCTCTTGCCGACCCTTGCAATCTTTCTAGATGCCTCTAGAAGCCAGGGCCTTCCAGTTTGTTGTTTTCAGGATTCCAACCTCAGCTTGGAACTCCATGGCTGTTCTTACATCTCCCCATGGCGAGGAGATTCCACAGGTGACATGTAGATACTCAAGTCAAGAGGGTCCTGGCCTCCCCTACTCTGCTCATATACACTGTCCCATAGGCAGACACCCTCCACCCAAAATGCTCTGGGCTAGACTGCTCTAGGAGAGCCCCATAAATGCCTGGCTGGGAGAATGAAAGAGTCTGGACAAAAACAGATAAAAAGGGTCTGAGGTCCATAAAGGACCCCAAGCTGTAGCTACACTGGCCACATGAGAATAAATGAGTTTGAGCAAAGATAGATAAAAAGGATCAGAAGTCCATAAAGGACCTCAAGCTGAAACTACAGTGGCCAGTGTCTAAGAGGCCAGCCAACATGATGCTGGATTGCTATGAAAGATTTGAATACAGGAACCTACTCCTCAGAACCAGGTATTTCTTAAGAAAGTTCAGGTAGCCAAGCAAGGGGGCTCATGTCTCTAATCCTAGCACTTTGGGAGGCCGAGGCACGTAGATCACTTGATGTCAGAAGTTTGAGAACATTCCGGACAACATGGTGAAATACTAACAATACAAAAATTAGCCAGGCATGGTGGTGCGCTCCTGTAATCCCAGCTACTCAGGAGGCTGAGCCACAAGAATTCTTGAACCTGGGAGCAGAGGTTGCATTGAGCCAAGATCATGCCACTGCACTTCAGCCTGGGCAACAGAGTGAGACTCCACTCAACAAAAAAAAAAAAAAAAAAAAGGAAAGAAAGAAAAAGAAAGGTCAGGTAATTCTGGGCTGCATAAGCCAGCACTCTACAGTTCTTCAACAGACACTTACACAGTGGTGATGAATCTTCTGATCAATTGTATGTATATTTGATGATGTACATCAGCCACTAGATTGAACATCCATGAAAACTAGGACCATGTCTTTTTTTGTCCATCCCTGAGCCCCCAGTACCTGGCCTGGCACTTTGCAGGACTATCTAAATATTTATTGAAGGAGAGAGGAGAGGAGGAAGGAAAGAAAGAAGGGCAAGAATTTTTTCAGGAATCGAGGTGGCTGAGAGCCACTTCTTGCTGATAGAAAGCTCACAGTCCAGTGCGGGGAGAGAAAGAGATGGACAGATGGACAGGCACCTACAATGCTAGTGCAGGCATAAAGGGAAAAACAGTCTGATGGTGGAAGCTCAGAAGAGGAAGTGATTCAGGGTAGAGTTTGGACATTTTCTACGGCTTGAGTCTTCAAGGCTGAGCAGGAGTGAGTTGGATGGACAAAGGCAGGAAAGTCATTGTCAGTAGGACTGGCACATACAAAGGCACAGAGCAGGGAACATGTAGTCGGCATTCAGAGACAGATGATTCGGCTCAGGGGATGGGGCTGTGGTGTACCTTGAGGGGCATTGGAGGTGTGGGTCTGGGAAGGTGGGCTGGATGGTGGGGAAGAGCTGAGGGACTTACCTGGGGTTTTTAGGCAGGGGTGTGACATTTCCAGCCACCAAGGGTAAAGGGAGGAGGCTGGCACAGTGGTTCACGCCTGTAATCTCAGCACTTGGGGAGGCTGAGGCAGGTGGATCACTTGAGGTCAGGAGTTCGAGACCAGTCCGGCCAACATGGTGAAACCCCCTCTCTACTAAAAATACAAAAATTAGGCCGGGCGCGGTGGCTCAAGCCTGTAATCCCAGCACTTTGGGAGGCCGAGACGGGCGGATCACGAGGTCAGGAGATCGAGACCATCCTGGCTAATATGGTGAAACCCCGTCTCTACTAAAAATACAAAAAAAACTAGCCGGGCGAGGTGGTGGGCACCTGTAGTCCCAGCTACTCGGGAGGCTGAGGCAGGAGAATGGCATAAACCCGGGAGGCGGAGCTTGCAGTGAGCTGAGATCCGGCCACTGCACTCCAGCCTGGGCGACAAAGCGAGACTCCGTCTCAAAAAAAAAAAAAAAAAAAAAAATACGAAAATTAGCTGGACGTGGTGGCATGTGCCTGTAATCCCAGCTACTCCAGAGCTGAGGCAGGAGAATCACATGAACCCAGGAGATGGAGGTTGCACTGAGCCGAGATCGCACCACTGTACTCCAGGCTGGGTGACAGAGCAAGACTCCATTAAAAAAAAAAAAAAAAAAAGAAAGAAAAGAAAGAAAAGAAAAGAAGAGTAAAGGGAGGAACTTGGAAACTCTAAGGACTGCCATTAACATTCACTAGAAACACGGACTGTTTAGTCTGGAGCCAAGAAAGTTCCAGGGTTCATGAAGCCCCTGCAGAGGGAAGTCCTCTGGTCAGAGGATAAAGAAGGACCAGACCTAGTGGGAGGATGAGACTGGGCCACATGCAGGGATGTTTCCGGCTGGAAGGCTGTCAGGTCGGGTGGAACGGGAGGCATTTCATGGCGGTGATCATTTTCTCCCTGGTGTTCTGTACAGACAAACTGACATCCTCCCAGCTGAAGTGATAGCCTTGGAAGGGGGAAGGTTTGAGGGGCCCACATGAGAGCCCCTGGCTGGGTACCCCCTGGAAGCCTCTCAGCTTTTGGCCCAACTGAGGACGCTGCAGATGGTGTGGGGAACGCCTACCATCCATCACAGAGGTCAGAGTGCGGTGTCCTCACTGCACAGCTGGGCCCTGGTGACCTTGCTTTGGGTTCTGGCTGAGGCATCTTCCATCTGTGACCTTGGCAAGAGGCTTCGTCTCTCTGAGCCTCAGTTTGCTCATCTGCAAAAGGGGACGATAAGGCACGCCTGCCTGCCCTGTGGGCTATGGTGAGGCTCAAAACGAACGGCCACAGAAGACGCTTTGTAAATAGGAATGCGCTACACAAAGGTTAAATAGGATTATCAACACGTAATACCCAAGTCACAGGACAGGGAAGACCCAGACACAGAATTTCAGGGTCCGGACCAAATTTTCTAGAGGCCGGGACTAGCCAGAGAGCCCTGAGGCTGCCAGGGGTCCCCCTCCTGTCTCTCCCCATCAGGTGCTTTGCAACCTGAATTCAAAATCCTACTCTTCCCCTTTCCAGCCTTAGGCAAGGCCCTCAGGCAAGGGCCCTTCATTTCTCTGTGCCTCAGTTTCCTCAACTGTCAAGGGGTGATAGGTGCACCTACCTCGGGGCCTGTCATGGAAATGAAACAGGATGAGGCGGGCAAAGTCCTGGCTCAATACCAGGCCCACTGAACATGAGCATTAAAACGGATGGTTCTTGGCTTCCTTCCTTCCTGGCATCCAACCCCCGCCCGTGCCTCTTGCTCCTGCTTTTGTCTCTTCCTGAGAGCCTTGCCCAGGGTTCCTGAGGGACCCCCTGGTCAGTGAGATCCTTGGAGCTTGGGCCTTTGGAAGGAAGCTTGTGACAAGGTCCAAGGGTTACTATGGATAATGCCATCCCAAAGAGAGGCCATGCCTGTGGCTGAAGGAGATAGACCCCAGGGCAAGGGCTGAGCACAGTGGCAGGAAGGAGGAAAGCCAGGAGTCTCTCAGTTGCAAAATTTCACAGCCCTGGGAACTCTCAAATGGAGTGACCAAAACGTGGTCCCAGAGCCGTGCTGTCACACGACACCAGTATGAGTCTGCCCGGAGGCAGTGATGCTGGGATGCCAAGACCTCCCACTCCCTGGTCTCGGGGCCTGAGCTCCTGATGGAAGTCCAGGAGGAACTGCTTCCCTTTGCCCACTCCCCACCATCCAGCCTCTTCTCGAATTGGCAGGAAGGAGGAAAACCCACCAGGGGACTCACAGACCCGAATTCTTCCTCCTGAAGCACCCTCCAGCTGGGCAGCCCTTGTCTCTCATGGAGCACTTTAGGCAGAGTTGGGAAACCACAAAAATTTTAAGCTGAGATGAAGGAACGTAATGGGCTCTAATCTGAACTGACAGCAGCATGATTAGTCGGCACAAGACTGCAGGAGCAGTGGGGGACTGGCAGGGAGGGAAGAGGAGCAAGGAGGAGGAGGGACGAGGGACAAAAAGACATAGAGCAGACCCAAGAATGAGGCAGAGCCTCAGGGGTGGATATGCACGCCGGGCTGAAATGGTGACATGGGCGGGGCTACTTGGGATAATATTTATGGTAATGATAGTAATTGCAGAGAATGCTTATTTAGAGCTGACCATGTGCCAGGCACTCTTCTAAGCACTTGTATTAACGAATGTGATCCTTGCAATGTAGGTGTTAGTATCTCGATCCTCATTTTACAGATGATATAGAAATAAAGGCATGGAGAGGTCTATCGATAAAGAATGTCAGTCCTGCGCGCAAGGCTGGGGTCTGGTTGCTAGTAGAAGCTGCCTTCTGTCCTCTAGAGGTCAAAAGTCAAAGGTCCCACTTAGGAGTCCATGAAATGCAACTGACACTTTCAGAATGAACAAGTGCTTGGGGTCTGTGGCGAGGAGGGTGAGGGAGGGCTGTGTGGACCCCTCCATACAGGGTTGGGAGGGAAGAAAAGGTATACTCTAATAATCACAGCACAGGTATGGGTGATGGGGGACCAAGGACACAGAAGTCAGAGGTCTTAATTAGCCTTTTAGGACTCAGAGGTCCATTTATCCCAGCGGGGGCTGATGGCCACGACCCCTGACAGCTGGCTGGTCTCCACTAAGGCCATGATGAAGCTATGGGTTAATACATGACTTCCATGTTCTTCCAAGAAAGGACAGAGGGGACTTGGTCTCCAGCTCTGCTTGCCTGTGGTTAGCTGGCCCCAAAGCTCTCCGAGGGTCAGACGTGCTGAGCCACCCCTGCCACGCCCAGGGAGGTACTTCCTGCCTGGCTAAGGCAGTCACACCCAGAGGTCCTGATTCTGAAGGGGACATCTCCGAGTGAGTGGTTCATTCCCTCCCCATCCTGCATCTAGATGTAGTCAACTCCTGACCATCTGCCCCCACTGGAAATCAGATTTTCAAAATCATATTGATGCTACCACGGGTTCTAAGTCTAGGACACGAATAAAGATTGAGTTGTACTTGGTAGGCTGGGCAGAATCAGGAGAAATGGTTCTCTTCCTGCTGCAGGGAAGAGCTGAGCAGGCAAGCAGAGGAAATTTTAGATATGAGAGCTCTGCTTTAGGGTCAGGAAGGGGCTAAGAGGCACCTGGAGTCAAAGCTTGACAATGCGACCTCATGCAGGTTACTTAACCTTTACATGCCTCAGTTTCTTCATCTGTAAAATGGGGGTAGTGATTACAGTAGCTTGCTCGTGGTAGGGTGGTTGTGAGGTCAAGGATTTAATCAAATCCAAGTAAAGCATTTTGCACAGCACCAGGTGCATCAGTGGTGCTTGGAAACACTGGTTTTCATTGCTATGAACAATATGCTGCTGCCTTGGGTCTGGCATTGGGAAATTTCTTGGTCTTCCTAGAAATGGGTAAATTTCTTGGTCTGTGACATAAGATGAGAAACCAGACAGTGTGGGTTGTTTTGGTCCTGTGCTTGACAGGGAGCTGATTCTAGAAGAGCCAAGAACCCCCCTCACTGGACCACCCTGAGCTTCAAACTTCTCTCTGCCCTCCTGTACCCAGGATTGGATTAGTGTAAACTGTAAAATGCAGCAGCAGTGTTAGGAGTTCCGGTCACCAAGGGCTTTCAGAGGCCCAGGAATATATCAGTAGAGTCAGTGGCAGCCTTAGGGTCCCCTCTCCCTAGCCTCTGTCAATGACAGCAACCATAATTGAGGAATAATAATAGCTACCATACAGTAAGCACATCCTGTGTGCCAGGCACTTTCTGGGGACACCTTTAATCCTCCCAGTGACCTGCAAGGTTAGCGTTTGTCACCCAGCACAATAAACTCCCACTGACACCTGCATCCCTCTCCCTCCAACTCCCCACCTGACCCACGCCTCCCTAAGATTCAGGCTGTAGCTGGGCTCTCACTTCTCTGGGAAGCTTTCTCTGACATCCCCTAGGCCAGTTAAGTATCCCTTCTCCCTGCTAACGTTCCCATAAGCACACTCTACGTCCCACTTGTGAAAACTCATCACATTTTATTTTTATTTATTTTGGATCAAGAATACATTCACATGGTTCAGAATTCAAAAACAACAAGAAATGGAGTAAAAAGTCTCCCTGCTCTGCCTATCTCCAGTTCCCAGCCGCTGAGTTTGGCTGCCCAGGGTGAGTAGGGTTGTCAGTTTCATCACATTGAATAATGATGACTTGTTTATCTGTCTTCTGTGCTTTAAGAGCAGGGACTCTGCCTGTCTCACTAATTGCTTCATCCCTGGGGTCCAGCACAGTGGCTGGCACGTAGTAGGAGTGCTACATGTGTTATCTATCTCTCTGAGAGATTTCTTTTTTTTTTTTTTTTGGAGAGGGAGTCTTGCTCTGTCGCCCAGGCTGGAGTGCAGTGGGGTGATCTTGGCTCACTGCAACCTTCACCTCCTGGGTTCAAGTGATTCTCCTGCCTCAGCCTCCCAAGTGTCTGGTATTACAGGCATATGCTACCATGCCCGGCTAATTTTTTGTATTTAGTAGAGACGGGGGTTTCACCATGTTGGCCAAGCTGGTCTCGAACTCCTGACCTCAGATGATCCACCTGCCTCAGCCTCCCAAAGTGTTGGGATTACAGGCTTGAACCACCACACCTGGCATTCTCTGAGAGATTTCTATAGAAAGATATCTATATGGAGATTTTTTTTTAATGAATGAGGCTCAGAGAAGAAAGGTGACTTTGCCTGCTTGGGAGTTCTAACTCCCAAGACAGTGCTCACTAGGGACTCTGTTTATCTGAATTTTAATGACCACCCGTCCCTTCTTCTTGGACATTTGACCATCCTCTGTGAAATGGATCCTGATTTCAATTTTTCAGGCTTGTTTTTAAATGGGAACATAAACAGTATCCCTCATTAATTATCAGGAAATAGAGCAATGCTATACTCCCAAAGTCCCATTGGTGCCTTCCCAATCCTGACCTCATTTTACCACCACTCCAACTTTGTGTTAAGGATGTTATTGCTGGCCGGGCGCCGTGGCTCATGCCTGTAATCACAGCACTTTGGGAGGCCAAAGCAGGTGGATCGCTTGAGCCCAGAAGTTCGAGACCAGCCTGGGCAACATGGTGAAACCCCATCTCTACTAAAAACACAAAAATTAGCCAGGTATAGTGGTGCATGCCTGTAACCCCAGCTACTTGGGAGTCTGAGGCAGGATAATTGCTTGAACCCAGGAGATGCAGTTTGCAGTGAGCTGAGATCGCACCACTGCACTCCAACCTGGGTGACAGAGTGAGACTCGGTCTCAAAAACAAAAAACAAAAAACAACAAAAAAACAGATGCTGTTGCTCACCTGGCCTCACTTTGCCCACCTGTAAAATGGTGTCAAAAGACAAAATGACAACAAATTTTGTTTAAAGATTTTAACTGGCTTTTATTCATGATTCTAGAATTGGGCAGCCCTCTGAACCACAGCATATTCAAAGAACTCCAACCAGCAACATGATCAGGCAGTATTTATGGACAGAAAACAGAAGTGAGATGTAGATACAGCTTAACTGGTTATAGCTCAGCATCCTTAATTGAATCACCTGGCCACCTACATTGACAAATGCTCAGCTGCTGTAACTGCCCCAAAACTCAGAGATTTGTTACAACTTTTTGCAACTTAGGAGTATACTCCTAAGTTAATTGCATTTAGCATGAGTGACTCCATATTTGTTTGGTCTGTTGGGTCCATTACAGGAGCACAGTACAAACTAATGGCCTCCTACAAATCTTACTGAATAATTGGAAGGGGCCCAATAATTCTATGCATCTTTGATGTCTTCTCTAGTTTAACCTCCACCCCCACCAATTAATATAGGTTGATGCCTGAAGTAAATGGGATAGTTATAAAGTTAATGCTTGTTACCAACGCAACTAGTGCATGAAGTGGGTGAGGATGGCTTTCTGTCCTGGGCTCCATATCAGCCAGACTGGCTATGTCCCCAGCACTAGCCCAGGCCCAGGGTCAAGTACACACAGCTGTGTGTCCTCTGAAGTGCTGGAGGGAGAGAAAGAAGTTCATCTGGGGAAGCGGGTGGAGCTGAGACGGGGGGACCACCTTGGGGAGGGTGGGTTGGCCCAAGCGCCGTCTCTCCCAGGGACCAGCAGGCTGCTTTCCAGCTGGGTTAGCTCATTCCCCACCTCACCTTGCAGAAGCTCCAGGTTCAGTCTTCTGCACAGCTTTGTTCTTGTGGTTGAGGCAGCCAGGGATTCTGAGAGTTGGGAAGGGAAAGCCAGGGGGAATGAAGGGAAGGAAAGGGAGAAGAGAAAAGGGTAGGTAGCATGGGCAATAAGGAGCCCGTGTGTCAGGGAGGGATGTGGTGCCATCTACACCAGGAAGCCTGCTATGGCAGGACACTGCCAGTGAGAGGAATAAGAATGGGTAAACAATATGGAGAACAAGATTTATAAACTCATTTGTTCATTCATTCATCCAATAAAACAAAGGATGCCAATATTGACAAATGACTGTCACTCAAGACATACACAACATGCTAAGGTGGCCAGGCACGGTGGCTCACACCTGTAATCCCAGCATCCCTGGGAGGCTGAGGCCGGCGGATCACTTGAGACCAGGAATTTGAGACCAGCCTGGCCAACATGGTGAAAACCCATCTCTACTGAAAATACAAAAATTAGCTGGGCGTGGTGGTGCACGCCTGTTGTCCCAGTTACTTGGGAGGCTGAGCCAAGAGAGTCGCTTGAACCTGGGAGGTGGAGGTGGCAGTGAGCAGAGATCACGCCAGTGCACTCCAGCCTGGGTGACAGACCGAGACTCTGTCTCAGAAAAAAAAAAAAACAAAAACAAATGCTGGCCAGGCGCAGTGGTTCACACCAGTAATCACACCAGCACTTTGGGAGGCCGAGACAGGTGGATCACCTGAGGTCAGGAGTTCGAGACCAGCCTGACCAACATGGAGAAACCCCATCTCTACTAAAAATATAAAATTAGCCGAAAATACAAAATTAGCCAGGTGTGGTGGCGCATGCCTGTAATCCCAGCTACTCAGGCGGCTGAGACAGGAGAATCGCTCGAATCCGGAGGTGGAGGTTGCGGTGAGCTGAGATCTTGCCACTGCACTCCAGCCTGCGCAACAAGAACAAGACTTCATCTAAAATAAAAAGCTAAGGAAATATAAAAGAGGGAGCAAATAACTATTTGATGGGTTGCAGGAGTTGGGAAGTTGGGGGAGTTCACAAATTTCACTGGAGATATTTGAACCAAGTCAGGAAGCAAATATAGGAGAAGCCAGGCCATAGTCCTCCCAGCTCCACGGCCTCTCCCTTCCCTTCCCAGACCTCCCAATCCCAGTCCAGCTGTTGCCCTCCCTGGGTCTGAACGCTGGCCCTGCCACATACTTGCTGTGTGACCTCAGGTAAGTGATCGAACCTCTCTGAGCCCCAGTTTTCTCAGCTGCAAAGGAGGGATGACACCAAATTGGAGGGTTGTCATAAGATTCGAATACAGCAATGCACGTGAGAGGTGCTCTGCAGAGCACTTGGTACCTGTATGCAGCCTGCGCAAAACAACTACCGTGGCTGTTGTCAGTACTGGCAGAGCAGCAACTCCATTTACCAAACCCTGGGCCTCTGTCATCAGCCTGGAAAGGAAAGCAGAGGCCATTCCAGGCATCCCCCATCCCTGGCCCCCAGCCCTTGGGGAAACATGAGAAGCAGAGCTTGAGGATCTCCTGTGTGCCCCCTCACGCCCCTTAATCCTTCCTGAACTTGGGGAGGGGGCTGGGTGTGGGGCGGGGGCGGCACCACTGCAACACCTGCACAGCTCTGACATCTCCCGCCTCTGGGCAGAGAAAGCAATTTCAGAAATGACATGTTGCCAACAAGCAGAAATCAGCTTCTGAATTAAAATGTGTCGGCGTCAGGTGACCCCGGGCTCGGAGGGCTGGCTGCATGAAGACAGCTGAGATTAGAGCCTGTCAGGCTCTGGAGGGGCTTTGTGGGAAGAGGTGGGGGTCCGGGGGGCTATCGTTGCTCCCCAGGCTTCTGGCCACCCTGGACTTGTTGAGACGTGGGGGCAGGAATTCGGACGCTGAGTCAAGTTCTCCCGGGCCTCTGCCCGGCCTCCACCACTCCACTGCCCACTCTCCATGGCGGGAGGACGGTGGGGCAGGGGTAGGGGCTCAGCTCCCCTGAGACAGCTCCAGCATAAACACACTAATGGGCCCAAGAGAGCCAGCGAGGAATGTGGGCCCCACAGCCCCTGGGGACTTGAGGAGGGATGGGAGTGGGGGGATAAGACGCGCAAGAGGCATCAGCCTCCTCTCCACAGGTATGCAGGGTGGGGAGAAAGAGAGAGAGGAGAAGACAAGGAGGACCAAGCAGCAGGATTAGAAGATGCCACCAGTCACCCTGAATCCTTGCAACTCCCTCATACCCCTTCTGTCTGTCCCCAGGCCATGCCCTGCACTCCCGGGAAGAGACAGTGACGAAGCTGTTTCATTTCCAGCCCTGCTACTTACTGCATGGCCAGGGAGCCTCTCTGAGCTTTAGTTTCCTCATCTATAAAATGGGGATCATAGGCCAGGCGCAGTGGCTCATACCTGTAATCCCAGCACTTTGGAAGGCTAAGGTGGGCTGATCACCTGAGGTCAGGAGTTCGAGACCAGCCTGGCCAACATGGTGAAACCCTGTCTCTACTAAAAATACAAAAATAAGGCCAGGCGTGGTGGCGGGCGCCTGTAATCACAGCTACTCTAGAGGCTGAGGCAGGAGAATCACTTGAACCCGGGAGGCGGAAGTTGTAGTGAGCCAAGGTCATGCCACTGCACTCCAGCCTGAGTGACAAAAGCAAGACTCCATCTCAAAAAAACAAAAACAACAACAACAAAAAACAATGCTGGGCATAGTGGCTCATGCCTGTAATCCCAGCGCTTTGGGAGGCCGAGGTGGGCGGATCACAGGGTCAGGAGATCAAGACCATCCCGGCTAACAAGGTGAAACCCTGTCTCTACTAAAAATACAAAAACAAAATTAGCCGGGCGTGGTGGCAGGCACCTGTAGTCCCAGCTACTTGGGAGGCTGAGGCAGGAGAATGGCGTGAACCCAGGAGGCAGAGCTTGCAGTGGGCCGAGATCATGCCACTGCACTCCAGCCTGGAAGACAGAGGGAGACTCCGTCTCAAAAAAAAAAAAAAAAAAAAAATGGGGCTCATGGTTGTATGGACCCCTGGGGACCTCTGGGGTTGCCCAGAGGGGAATGTGAGGAAATGGCCCGCACAGGAGTGCCTGTGTGGAGTGGAGCCTGCACAGAGCCAGCTACTGGAGTTCTGGACACCGTGCATGCCAGCCATCTATTTGCTTGTCTCTCCCCTTGTCTGGGACCTCCCTGAAGGCTGGACCTAGTCTCATTACCATGGCGTCTAGGACCCCGTCATGTGCCTCGTGCACCGTAAGCCACCAATCAGTGTCTGCTGCATGATCGGCTGCAAGAAGGAACTGGTGAGAGATGGGGTGAAGTCAAGAATGGGAAAGAAATGGGGAGGGTGGGGGCAGGCATATAGGATGCTTCCCCCCAGTGCCTCTCCTCCAGAATGTCCCCATCCCCATCATGGGTGAGCCTGTAATCACAGCTACTCTAGAGGCTGAGGCAGGAGAATCGCTTGAACCCAGGAGGTGGAGGTTGCAGTGAGCCGAGATTGCGCCACTGCACTCCAGCCTGGGCGACAGAGTGAAACATCCTGTGGCTCCTAACAGCATGCACAGAATAGGATACACACCAACCAAGCAGCTTCTTACCAAAATGTTTAACCTGAATCCAAGTATAAGGAAACGATCAGGCAAATCTCAGTTGAGAGGTGTTCTATGAGACGTGCAGCCTGAACTCTTCAAACTATCACTATTATGAAAGCAAAGAAAGCAGGGGATTATTCTAGATTACAGGGAGGTGAAGAGACATAACAACAATGTGCAATTCTTGAGTAGATCCTGGGCCAGGAAAACATGTTTTAAAATGTTTTTAATTTTAATTTTTTAGAGACAGGGTCTCGCTCTGTAGCTCAGGTGGGAAGGCAGTAGTGCAATCACAGCTCACCAAAGCCTCAAACTCCTGGGCTCAAGTGATCTTCCTGCCTCGGCCTCTCCAATTGCTGGGATTATGGATATGAACTGCACCTGGCCAGAAAATAATGTTATAAAGGACATTTTGAGAGACAATTGGGGAAGTCTGAATGTGGACTATGTAGTAGAGAATTTGTGTCAATGTTACAGCTCTTAGATGTGGTGATGGCCTTGTGGTTCTGTCGGAGAATGTTCTCGTCCTTAGGAGATACATGATAAAGTATGTAAGTATCTCGGTGTCTGCAAAGGTCTCACAAATGATTCAACAAGATAAATATTGCATATGCAAAGAGAGATAGCACATGTGGCTGTTTTTAAAGGAAGGGGATATTGTGGGTAGGGTACCCACCTAGTGATTGTCTCCACAAGCCCTGGTTCTCCTGGAAGATGGTGGCACTGAGCAGCTGGAGGTGGAGAGGTCTGCGGGCCTGTTTGGGAACCAGTTTATGAGTAGGAACAAAGTAAGGCTCAGATGGGGACAAGAGGAGGTGAGGATGGTGTATGGTAGAAAGAATATGGGGTTTGGAGGCAAAAGGCCTGGATCTACTTGTTAGCAATGTAGCCTTTGGTAAGTCACTTAACCATTTTGTGTCTCAATTCCCCTATCTGTAAAAAAAGAAGAGGGGTGTCCAGCTTGTGAGATTCAAGAGAGGAAACAGATGAGAAATCCCTTGATAAACTGGAGCCTGCTGCTGCATGCGGACGTGTCTGTCATTACTCAGAGCCAGCTGGTCTCCGGGCCCAGGAACACTGGGTAGAAGGAGCATGTTAGGACAGGGATGCTAGTGGAAATGTAGGCCCCTGCAAGCTGGACTGCCTTCTGCCCTGGGGAGCCAGGTAAGGCAATGTGGACCCCAGCAGGGCTGAAGAACTGGGGCAGGGCAGGCCTGAGCCAGGAGACAGGCACACTCTGTTGTGCTTGGCTCAGAAAGACGCCTCCTCTCCCCTCAGACCGCCAGGAGAATCCTGATGGGTGAGGCCTCCCAAAGCATGTTGGGAAGGCACTGTGGCCAGAAATGGGACACAGGGTTCATGTGTAAATGACCCAAACCACTGCATGGCTGTGCTTCTCATTTCTCCTGTTAGACTGTAGGTCCCTGAAGGCCCCTGCTTGGCTTCATTCCACCCCACCCTGACCCACGCTGCTTGCCATAGCATGAGGGCTCCGGAAACGCTTATCACCTCCAGGAAGGACCCAGGCTCTGGTCTGAGTTCGTGTGTAATCCAGGATGGGTTACTTCCTTCCTCTAGGCCTCAGTTTACCCAGAATCCATAAAATGGGGCGATCCATCCCTGCCCGACCTATACCAGTGTACAGAGGAAAAATCCCATACTTTGGAGGCTGGGAGATCTGTGTTCCAATCCTGGCCCCACTGCCTGCCAGTTGCAATGAGGAGGCTTCTCATCTCACAACCTCCATTTCCTTCTCTATTACAGGGAACATGTCCAGTGTGCAAAGTTATTGCAATAAATTGAGACAAAGTCAATGCAAATAACTGGCATGTCATTTATTGGTTTATTGTCTTTCTCACCCACTAGGATGTCAGCCCCATGAGGCAGAGACTTGGTCCTTTTCCTTGCTGTACCAAGCACCCGGGATGCTGCCTGGCACTCAATAAGAGATCCTTAAATAATCGTTGGTTGAATAAATGGACATAAGGGGCGCTCAATAAGTGATGGTTTCCATTGTTATTCTAAAGTGTCCTGAGACAAAAAGCATTGGAAGTTCATGGTTTTTGAGAAAGGAAAGGTTCAAAAGCAAGTAATCTCCAGGGTTGGCACAGGGTCGTCTGTCTGCCAGGGGATGAAGGGTACCAGGAAAGCTGGGCTTATCTAGACCAGGGGACAGGACTATGTGCTCTTGAGAGGCAGGCAGGAGCATCCATGAGCGATGCGGCACTCGGGGCATCCTGTCTAACAGGCTCCCTCGCCCTAGCTGCCTGTGGCCAGGAGGAAATGCAGGCCCAGTCTGCCAGTGCAGCTGACTTTTGCTAAAGTAGCCAGAAATCCAGTGGAAAGCAATGAATTTTTACAAGCAAAACACAAATGAGAGCACACAAATTTCATCTGTAGGTTGGGAGGGGCCCGGTGGTGTAGCCCAACCTTCATGGGCGATGTGGGCAGAAGGACCCCTTGGAGTGGCCTCCGTGGGGTTCTGGTCTCTCCAGCCTTCTCAGGCAGCCTCAGCCCCTGAGACATGGGACTCCACTTGGAGGAAGTGCCAACATGCCATCCAGATCCGAAAGGCCGGGATCACAGCCCGGGAAGGAACTGCTTCCCTGAGTTCTTGGACTCACAGTGGTATCCAGGCTTTGGGACTCCTGGGCTCGGAGAAGTCAGCCCACAGCGCCTGGTCTATGGAGATGTTCCGTAAATAATCACTGAACAAGTCTCTTCATTGTGACTTTGAGCACAGCTCTCCGTCTCTGGGCCTCATCTACAAAATGGCCACGGTAATGTGGCCCCACCTACCTCACAGAGATAACGGAGACATCAAGTGAGATGAAAGGGGTAAAAGTTTTTGTTTCTGAACAGCAAAGTGCTTTACAAATGCCAGGTGTGGGCATTCTAGTTGTCATTATTATTATGAGCAAGACACTTTTGCCAGAGCAGAAGAAGGGGGCCTGGACCCAGAAGAGCAGAAAATCTATAAAAACATCACAAGGAGGGTCTGGATGGAGCCCACCAGGGCTCGTCACAGAGGGGACATGTGCTCACCAGCTCTGAGACAGACCCAGTCATGGGATACAGGCTCGACCTCCTTCCCGGCCACCTGGCCTCCTGCTCAGTGGGGGACCCAGTCAGGTCAGGCTGTATCTCCCCAGAGGGTTTCTGGGAAAACACACAAACCCCACCTGTGCTGTCCATGAAATATAGCAACTATATAAATAATATAAATACTTTTTCATATATCTTAGCTACATAAATTATTCTCCTTTGCTCTAAAAACTATATATTTGAGGTAGACAAAAATACCCTGTGAGCATTTCCCTTAAAGCTGTAGAATGAGGGGTCAGTGGTCACTCTAGTCCCCAGGGGCCCCAAAAGGGCCGAGGTGAGTCTTTAGGGGTAACTGGAAAATAAAGGGATGAGAGCAAGGAAGGAGAAGAGAGGGAGAGAGACAGACAGAGAAGACCCCACAAGCCAAGGAGCCCTCAGAACCTGCACTGTGCCATTGACTTGGGGTGTCCATGTCAGCAGCCAGCCACTGCCTAGATGCCTTAGAGCCTGCCCTTTGCCCTCCCGTGACCCTGGCACTGCCAGTCATGAAGTCAGAATGTGGGTGGCGTGTTGGTGGATCAAGGTGCTCTGGCCCCCAAGTTGCTCCCAGGCCCCCTGTTCTGCCAGTGAGGTCCCTGCTGCCTTATGCCCAGCACCGAGCCTGGGTGGAGGCAGAGTTGGGGTCTCAGAGGAGCAAGATGCATTGGGAAGGCAGACAAAGTCTCTCCATGCTGTGGGAAAGCGGAAGAAACAAGAGAACCAGCCCTCTCCCCGTTTTCCGTCTGCCAAAGTGTGGGCCAGGTGCTTGGGTCAGCAACGTCATTTTAACGAGAGGGGCGCAGGTCAGTTTGGCTTCTCGGCTGAGCCTCTGCAGTCGAAAATCCTTCCAGCATCCACCAGACTGCCCTGATCCACTGGAGACTGGGCAGCTCCTCCTCGCCCTTGGAGGTCTCAGGGAGTTGGCCGGGGCCCAGGGTGTGGGCCTTTGTCCTGGAGCTGGCACAGGAGAGGTTTCTGAGCATTCAGCTGATTCTGAAGTTTCCTGTGTCGGTGAAGGGTCAGCAATTCTAGGTTTAGGGAGAAAGGAAGCTGACAGAGGGGCGTGGCAGGGCCAGCAAAGTGGCCAAGGGCTTCCCGAAAGAAGTCACTTCCTCCTGGCTGGCATCGGGCCCCACTCTGGGGAAGTACAATGCCTCCAGCAAGGTGACCCCTGCAAGGTCTTCATCCTGAACCAGAGAGGCGTGTGCAACAGGAACCCCCAGTTTGGTTCAGGGGCTGTGCATCCATGTGTGCCTGTGCGGAGGTGCCAGTCTCTCCTCCTCTCACAGAGGGCCTTGGCAGGTGTTGCTGAAAATGTCCACAGGATCTGAGGAAATGACCAAAGTCACGTCTTCTCAAGTAAGAGCCAAAGTGAGGGCCGAGTGAGAGGCCATTAGGCACTGAAGGAGGCTACCCAGGAGCCAGGCTTAGCAAGGACTCAAGCACCTATAACCCCAGCCAGGGCAAAAGCCTCAATTAGATGAGCAGCCGCAAGAATAGAAATGTAACTTCAAGTCATAGCTCCTGAGCCTGCTGGTCTTCAGTATTGTGAACTCAGCTGGTGTGGCGGCATCACAGACCAGGCAGGCCCCAGCCACAGGAAGTCACCAAAGCTGTCTCAAGAGCCAGCTGAGAAACTGAGCGTGCCACGTCACTGCCAGGCACCAGGAAGCTGTCGCCCTCCTCCTCTGGGTTGGGAGTAAAGATTCCTTTGACCAGGAAGGAACACAGGGAGGGGCCACTGTCTCCCTGTTCAACCTCAGGTCACTCACTGAGTCCCGCCTTGGTGACTGATTCTCCCACCTGCCTTACCTGCACTGGTGGTCATTTTGAGCACATCTGGGTGAGTGTGTATAACCCAGCTCTCAAGACAAGAATAAGGCCTCAGGCGAGGCATATCTGAAAAGCCAAAACAAGGACACAGGGCTCCAGGACACAGATCTCACTTGGGTTCACTCAAGCGCAGAAAGCTCTCCTTTCTCTGAATGGATGGCTTCTACTGCTTGGGCTTTCTCCCCATCTCTGGCACAGCAAAACCAGGGGAGTGGTGGAGGTGTGTGACACCTGGAGCTCACTGCACCTGAGGGGGGCCACAGGACCCAACTGGCCCATCCCAGCCAGGATCCCACCTTCACTTCCAGCTGGCACTGCCTGCCTTGGCATTCCCAGCCCAGCAGTTCACCTTCCAAGAACATGCTGGCTCCAAGCCATTCATCCCAGGAAGCAAGATGGAATAGCCCCTCTCTCCCCTCCAAAACTTCAGTCCTGGTGTGCTCTTGGTCTCCCTTATTTCCCTCCACATCTTTCTCACTCTGCCCTCCTCTCCAAGTCCTCAACAAGGTTGGAGACGCTTGGGTTCAGGGATGAGGCTTTGCTTCTCTTTGTTGAGTATCAAGGGAGGCAAAAGGCTGGCCAAGGAATGGTGGTGAGAGGCACACTTGTGTGCATTGGCACACATGCCGGTTTATGCACGTATGTGATGACTGCCTGCCCAGCAGGCCAGCTGGGCAGCTGGAAGGGTGCCACGGGAGGTCCTGGCAGTGCCAGACTGGCTTGCTGGGCAGTAGGCCTAGTGCTTGCAGGTGTACACAAGCTCCTCCTGCACACATTGCTGGCACTCCACGTAGCAGCACCACTGCACCTGGCAGTGGCAGGAGAAGGCCACCAGGCGGCTCTGGGTGTCATAGCCCCGCCCGCAGCACAGGCTGCTGCAGCTGGCCTCCCGGGAGCACACCCTACCTGCCGTGCCAGGCGAGTACTTGCTGGGCCGGCAGAAGCTGGGCGAGTCCTCCATGTAGACCAGGTCCCCAGACCTTGGGGCCAGGCCTTTGGTGGGGCTGCCCTGCCTGGAAGGGGCCCACAGCTCTAGGCGGCCCAAGGCCTCATTGGTGGCACTGGACACCTTGACAGCCGAGTCATAGCGCAGTTTCAGCACCTGGCCCGTCTCACGGAACGGGGAGAGCTGCTTCCAGCAGGTGCGCACGGCACAGGAGCCTGACACGCCGTGGCACTTACACGTCGTCCTGAGGCCACTCTTCACAGCCTGTGGGGGGAGGCAGAAAAGAGGTGTGGTCAGAGGCCTGGGCCCAGCAGCCAGAGCCTGCCCCTAGAGCACCAACCCCAGCAAGGCAGCGGCAGGAGAATGGGAAAGAGACAGAGGAAGGTTCCCATGAGGGGGAAAGAGAGAACCCAAGCTAGCCATGAGGCACCTTCGTGCAAACTATTAATAGTAAAAGACTCCCTTCCCCTTGGCAGAGACACCCCAGTGCCAATGTGCATGCCTTGGTGACAACAGAGTGGGCCAGGTCTCAGTCCCAGCTCCTCCCCTTGGCCTGGAGTTCTTGTAGAATAGACCATTTATGCAACTGAACACAGCAGCCCCGGTTCACACCAACTGAGTGACTGAACACAGCGGCCCCGGTTCACACCAACTCAGTGATTGAACACAGCAGCGCCAGTTCACACCAACTCAGTGCTTGAACACAGTGGCCTAGGTTCACACCAACTCAGTGACTGAACACGGCAGCGCCAGTTCACACCAACTCAGTGCTTGAACACAGTGGCCCCAGTTCACACCAACTCAGTGATTAAACATAGTGGTCCTGGTTCACACCAACTCAGTGACTGAACACAGCGGCCCCATTTCACACCAACTCAGTGATTGAACACAGTGGCCCCAGTTCACACCAACTCAGTGACTGAACACAGCGGCCCCGGTTCACACCAACTCAGTGATTGAACACAGTGGCCCCAGTTCACACCAACTCAGTGACTGAACACAGCGGCCCTGGTTCACACCAACTCAGTGATTGAACACAGCAGCCCTGGTTCACACCAACTCAGTGATTGAACACAGCAGTCCTGGTTCACAACTCAGTGATGACAACTCAGAACTTAATCTCGCAAACAGCTAAAGCACTGGCGTCTCCCAGCCTCCTCCCCTCAATAGACCAAGATACTTTTCACCCTCCAGCCCTCCCACTACTGTGTACCTCAGCCCCTTCCCTTCTCTGGGCCACTTCTATCTTCCCACCCATAAAATGGAGGAGGAGCGAGGTTGCTCTAGATGGAGGTTATCAAACAATGTTGGCTTCTAGGACCTCCAGGAAGGCCCGGTCCTTAGAATGGAGACCCCTCTCCAAACATCTCCCTGCTTCACCAAGACCTAGTCCTAAGCCTGGTTCCCACTGCTGACCACTGCTCCCACCGATGACACTCATGACCCTTCCCTATTTCCGCTGTGTTCCTGGCACCCAGTCATGGCCCAGAGTAGATGCCAAGGGAATGTTGGTTGAAGACGTGAAGTTCATCCTGCCTTCATGAAGTTCATGGCTCTTCATCTGTTTTGGGGGGTGGGGTGCTGGCCTTCTTCAAGCCTTGCTCCCTGGCTCTGCACCCTGGTGGGAAGGTACTGTGGGCAGCCAGGGACATGCTCACCTTGATGCCCACGTGGGTGTTGTGGGCGTCTGCCCGTGCCCGCAGGTCCTTGTTTCCTCTCTTGGACCCCAGGAAGTTGCTCAGAAACTTGGTGCTGTACTTGAGGTTGTCACCACACACGCCCCACTGCCAGGCCTGCCGGCTCTCCAGCCCCGGAGAGTCATCACAGGTGCAGCGCTCCATGCGCCCAGCGCTGCAGGCCCGGGCCAGGGTGTGGGTTAGGGCGGCAGAGGACACCGCATACAGGAAAGCTGTCTCTTTGAAGCCTGGATCGGGCACCCAGGGGTATAGGGAGGGAGGAAAGGGGGAAGAGAGGGAAGGAGAAAGCTTAGAGGCTGCCTGCTGCCCTCTGAGGGCAGGAGGCGGTGGTGGCAGTGCCATGATGGGCAGGACAAGGGAATGTGGCTTGAAGACACAGCTCCGGGTGGGTCTCTCTGTCAACTGCCCCTTAAATTCTGACTGCAAGTTGCCATTTAAATGGAACTTCCAGGCTGGGCGCAGTGGCTCGTGCCTCTAATCCCAGCACTTTAGGAGGCCAAGGCGGGCAGATCATTTGAGGTCAGGAGTTCAAGACCAGTCTGGCCAATATGGTGAAACCCCGTCTCCACTAAAAATACAAAAATCAGCTGGGCATGGTGGCACATGCCTATACTCCCAGCTACTCAGGAGGCTGATGCAGAAGAATCACTTGAACCTGGAAGGTGGAGGCTGCAGTGAGCTGAGATTGTGCCATTGCACTCCAGCCTGGGTGACAGAGGGAGACCTTATGTCAAAAAAAATTTAAAAATGTATAAATAAATAAATAAATGGAACTTACAAATTCACTATGGAGTATGTGCCCAGATTTCCAGAGGGCGGCAGGCCAGGGGCTACGGCCTCCACCTCTCAGAACACTGAGATGCAAAGAGAAGCTACTCAGAAAACTGGTGCAGGCACAGTTGGGGCTAAACTTGCCATTTTGACTCTGAGTCAGCGTGTGACCATTTGGACCAGTCTATGTCTGAGGCCCCTGAGATAAGCCCCGGGGGCTTCCTGTGAGGCATGATGGTTCTCAAATGTCATTCTCTGCTACCCACTGTGGAATGGACCCAATGACAGAGTGACCTTGAGTCTCCTGGCTGACTTGCCCCAGACTGACCATCCCACCCACTCTGGGACCACTGCTCTCCTCTCTGCTGGGTGTGGCCCAAAGCTGGCCTCCTACCGGCTCACTACTTCCTACCTGACCTCCAGTGCATCTGGGTGCTGGTGACATCCCACAAGAGACACAGAGAGAGGCTATTAGCTTGGCTGCAGACCGTGGAGAGCAGCTGGCCTAGGAGGGGCATGGCTGCCCTGTACAGCATCACTGCTTTTTTTTTTTTTTTTTTTTTTTTTTGAGACAGAGTCTCATTCTGTCTCCCAGGCTGGAGTACAGTGGTGCGATCTTGGCTCACTGCAACCTCCACCTCCCAGGTCAAGCAATTCTCCTGCCTCAGCCTCCCGAGTAGCTGGGATTACAGGCACCTGCCACCATGCCAGCTAATTTTTGTATTTTGGTACAGATGGGGTTTCACCATTTTGACCAGGCTGGTTACAAACTCCTGACCTTGGCCTCCCAAAGTGCTGAGATTACAGGTGTGAGTCACGGCAACCAGCCAACTGCAGTTTTTAAATGTTTGTATTTTTAATAGAGACGGGGTTTCACCATATTGGCCAGACTGGTCTTGAACTCCTGACCTCAAGTGATCCACCCGCCTCAGCCTCCCAAAGTGCTGGGATTAGAGGCACAAGCCACTGTACCCAGCCTGGAAGTTCCATTTAAAATGGCAACTTGCAGTCAGAGTTTAAGGGGCAATTGACAGGGAGACCCACCCAGAGCTGTGTCCTCAAGCCACATTCCCTCGTCCTTCCCCTTCAAAAGTCCTTTCCCCTTGGCGAGGGAGTCACATGGTGATCTGTGTTCTCCCTTCCAGACTGCATGGTTCCCGAGGGCAGCTGGGGTCTTGTTCAGAATCTGGCACAGTGCCTGGCTCACTATGAGCCTCCACAGATGCTTAGTGGGTGGGTGGAGGTGGGAGGGAGGTAGAATGGGAGTGGAAGGGAAGGAGGGACTGATGGATCGATGGATGTGATGAACAAAGGGACAGATAAAGGAGTGAACAAATGCATGGCCTGGCTCGTGTCATTGGGCCTGGAACCAGCTGCCGCCCATCCTCACGTCTTCATGTGCCTTGTTTTGTGTCTGTCTGTGTGTGTGTGTGTGTGTGTGTGGCAGAGGGAGACAACTGGGGGACCCCCATCTCATCTGTGGGCTCCTCCAGGAATAGGCTTGTGTCTCCTTCTCTCTTGGATCTTCCTTGCTCCTCTGCTCCCCCAAACCTGAGGCTGGGCCACACCTGGCCTTCAACTGTCCCTCATTAACTCCCAGGACTCTTCTCATTTGGGACTGTGCTAGGGCAGGAAGGACAGTGTGGCCTGGACACAGGAGCCAGGAAAAAGGAAAGGGCAACCTCTCCCAGCCTCCTCCTCCCTGAAGCCTTCTTCCCCCAGCCCTCCTCCTCCCCTGGCCCTCCTCCCCACCTCTCTTGAGCAGGCCCGTCCTGCCCTCCAGGCTACAGTTCCAGCGCTCATGCCGGAACTGGAACTGGCACTCAAGCAGGCCGAGGTGCGCAGCGTCCCGCAGGGTCTCAGCCAGGCCAGGCTCCCTCCGGCAGAGCTGCTTCTGCCGCCGGGACAGCTTCAGCAGGTCACACTGCTTCAGGTGGGCCCCGCCCTGTGCCGGGGCCGCTGCAGTGCCCAGTCCTGGGAAGGGCGTCAGGACCTCCCGCCCGGTCAGGCTAGAGAGAGTGAGAGGAGGGAGACGGGTGAGCCTTGGGGATGGTGGTGACGGGCAAGTGAAGGGAAGGGGCCTCCTCAGGGGCTTCATTTACTGCCCTTCTGGGTGGCAAGTTGAGCCCCTGGAGGTCCCGTCCCCATTTTACAGGAAACCAAGGTTCACGTAACAAGGGTTGCTGCAGGACTTTAATCCTGTTTTCCAGATTCCAGTCTCTGCTCTTCTTATCCACCCTATTTCCCAAACTGGCCCAGTTAGAAAAATCATCTGGGGTGCTTATTTAAAATATGCTTTCCCAGGATCCATGCTGGGCAATTCTGGGTCTGTTGGTTTGGAATTGGGCCTGGGAATCTGTATATTTACCACAGTCCCTGGGCAGCTTTTGTGATCTGGGAAGTCTGGGAAACGATGCACAGAGTACTGCTGACTGCCTGGCCAGGAGAGCCACATTCCTAAGAGGGGGCAGGCAGAGGGGATGTGGACATCGAGCGGACACCCAGCCAAGGTCCCCTGACATCCCTCTCTCCCTTACATTATGCTGCTGCCCAAGTAATGCCATACCAATCTAACATGTTTCCGTAATTCCCAGATAGATCTTCAACCATCCGACCACTCGGTGCCTGGAACAAATAGATGCCTGGAGAGACAAGGGGATGGAAGGAAAGAGAAGGGAAGGAAGGAAGGAAGGAAGGAAGGAAGGAAGGAAGGAAGGAAGGAAGGAAGGAAGGAAGGAAGGAAGGAAGGACTGATGGATGGCTAGATGAAGGTGAAGGAGCTGAATTCCCGTCAGGCCATCAATCCCAGACTTCTTGTTCTCCTGGATTGAAAGTTCATCAATTCTGGGGCCAAGCTGCCCAATTCTAAGGCTGACATTCTGGCTATGCAATCTTGACACCTTGGTTTTTTCCCTTCTGGAAACTGGGCAGCATAATCTTCTCTACCTCCTAGGGTTGCTGGGAGGATTATATGACATGGACTAAGCACAGTGCCTGGGACATGCAGGCCTACCTTCCTACTAGCTGGAGCTTCCCAAACTTCTCTCATTTTGCAAGATGCTTTCCTCTCTAGCTAAGCAGAGTCTCCCCTTTGTCCAGATGAGGAAACGAAGGATTTATGAGGAGGCAGTAACTGGCCTGGTCATACAACAGATCAGGAGCAGGGTGGGAATTCGAATTAGAGTTCACCTTCCCTCTTCCCAGAAGCTTTCTGTGAGATGGCTCTGCTGGTTCAAAATGTTTGCTGTCCTGTACCCTGGCGCCCCCAGTGTGGGTGGAATATACATCATTCCAGGACCCAGCCCCAAAGAAGTAACCCCGTTCTGGGACATCCTGGCCTCATAGCCAGTAAAAGATCAAAGGTGGGCTGGGTACAGTGGCTCGCGTCTGTAATCCCACACTTTGGGAGGCCGAGCAGGTGGATCGCTTGAGTCCGGGAGTTTGAGAGCAGCCTGGGCGACAGCAAAACCCTGTCTCTACTAAAAATAGAAAAATAAGGTGGGCATGGTGGCACAAGCCTGTAGTCTCAGCTACTTGGGAGGCTGAGGTGGAAGGATAGCTTGATCCTGGGAGGTGGAGGCTGCAGTGAGCTGAGATCGCATCACTGCACTCCAGCCTGGGCAACAGAGCAAGACCCTATCTCAAAAAAGAAAAAAAAAAAAAAAAGCAAAGGTGGAAGCAGGCAATGGCTCTTAGAGCTCCTGCTTGGATGTGGCACTTGCCACTGTTGCTTATGTGCCACTGGCCAAGGTAAGTCCTGTGGTCAAGCCAGGAGTGGTCAGAGAAGCCCATGTTCCTCTGAGCCAAGGTCACAGCTCTCCTGTTTGGAGCCACCTGCCTTAATCAGGACGTCTGAATGGATGCCACACCCTCTCTGTATGCCCCAGAAGTTAGAAGCCTCACTGGAGGGTATGTGGCCTGGCCAGGCCCCAGGTGCCCTCAGAAATCACCCATAGATTCCACACCCATCAGGTGCAGTCAGCCCACCATGGAGCATATCTCCGAAACCTCCGAGCAGAGACAGATGCTATCGGGCTCCCCCTGGCCAGCCTGGCCCTGGGCTCCTCTCCCAGACAGGGTGAGGGCAGGGACCCGTTAATCATTAATCTGGGGGCAAATGGGTAATTTTCCAGTCCACCAGGTCTACACCCAAACCCCTCCCTGCAGCCTGGCAGGAAACCCTCAGAGTTTGACCCTTGGCAGGTCCAGAGCAGAACTAGATGTCAACTCCAGCTGAGGAGGCCACGCCTTGACTGGCTTCCAGTGTGGAGGGCAGCTTGGGGGCTGCAGCTACCTTGCCCTCAAATGTCCTCCTCCTCACACTGAGGGCTGGTGTAAGCAGCGACTTTTGCTCACACAATTCCTGTGTTTCAGAAACTGGACCTCTCTGGTAGCAGCTGATTGACAGAGGGGAGAGCGAGCAGGGAGTAATGGAAATTTTGGCCAATGAAGCTGCATATCCTTCAAGACCTGCCTCATATGCCATTTTAAGAATAATAGCCAGCCGGGCGCGGTGGCTCAAGCCTGTAATCCCAGAACTTTGGGAGGCCGAGACGGGCGGATCACGAGGTCAGGAGATTGAGACCATCCTGGCTAACACAGTGAAACCCCGTCTCTACTAAAAAATACAAAAAACTAGCTGGGCGAGGTGGCGGGCACCTGTAGTCCCAGCTACTCGGGAGGCTGAGGCAGGAGAATGGCATAAACCCGGGAGGCGGAGCTTGCAGTGAGCTGAGATCCGGCCACTGCACTCCAGCCTGGGCGACAGAGCGAGACTCCGTCTAAAAAAAAAAAAAAAGAATAATAGCTATGATTATTACATCATTATAGCTACATTATATGTCATATGATATGACATGATATATAACATATGATTATTATTTTTTGAGACAGTCTTGCTGTGTGGTCCAGACTGGAGTGCAGTGGCGTGATCTCAGCTCACTGTAACCTCTACTTCCTGGGTTCAAGCAATTCTCCTTCCTCAGCCTCCCAAGTAGCTGGGACTACAGGTGTGCGCCACCATGCCAGGCTAATTTTCATATTTTTAGTAGAGACGGGGTTTCACCATGTTAGCCAGGCTGGTTTTGAACTCCTGACTTCAAGTGACCCACCCGCCTCAGCCTCCGAGAGTGCTGGAATTACAGGTGTGAGCCACTGCACCCTGCCCAAGCTATGTTCTTGTCTGGGACTCCCCTAAAGTGTGGGGTGAAGGCTCAGAGTTGGTTTGTCTAACTAAAGGCATCATCCTTGATTCTGACCTCTGACATCTGAAGAGTGCCAGAATTCCCTAGGCTGCACTTGGGAGCCAGACCCAGCAAACCCCTCCACTCATTCAACAGGCATCTGGTTTTTGTTGGTTGGTTTGTTTGTTTTTGTTTTTGGTGTTTCTGGCATGGAGTGGGTGGAGGCCAGGGATGCTGCCCAGCACCCTGCAGTTTCCAGAACGGCCTCACCCCACCACGATGTCCACAATGCCCAGGGGAAGAGACCCTGGAGGGGGCAGTGGGTCTCAAACAGTGCCCAGCTCTGCATGGCCAGCGTTGTTGGGAGCTCGGTGGAATGCAAATCCCCAGGCCCCACCCTAGAGGCATCTGTTTTTTAAATTTCATCTAATGGACCCTGAGATTGATGGCTCAGAGAGTCCAGTATCAAGTCGGTTAATTTTATTAGTGGTAATGACACTTAGTAGCGATTAATGACCAGGAAAGGCAGCCAACCGCACAGAGGCCTCAGGCCACATTGGGCCCTGGTCTGCCCAGGGCTGCTCTCAAAGAAGGCTCCCTGGCACGGCCTTGGGAACCCCACGGGGCCCATGAAGACAGCCCGGGAGGCCCAAAGACCCAGTTCCCCTCTGTTTGTTTTCTGTGTTGCTGTTTGAGATCATATTTCCTTTGAAGAAATAGTACCATGGCATCACATGTAGAAAATGACCATCTATTTTCCTAAACAGAATTATCCTACACCTGCTCAGCCCATGGCTTCTGCTGGGAAGGTATCTTCCTAGACCCCATAATAATTCTGGCTGTGGCAGGCTCCAGCCTGCTCAGAGGTCAGCAGGCACCATGTCATCCCCTGGAAGAAGTCATACTCTTTGGCATCCCAGGCCTGCAGACACCGCTCACTGGGTCCTTCTGTGACATCTCAATTACCCACAGTTAGCTGAGTGCCGAGGGGGTAAGATGGACAACTGGAGAAATTTGAGTGGGCTTCCTTAGTCTTATGAACCCAGAAAAAAAAAAAGTGTTTATTTTGGTGTTTTGTTTTGTTTTTTATGGAGTCTCAGTCTGTCACCCAGGCTGGAGTGCAGTGGCCAGATTTTGGCTCACTGCAACCTCTGCCTCCCGGGTTCAAGCAATTCTCCTGCCTCAGCCTCCCAAGTAGCTGGGATTACAGACGTGCACCACCAGGCCCAGCTAGTTTTTTCGTGTGTTTTTAGTAGAGATGGGATTTCGCCATGTTGGCTAGGTTGGTCTCAAACTTCTGACCTCATGTGATCCACCCACCTCGGCCTCCCAAAGTGCTGGGATTACAGGCATGAGCCACCACACCCAGCCAAATACGGGGGTCTTAATGAAGACACTGCCTTGTGGCCAGTCAGATGCTATCAGATGAAAGAAGTAACCAGGGTTCTGAACTAAACGGCAGAGGAACGGTTATTTGCCAACCTGCTAATTGCTCTTCTGGGCTGGGGGCTACTGCCTGGCTCAGCTGCTCCTGAGCCTCCTGGGGCTACCACTCTTATCAGGCTGCACCTGCTCTGGCCCAGCTACCTCCACTATTCCTGTCTGTCTCAGGCTCCCCCAGGCCGACTTCCAGCCTCTCTTTTCCTATTAAGAAAGCTATGACCCCAAGTGAACAGCGGCCCCCTCCCCCCGCTGCCCCCAGTCTGTGTCCCTCTGCTCTCTGCACCCTCACCCCATGGTCCTTGGTGGTCAGGTTGATCATAAGACCAGAGCCCCCACCTCCACACATACAATGACCTCTGGCTTGGACCCCAGGGTACCCCCAACCACTTGACAGACCAGCCTGTCTTTCTCTAGAGTGGGAGAAGTCAAGGGTGCCCCTTAGGGCTTCATCTCACACATACTCCCACCCTCAGATCTCTTCCAACCCTCCTGAAACCTCCTGCTGCACCTCCTTTCACACTCCCCAGCACACACCCCACCCACGATTGTGGCTAAAGCTGCCCTACGGGGGTGACCTTGAAGGAAGCAGAAGATGGCTCTCGCAGGTTTTGGGGAAAGCCTCCCAGGAGACTGCTCTGTCCACCATCAGCAGGACCCCAGGGACCTCACCCTTCAATAATCACCCACCCCCAGCCTGGAGAGTGGGGCTCAAGGATCTCGTGCCTCAAGGCAGTTCTGGCCTGGGTAGTCTGGTACCAGGTCCAAGTCACTCAGAGGTGACCTCAGGGTTGCCGCCTCACCAACTGAGCTCATTCCATCAAACAAATACATCTTAACTCATGGGAGGGCATGGCTGGAGCCAGACTGCCTGGGTTCAAATCCCACCTCTACCTCTTCCTAGTTGTGCTACCTTGGGCAAGGTGCTTTACCTCTCTGTGCTCTAAGAGCAGTGCCTGGCATACAGTAAGCTCCAGATAAGTATTTGTCATTATTGAGCACCTACCATGTGCAGGTACAACTGGGACACAGTCCTGCCCTCAAGAAGATCACCGTCTGGAGGGAAGTTGGTTGGATTCAGGAGTCCTCCAAAGTCTCTCAAGGCCCCAAGAAGGGGAAGGAAGAGAAAGCTTTGAACTGGCCTGGCTCCTTGAGGAAACACCAGTAGCTGCTCAGGGACCCAGATCAGAACTCCTGGCACCATGCGGGTGAGAACTTGATCCTGACCTGTCCCATCCTGCCTGTAGGAGGCCTGGGGGTGAGGACGAGGCACGGGGAAGCTCTCAGGGAGCACTCCAGGCTGTGTGGGGAAGACCTGGTGGGTGGAGAGCTTGGCTTATCACCTGAGAGTGCTCCAGGCCCTGTTCTTCCACCTACTCCCATCCTAGTTTCTGCTTGAGAGGGTCTGATGCCTTTGGCAGAGGCTATCCCCAGGATGTGGTGGGTAGGTGGCACAGGACAAGGCAGGTGGTTTCCAGGGCACCGGGTAATGCCAGTGTGTTTGGACTCTTAGCTGGAGGGTCCAGGAGTGGTGCATTACACCAGGGCCATGCCAACTGCAGGCAGCTGCCTGGGAACCAGGAAAACCTGTGCTGCCCGGGGTGCTGGCCTCCACCCTGAAAAACCCCATCAGATGCTCCTGATAACAGGCTTCCGCTGCAGGGCCATTTGCATGGTGAGTGCGCCCTTTGTGCTTTCATCTCAGACGTCTCAATCTACGTCTCCTGGCCCTCACTGATCCCCCTACACACACAAATACACACACACACTCACACTTGCTCTCACACACATTCACACTCATACACACACACACCTACACTCACACATACACACACACATTCTCACACACATACACAGTCTCACACACACACACACACACACACACACACCCCTAGCCCCTCCCCTGCTCTCCACTCCTGACCTCTTCTCAGCAGCGGGGAGTTCAGTGAGGGCAGTGCCTGGCCCAGTAAGAGAGGGCACCATGGCCCTGGGCAGCCCTTCTGTGAGGGTGGCTGCTCAACACCAACTCCAGGCTTCTCTCCCCTCCTGCTTTTACACTGGGAGGCCCCAGATTTCCCCTACTATGAGCACACCCTCTCCTCCACCTTCCGGACGCCTTTCTCTTCTACAGCAGCCAATGCCACCTTGCACCTCCTCCATGACGTCCTGCAGCCAGGCACATTCGGAAGCTACTGTTTCCTACCTTCCTACCTTTATGGCCAACTCTCTCCACCCCCTCTTTTCACTTACTCGCTCATTCATTTATACCTCTATTAACTGCGTATCAATAAACAAAAGTACAACTATAAAGGATTTTTTGGTCGGGCGTGGTGGCACGCACCTGTAGTACCAGCACTTTGGGAAGCCAAGGCAGGTGAATCACTTGAGCCTAGGAGTTTGAAACCAGCCTGGTCAATGTAAGTGAGACCCTGTCTCTACAAAAGAAAAAATTAAAAAATTAGCTGGGCATGGTGACACGTGCCTGTGGTTCCAGCTACAGGCTAGGAGGATCGCTTGAGCCCAGGAGGTCAAGGCTGCAGTGTGCCATGATTGCACCACTGCACTCCAGCCTGGGCGACAGTAAGACCCTGTCACACACACCAAAAAGGACTTTTCTGAGCATCAGCTTTGTGCCTGGCCTACCCACAGACCTTGACACCACTTGTTCCTCCTGTCTGGCTTCCCTACCCCCACCCCTGAATCCAGCCTTCCTTCCCTCCCCAGCTCTCACTCTCCATCCCCACGAACCCACCCTGAGGACTGAATCTGGCCGCACCTCCCCGCTGGAGCCCACCCCACAGCTTCGTCCCTCACCCATCCCTGACTCAGAAAGGAAAGAGCCGGGTCCAGCTGTGGGCTTTGTCTCTCCAAGCACAGCCCCACTTCCTGTCTCACAGCCACAGACTGGGCTGCCTGCAAGGGATGGCATCAGGGAGATGTGTTCAGGGGCGAAGCGGGTAGCGAGCAGCCCGCACAGCGAGCATGCTTTGCATCTCAACAATCCCCGGCATTTAGAGTGTGGCGAGCTCAACATCTGTGAAGGAAATGCTTCCTCTTCTTCCTCCTGTCTCTCTCCCCCTCCACTCAGGCTCGGGCTGAAGCCAGGGAGAGGAAGTCTTTGTCCCTGGCACACATGCGTCAAGTGTCACAGTGGCTGCGGAGGGTCCCCAAAGTCATTCCTGCAAAGAAGGATCCATCACCTCTACAAGTCTGTGACTATAAACATCTCCCCCAGTTCCTATGCTGAGTCCAAACGTGCACCATTCAAATCATTATACATGAGAACTGCAGAAACCCTTTAAGGTTACCAGGCCCAGAAGTTTTGCCCTGCTGGCTCCTGGAAGGTGTCCTGGAGGCTGTGCGGGGAAGCAGGAGGGCAAGGGTGTGCCAAGTGTGCAGGTCTCCGGTGCCCCACAAGTTCATGCAAGATTGGTCGTCCAAGGCGACCCACTGGCTTGGTAGCAGGGCTGGGCCTGTGGCCCAGGTCTCTTGATTGCTTCCACCAGGACTGGCAGTTTCTGCTTGCTGACCCGGCACGTCAGGGAAGCCAAATCAGCCATCACCACAGCAAACATCTAAGGTGGTGGAAACGCAAGACAGCTAGGTTTTGAGGGGAGGAAGCCTGGTCAGGACTCCTCTGACCCCCTGCGTGCCCCAAGGGTGGGCCTCCAGGAAGGGAGAGAAAGACCCTCTGTCTAAAGGCTACTTTCCCCGGTCTGAGACTCAGTCTCTTTTCAACAAAAAGTCAGGAATCAGGCTTACATGGCCTACCTATTCATACCAAAGTGTGAGGGTCTGATACAATGTCAGTGCTTGAGAACACACTTGGCTAGATAGAGGGAAGATCAAAGGAGAGGGCCTGATATGTGAAGAGAAGGAGTTGGGGGAGCTTGGTGTGGGGATGAGGAGGCAGTGGGTGGGAACTTCAGGGAAAGGCAAATCATGGCTGAAACCGCACTCCTGGTAGTAAGTTCCTACCCAACCAGGGTACTGGGTGACTCTGGCTGGGTGACTCCAACCAAGTTATTTAACCATGACGCGTTGACTAGTTTGGCAGGCTCTTGAATGCACCCTGGGCTCTGATCACCCTCTTCCCATGCACAGGCAGGCTCAGGCTGGGCTTGGGCCCTGAAAGGGCCAGGCATCTGGGGAATACCTTGTGCGTGACCCCTCAACGATGAGGACAGTGCCATTGTTTGCACAGGCTCTAGGCAGAGATGTCCCATGCTGCAGATTCCACTTGTTCTCCTACAGGTCCCACGGATGGCCCACACCCTCCACCCAGTTCTAGGGACAGCAGGAACCTCCCTGCCTGATCAAGGATCCACCCCCAGAGTAGTCCAGGACACCTGCTGGAATGAATGTAGTTGTGAGCAGCTCCCTTGGGAATAGAACCATTAGGACTGTCCTAAACCCAGAGCCAGCCAGGGCTGGAGCAAGGGGCTCCTCCCCTCAGCCAGGCTAGTCTCTCCCTGTCCTCTGCCATGTCTAACTTGGTCCGACCTCCATGCCGTAACCTCTGCCTGGGATACCTTCTCCTAATCCAAAAGCCGTCATGGATCCCCTGGAACCTTTTATAGCCACGTCTTTTTTTAACACTTGACTCAAAAATGCAGAGAATGGGAAAGGTGATCCTGAGGTCCCCCACAGCTCTAGCATGATGTGATGTTTGTTTGCCTCCTCCAGGAAGCCCTGCTTACTTGCCAGCCCCATCCCCGTCTAACGTTCCTCTTTCTTTGCCTTCTCCCACTTTCGTGTATATAGTGCCATCAGTTCTGCATGGCTGACACTTCTTTCTTCCACTTCAAAGCTGTATCCTGTAAGGTCCTTGGTAAACGCCATGGTTTTCCATACCCTGAGATCCATTCTTTCCCAGGTCAGATGCCTGCTCCTCCCAAGCAGATGCTCCACAGACACCTGCTGGCTGCATATTATGCCCCTTAGGTGTCTAACCCCATGCAAGGAGTGCAGCTCGGGGCTCTCCCTCAGCCTCCCTGCAGTCCCACCCTGCTGGCCTCACTGTGGTCTTGCTCTCTGGCTGCAGAGGCTACCATCTAACGTTACCCCACCACCAAACCTTCCCAAGCTCAAGCTGGGCCGACTTTGGGAGGGCGTGGCTCTGGAGGAGGCTGACTGTGGCCACACCCTCCCTCCCCTGTGACAGATTGCTGGCATATGCTCTCCCCATTGCCAGATCTCGGGGCCATCTGGCCCTGGTCCTCAGCCCCTGTGGGGCCCTCTGCCTTGGGGTCTGAGACCCAGGCCGGTTCCCTTTGAACCTCACTTCCTGGGGAAGAACTGTGCTTGGGTAGCCTGGTGACACCCAGCGAGGACCAGCCAAGCATCTGGCCTGAGTCTTTGTTTAAAACTCAGCTTAGGCCGGGTACACAGTGGCTTACGCTTGTAATCCCAGCAGTTTGGGAGGCTGAGGGGGGCAGATCACTTGAGGTCAGGAGTTTGAGACCAGCCTGGCCAACATGGTGAAACCCCATCTCTACTAAAAATACAAAAAATTATCCAGGTGTGGTGGCAGACGCCTGTTGTCCCAGCTACTCAGGAGGCTGAGGCAGGAGAATTGCTTGAACCCGGGAAGCAGAGGTGGTAGTGAGCCAAGATCCTGCCACTGCACTCCAGCCTGGGCGACAGAGCAAGACTCTGTCTCAAGAAAACAAAACAAACAAACAAAAAAAAACTCAGCTTGCACAACCTCTCGTGGTGACATGGGCTCAAAGTTTGCCACAGGTTCACAAACCTTTACCCACAATTCCAAATTCCAGGAAACTCAGAAAACTACAAGTTTGTTTTTTTGTTGTTGTTGTTGGTTTTTGTTTTTGTTTTTGTTTTTTTTTTGAGACGGAGTCTCGCTCTGTCGCCCAGGCTGGAGTGCAGTGGCCGGATCTCAGCTCACTGCAAGCTCCGCCTCCCGAGTTTACGCCATTCTCCTGCCTCAGCCTCCCGAGTAGCTGGGACTACAGGCGCCTGCCATCTCGCCCGGCTAGTTTTTTGTATTTTTTAGTAGAGACAGGGTTTCACCGTGTTAGCCAGGATGGTCTCGATCTCCTGACCTCGTGATCCGCCCGTCTCAGCCTCCCAAAGTGCTGGGATTACACGAGTGAGCCACCACGCCTGGCCACAAGTTTTTTTTTAACTATTGTGGTGAACTTATACAGCAGCAAGCGCTGACCCAAACCGGGGAGAATATTATGGTCTTTGTTTATCCCAACCTGTAGATGTCTTCCTGCAAAAACAATGGAGTCTGATGACAGGTGCTGCCCTCGACCTCGCTAGAGGTGCTGTTAGCCACGGAATATACAATACATCACCTTTCTATACTTTTACTTTCTTAATTTTTATTTTTTAATTGTATTTTTTTCTGCCTCCCCTACCTCCTATATTACTTTTCTTTCTTTTTCTTTCTTTTTTTTTTTTGAGACGGAGATTCACTCTTGTTGCCCAGGCTTCAGTGCAATGGCACGATCTTGGCTCCCTGCAAACTCCGCCTCCCAGGTTCAACTGATTCTCCTGCCTCAGCCTCCCAAGTAGCTGGGATTACAAGTGGCTGCCACCACGCCCAGCTATTTTTGTATTTTTAGTAGAGATGGGGTTTCACCATGTTGGCCAGGCTGGTCTCAAACTACTGACCTCAGATGATCCATCTACCTCAGCCTTCCAAAGTCCTGGGATTACAGGCATGAGTCACCACACCTGGCCTGCTTTTCTAAAATTCAAAAAGCAATGTTGAATTCTGACAGCATCTGGCCTCAAAGGGATTGTAACATCAGGAAAAACAAACCCTTTGGTCTTGCCCTAAAACCAGCCTCTTGGAAGTTTCCAGGACTGACCAGAGCTTGGGAGTTGAAGTCTTTCTGGCCCTAAGACTCTTCACCCTCCTCTTCAGCCTTCATCTCTCCGCTGAGGGGCTTGGGTGTGGAAGAGGCCACCCTGTCCCCCAGCTCATGTCTGCTGCTACCAGCATGCCATGAGGCGGTGGGCGTGGCTGATTTCTGGAGTCCAGTGGGGATAAGTCTCTGCTCTCTGCTTTGTGTCCAGTTCCCATCGTGACAGAAGCCAGGCCATGGCTCCCAGTTGGCCAGGCCTAGGTGAAGTAGTATGTGCCCCAGAGAGCCCCATGGAGGCAGAAGATGAAGGAGTGAATGGGACAGGGCACAGAGGGAGATTCCAGGGGAAAGGAAGGGCCAGTGAAAAGGAGAGGGCACTGCCCACCAAGACATTCACTGCAGACCAGGGAGCAACGCTAGGGACTGTGGGACTCAGCCAACAGCAGGGCCCTGAGGTCTCTACTGAAGGAAACTACAAGTGAACTGAAGACCTGAGCACCTGAAAAATTGGCTAATGAGCCAAGAGTTTGAGACACACAGGGCAAGAGATACCCAGGACATGTGCCAAGTGCAGGGCCTGGGCCACAGGGTAGGGCTTAGAGGGACAGAGCTGCCCTAAGGGGGCAGGCCTCCAATTGGGGTTCCACTGCCAGCATAAGGCAGAGATGAAGAGGTTGGCTTGGATTCTGACAGTTTCTCCCCAACACGCACACCTATAAATGAGGATAACTGACCAGGTATGATGCCTTGTGCCTGTAATCTCAGCTACTCAGAAGGCAGAGGTGGGAGGACCACTTGAGGCCAGGAGTTCAAGACCAGCCTGGGCAACATAGTGAGATCTCATCTCTTAAAAAAAATAATAATAATAATAATTAGCCAGGCATGGTGGTGTGCAACAGTATTCCCAGCTACTCAGGAGGCTGAGGTGGGAAGATAGCTTGAGCCCAGGAGTTCAGGGCTGCAATGAGCTATGATCATGCCATTGTACTCCAGGCTGGGTGACAGAGCAAGAACCCGTCTCTCTAAAAATTTTTTTTTTTTAAAGTGAAATTTTAAAATAAATGAGAATTATATCAGCACCTACCTCCTGGGTTGCTACAATGTGAGGCTGAAGTAATACACATAAAGTGCTGAGCACAGAAAAGGCTGGGTTTGTTCTGAATTGTACAGTGGCTAGGATACAGGCACAGAGAAGGAACAGATGTTACCACCAAAGACTCCTCTTAACTTGGGACGCTGTACAGCAGACCACTAGATTTCTTAGAATCCTTATACAGAGATAGCATTTTAATACTTACATATACATTTATTTAACCCTTACAACAAGCCTAGGAGATCAAGATTAGCCCATTTTACAGATGAGAAAACTGGGGTCAGAATGGTTATCTGACTTGCCCTGGGTCAGTCAGTAAGCGGTAGATGGAGATTTGAACTCTGATCTATGTGACCCCAAGCCCAGTGCCCCTTACGCTATAAGAGGGCCTTGGGCCATGTCCCATCCTGCTCATGCTGATGCCAGCGTGGGAGTCACCCTCACAGCACTTGGCCCACCTCCTCTTGAGCCCAACTTCCTCCTGAGCACATAATCCCAAAGGCACCAGGCCTTTTCTTCCTTAGGAGATTCCAGCCTAGGAGTCTGCCAGCCCCGCTTCCCTCCTCTCCTCCTTCCCATTCTCAGTCACAGAAAGTCCACCATCATCCACTGAAGAGGCTAGGCTGACTCTCAGCCCAACTCTGGAGCCCAGCTCCTCAGGGGTTACAGCTCAGCCAGGGACAAGCTGGCCTAAATTCCTTCCCAAAACACAATGATTCTTATCAGCGATGTTTGGCTTTCAATCTACCACCCCCAAAGCAGTAAAATTTCTTTTACCCTTTCTTCCCTCCAACTGTGTTTTTCTCAGGCCCCAATTCAATTTCTAAAAATGTGGGGGTTTAAAAAATAAAAATAATACCATCCAAATACACAGAGTGCATAGGAAGAATGTCTTTTTTAAAATTTTCAATGCCTGCACACTGAAAACTAGAAAACACTGCTGAGAGAAATTACAAAACTCTAAATAGAAAGATATGGCCTATGTGCGAATCAGCAGACTCAATATTGTCAGAGCGTCAATCTTCCATAAATGGTTGCATAGATTCAGTGCAATCCCAGTCAAAATCCCAGGAGGCTTTCATGTGGATATTGACAAGATACTACTAAAATTTATGCTGAAACACAATGATCCTGAATAGCCAATGCAATTTTGAAAAAATAGTGCACGGTTAGAGAACTTATAGTAAGTAGTTTCAAGACTTATATAAAGCTATAGTAATCTAGGAATACAAAAGACTTATTGGGGAAAAACATTTTTTTAAATTACAGTAATCAAGGCTGTATAGTATTGGCATAAGGATAGGCATATAGATTAATGAAACAGAATAGAGTGTCCAGAAATAGGCCCACAGATATTGAATCAATTGATGAGCAACAAAGATGACAGTGGAGAAAATATCATCATTTCAACAAATGGCACTGAAACACATGGACACTCATATGCAAAATAATAAGCTTGCCCCTTACTCCATGCTGTACACACTAGTTAACCCAAACTGAACCATAGACTCAAGCGTAAAAGCTAAAATTGGCTGGGTGCGGTGGCTCATGCCTGTAATCCTAGCAATTTGGGAGGCCGAGGCAGGTGGATCACCTGAGGTCAGGAGTTCAAGACGAGCCTGGGCAACATGGTGAAACCCCATCTCTACTAAAAATACAAAATTAGCCAGGCACGGTAGCGGGCGTCTGTACTGCCAGTTACTCAGGAGGCTGAGGCAGGAGAATCACTTGAACCCAGGAGGTGGAGGTTGCAGTGAGCCAAGATCATGCCACTGCACTCCAGCCTGAGTAACAAGAGTGAAATTCTGTCTCAAAAAAAAAAAAAAAAAAGAAAGAAAGAAAGCTAACATTATGAAGCTTCTAGAAAACAGGGCCGGGCGCTGTGGCTCATGCCTATAATCCCAGCAGTTTGAGAGGCTGAGGCAGGAGAACTGCTTGAGCCTGGGAGTTTGAGACCCGCCTGAGCAACATAGCAAAACCCCATCTCTACAAAACATAAAAAATTAGCTGGGCATGATGGCGCATGCCTATAGCCCCAGCTACTCAGGAGGCTGAGGCAGGAGGATCACTTGAGTCCAGAAGGTCGAGGCTGTAGTGAGCTGTGATTGTGTAACACATTTAGTTTCCTTATGGGAACTATTTACACCCATCCTCCATGGCTCTGGAGGAACGGCTCTGAGGATCAGGTGAGAGAAGGGGCTGTATGAGAAAGTGATTTGTAAACTGCAATACTCGTTATTATGTTTTTATCACTATCAACAGAATTAGGCTCCAGGCTCACTCAAAAGCAGCAGAAGCAACTCTAGCCTGGAGGACGGAAATTCTCAAAAAAAAAAAAAAAAAAAAAAAAAGGAGAAGAGGAGAAAAGAGTCTTGCCCTGTTGCCCAGGCTGGAATGCAGTGGCACAATCTTTGCAACTTTTGGGCAGGCAGAGATTTCTTGGGCAGGACACCAACAAAGCACAAACCATACAAGAAAAGGTTGATACACTGGACTTCATCAAAATTAAAAACATCTGCTCTTCATAAGACACCAATAAGAAAATGAAACGGCAAGTCACAGGCAGGAATAAAATATTACCAATACTTGTGACAAAGACTTGTATCCAAAATATATAAAGAACTCTTAGGCCAAGTGGCCCACGCCTGTAATCCCAGCACTTTGGGAGGCCGAGGCAGGCGGATCACCTGAGGTCAGGAGTTCAAGACCAGTCAGGCCAACATGATGAAACCTTATCTCTACTAAAAATACAAAAATTAGCCGAGCATGGGGGTGCACGCCTGTAGTCCCAGCTACTTGGGAGGCTGAGCCATGAGAATTGCTTGAACCCAGGAGGTGGAGGTTGCAGTTAGCCGAGATGGTGCCATTGCACTCCAGCCTGGGATACAAAGTGAGACTCTGTCTCAAACGACAGCAACAACAACAGCAACAAAATATATAAAGAACTCTTACGATTCAATAAGAAGACAAATAACCCAATGAAATGATATTCAAATGACCAATATACACATGGAAAAATGTTCAACATACCATTCATCAATGGGGAAACACAAATTAAAACCACAATGACATACTACTACATACTTAGGAAAATAGCCACAAGTTAAAACTGACGATAGCTGACCATAGAATATGGAGCAACTGGAACTCTCATACATTACTGTGTAAAATGGTAAAACCACTCTGAAAAATGCCAATTCTATAAGTTATGCATATATCAACCATATGACCCAACAATCCACTCCTAGACAGTTATCCAAGAGAAATGAAAACATGTACCCACAAAAAGAGGTATACATGGATGTTTATACCAGGTTTATTTGAAATAGTCCAAAACTGCAAATAACACAATTATCTTTTTTTTTTTTTTTTTTTTTTTGAGACAGAGTCTTGCTCTGTTGCCCAGGCTGGAGTGCAGTGGCACAATCTTGGCTCACTGCAACCTCTGCCTCCTGGGTTCAAGTGATTCTCCTGCCTCAGCCTCCTGAGTAGCTGGAATTAGAGGCATGCACCACCACCACCACCACACCCAACTGATTCTTGTATTTTTAGTAGAGACAGGTTTTCATCATGTTGGCCAGACTGGTCTCGAACTCCTGACCTCAAGTGATCTGCCCGCCTCGGCCTCCCAAAGTGCTGAGATTGCAGGCATCAGCCACCATGCCCGGCCAAAATAATCCAAATATCTATCAAGTGGGGAATGGATAAACAATTTGTGGTATAGACGTACGAAGGAATACTCAGCCATAAAAAGGAATCAGCTATTGCTATATTCAAAGACATGGATGAATCTCAAAAGCTTTATGCTGAGCAGAATAATCCAAGCATAAGAGGCTACATACTGCATGATTTCTTGATATAAACTTCTAGAACAGGCAAAACTAACATATAGTGACTGAAAGCAGAGAATTGGAGTAGCTGTGGGCTGGTGGGAGAGGGTTGATTGCAAAGATGAACAAGGGATCCTTTGGGATGGTGGAAATGTTCCATGTAGTCATTGGAATCACCACAAATGTGTTATACATGTGTATAATTTGTTAAAACCCAAACTATGCACTTTAAAATGCATGCATTGGCTGGCCGTGGTGGTGCACGCCCATAATTCTAGCACTTTGGGAGGCTGAGGCAGGTGGATCACCTGAGGTCAGGAGTTTGAGACCTGCTTGGCCAACATGGTGAAACTGTGTCTTCACTAAAAATACAAAAATTAGCTGGGCATGGTGGTGCACACTTGTCATCCCAGCTACTTGAGAGGCTGAGGCAGGAGAATCGCTTAAACTGGGAGGCGGAGGCTGCAGTGAGCTGAGATTGCACCACTGCATTGCATCCTGGTAAACATAGTGAGACTCCATCTCAAAAAAAAAAAAAAAGAAAAAACATGCATTTCATTGTATATAACAACGATTTGGGGGAAAAATAAAGATGATGTTGGCCGGGCGCGGTGTCTCAAGCCTGTAATCCCAGCACTTTGGGAGGCCGAGACGGGCGGATCACGAGGTCAGGAGATCGAGACCATCCTGGCTAAAACGGTGAAACCCCGTCTCTACTAAAAAAAACCCAAAAAACTAGCCGGGCGAGGTGGCGGACGCCTGTAGTCCCAGCTACTCTGGAGGCTGAGGCAGGAGAATGGCGTAAACCCAGGAGGCGGAGCTTGCAGTGAGCTGAGATCTGGCCACTGCACTCCAGCCTGGGCGACAGAGCGAGACTCTGTCTCAAAAAAAAAAAAAAAAAAGATTATGTTTTGTTTCTCTAATGGAATTATAGTAATGACACTTCCACCACCTGGGATGGTGTTTAGAACCTCAGCAACCACTGAGAGTGAGCCTGGACTGAGCACTTAGCACGTATGTGCCAGGCACCCCATCCAGCCCTTTCATTCATTGTTTCAATTAAGCCTCAAGCTCACCTCTCAGACTGGTATTCTCCTAACCCAAAGCTCAGCAAGGTTAAGACATTTGTCCAAAGTCACACAGTTAGCAACAGGCAAAGCTGGTGTTCACTATCTTGTGCTTTCATAAACTTCTCTGTACTGTCCCTAGAGAGGAAAGAAACTCAACCAGTGCAGAGGTCACACACTGAAGAAACATCACCAAAGTTAACTATGATTTAAAAAGTTGCATCCACAGAAACTATTTCTAGTTACGAAGCCATTGGGATGACTTAAAGACTGGATTGGGGGCCAGGCATGGTGGCTCACACCTATAAGCCCAGCACTTTGGGAGGCTGAGGTGTGTGGATCACTTGAGCGACCAACATGGCAATCAACATGGTCTCTATTAAAAATACAAAAATTAACCAGGCATGGTGGCACGCGCCTGTAATCTCAGCTACTCGGGAAGCTGAGGCGGGAGAATCCCTTGAACTTGGGAGGTGGAGGTTGCAATGAGCCAAGATCGTGCCATTGCACTCCAGCCTGGGTGACAGAGCAAGACTCCGTCTCTAAATAAATAAATAAATAAATAAATAAATAAATAAATAAATAAATAGACTGGATTGGGTAACTGGGCCTGTCTTGTGCCCAGCTCATCACATAATGCAGTGCATTTTCATTTATACAACATCACAGAAGTTAACATTTGTGGAATTCCTAGGCATTCAAAGCCAAAATAAAAACTCTTCGGCAATCCTGGACTTCCAGAGCCAGGACCAGCCCTGTTAGCGTTAGGGAACCTTAGCACCTCCAGGTGCTACTAACCTTGGACATGAGTGATTTGATGAGGGACAACACAGAGAGTGTCCTAGAGCCAGGACTAGCTCAGCCCCTGACCTCTGGTCCGCCTCCTGTCCCACTGCCACCATGCTGTTCTGTGAGCCAAACTGACAGCCTAGCAGGGATCAGTGCATCCCGTCTCACTACTGAGGACAGAAAAGAATGCGTGGCCTTACCCATCTCACTACAGCCAAGAGGGTCTAAAAGAGTCAATTAAGCAGGGAAGGGAGGCTTCCCTCCACTCTCACCCTCTGTAGCCTCTCTGCAGCCACTGCTGCCCTGGAGGAATCATACTGTCTCAGCACTGGAGGCTGTTCCCTGTAGGTTGAAGGGCCCAGACTGGAAGCAGGACAAGGTTTCTATTCATCCTCCCCCACCAATTCGCTGTGTGACATTGGGTTACTCACTGAACCCTTCTGACCTTCAGATTCCTAGTGGGAACTATTTACACCCATCCGACATGGCTCTGGAGGAAGGGCTCTGAGGAACAGATGAGAGAGGTGGCTGTATGAGAAAGTGATTTGGGCTGGGCATGGTAGCTCATGCCTGTAATCCCAGCACTTTGGGAGGCCCAGGCAAGTGGATCACCTGAGGCCAGGAGTTCGAGACCAGCTTGCCCAACATGGTGAAACCCCGTCTCTGCTAAAAATACAAAAGTTAGCGGAGTGTGGTTGGGGGCACCAGTAATCCCAGCTCTCAGAAGGCTGAGGCAGGAGAACTGCTTGAGCCCAGGAGGTGGCAGTTGCAGTGAGCCGAGATCATGACACTGCACTCCAGCCTGGGTGACATACCGAGACTCCGTCTCAAATAAAGAAAAAAAGTGATTTGGAAACTGCAATGCTAGTTATGTTGTTTTGGTTTTGTTTTGTTTTGTTTTTAATCACCATTAACAGAATTAGGCTCTAGGCTCACTCAAAAGCAGCAGAACCAACAGCTGGCTCACTGTGGTTTGGGGTTGGGGGGTTGCCTCACCTGAAAAATTGGGATAATAATACATGCTGCTTGAAGCAGTGAGTTTTGGACCAGAGATCCTTCTGGGGTCACTTCCAACTCTGAAGTCTATGATTCTATGATTTCAAAGAGCCCAAGAAGATTGGCCTCACCAGCCTTCCTGATGTTTGCATATTCTCTTATCAGGATGCCAAAGCACTTCGTGTTATAATCAAATGCAAATGACTGCAGAGGAACAAGCACTTTGCCTCACTTTCCCACTACAGTGTAGATGACTGATACCAGATTCCTCCCAGAGAGGAAATGCAGATGGGAAGCTGGGAAACCTGGTCTGAGTCACCAGAGGGTTTCTTCACTGAGCGCTCAGGCTGAATCCTGTCTGTTCCCTGAGACCAAACACTTAACATCACGAGGCCCCAGTTTTAGCTGATTCTCTGAGCATCTGTCCTGCTCCCAAGATTGGGGTGGTGGCGGCTTTTGTGTCCTTTGTCAGCTCTTTCCAGCTGGGCTCCTGACCTGGAAGAGGTGGCTCCGATACTCACTCCTCCCAGCTCTAACCCAGGCCTATTTGACCATCTCACCTGTCATTTTCAAGGCTGCTCCATCCATGTTCAGTAACCTCAAATTCTAACCGCATGCACTGCTGAGAACACCTTTTCCTTCCAATACAGCAGCTAGGGTGGTCCTCCTGGAACCCCTCTCCTCTCATCCCACCTGACTCTTGCCCCATTTCCAACCATAAAAACCAAGTAAACAAATGAATTGTGGAAATGAGCCAATGTGTAAGAGAATATAGGTACCATTTTTCCCATCCCTTTTCATTCCAGCTCAGAAAACTGTTAGGGCCAGGACATCAAGATTCTATACCTGGTGTCCTTAATGAAAACAAACTATCCAAGCCCGGTGGCTCATACCTGTAATCCCAGCACATTGGGAAGCTGAGTTGGGTAGATTGAGGTCAGGAGTTCGAGACAAGCCTGGCCAATATGGTGAAACCCCGTCTCTACTAAAAATACAAAAAATTAGCTGGGCATGGTGGCACACACCTATAGTCCCAGCTACTCAGGAGGCTGAGGCAGAAGAATCGCTTGAACCCAGGAGACGGAGGTTGCAGTGAACCGAGATCGCATCTCTGCACTCCAGCCTGGGTGACAGAGGGAGACTCTGTCTAAAAAAAAATAATAAAAAATAAATAAAATAAAATAAAATAAAAGTCACTAGCATTAGTTGAGCACTTACTGCGTGCTAGACACTGTCCTAAGTGTTTTACACATACTAGGTCAATCCTCTATAAAATAGGCAGTATAATCTTCATTTTACAGATTGAGAGACTGAGAGACAGAGAAGTTAAGTGACTTGGCCAAGAGCACACACCTAGCAAGTGGCAAGACTGACCCCAGAGTCTGTGCCCTAGTGATGACATCCTGCCTGCCCAGGCAACAACCATTCCTTCAAGCCTGAAATATTTGGGCAACAAACATGTTGTGTACTGCTCTTGGGATGGATCGCAAAAGGATCAGTCATGTCAAGTTCAGCCTCTTCTTTGTACAAAAGTAGAAAGTGAGGCCCAAAGACTGAGTGGTCTTCCCATGTCATTAGCAAGCTGAGCCCAGAGCTAGGGTCTGGGATGATACCCTCCTCCACAGCCCAGACATGTTTTCACCAGGGGTCATGACCTGGAAATTAGCCCACAGCCCTTACTCCAACCTGTGCAGAACTTCTCAGACCTTTACACACCTCTCTCCGGCTACTTCTTCAAAGCAGCCTCTAGCAGGTTACTTGCTTGGTATTTTCTTGCCTTTGCTGTACATACCCAGACTGCAAGCCTCCTATTGATTCGGGGTGAAGATTTTAAAAGGAGGCAAGGCTTAAAGTAACAGGCTGTACATATTGGAGTTGGCTTTGGGTGGAGGGTGGGAAGGTGCCTTCTTACCCATGATACCCACCCCCATCCTTCACCAAATCCCTGCAATTCAGGGTCAGAGAAGAAGGGACTTGGAAACAATTGCCCTATAACTTTTGATCCAAACATTCCCCTCATAGTTCCTGTCCCTCTCTCTCCCCAGTGTCACCTACCCCACTGTCTCCCCAGGTGTCACCCACCCCACTGTCTCCCCAGGTGTCACCCCCCACTGTGATCCTCCTTTTCCAACCATGTACACACACACATACAGACACACACACACACACACACACACACACACACACACACACACACACACACACACACACACAGGGCCCTCTCACTCTTTCCGGTGTTCTCCTGAGAAATCACCCCATGCCAGGTCTGAGATGTGGTCGGGTTTCCCCAGCGCACGGTTCCTTCCTGCGTCTCCAGCTGGCGCTCTCACGGTCCGAGGCTTCCCCCATTCCCCCTGCACGCGCACGATCCTCTGCCCCGAGACCGGGAACAGCCCGCCCCACCCATCCACCCAGCCCTCTCGGTCTCGGCTCCGCAGGGCGAAGGCGGAGGGTGGGGAAGGAGTCCGAGGCAAGGACGGCTCGACGGAGGCCAGGACGGCGGCAGACGGGGCACCCGCGTGAGGATCCCGAGAGGGCATCAGAGAGGGGGACTGACGCCTGAACGGGCGGAGCCAAGACAGACGGGGCAAGGGTCCGAGGCGTGCGCAGAGTCCAAGACCCGGCGGGATGAGAAGAGCGGCGGCGGAGGGGACCAGAGACTCGGACACTGAACAGGGCGATGGATTCGGAGTCGGGGAAGCAGGAGACCGAGCTCAGGGCGCGAACTCCGACTGCGAAGTGGGCTGGGTCGCGCCAGGCTAGGGTCTGAGTTCGAGACCTCGGCGGGGCCAAGGACAGCGGGAGGGAAAATTTGGCCCAGCTGTAGTGGAGGAGGGAGAGGCGGGCGGGCCGGGGAGCGGGCGGGGGGCGCGGCGGGCACTGACCCGAAGTAGGAGGCGGCGGCGGCGGGCAGCGCCAGCAGGCAGAGCCCGGCCAGGGCCAGCGCTGGCGGGGGGCGCATGGTGCCGGCGGCGCGGCGCCCTCTAGCATCTCCTCGCGCCGCTCAAGCTCGCAGCGCCGCCACCAGCCGCCCGCGGGACTTTAAACCAGGTGGGGCGGGGCAGGCGGCGCTGGGGGAGGGAGGAGATTGGGAGGTGCCCCAACCCCGGGCGGCGAGCCCCCCGCCCCATTGGCCCCGCCGCCCTAGCTCCGCCCCCTCGCGGGTGCGGCCACCACCCCGAGCCCGCCCCCTCCCCGCCCCCATTGCCCCGCCCTCCGGCCCCAGGTGAGCGCTCACCTGGCGCCGCGCCCGCCCGAGGTCGCGGCGGCGGAACGTGAAGCCCCCAGGGCCTGGAGAGGCGGGGAGGAGGGTACGAGGCGGGGACGGAGGAGATTCTGCCTCTCCGGGGTGGGGCGAAGGCAAGCGCAATGGCTTCTCCGAGGTAGAGAAGGTGGAGGGGGAGGAGGAGGGACGCATTTGGAGTCGGTGGAAAACCCGGGTCATGTCCGCCCTCCTGCCCAGCGAGTATGGGTCTCTTCGCCGCAGCCCCCAGACTCAGGGCAGGGCCGGGTCCTGACGCAGAACCGCTCTCTGGAAGCGGGGGAAATGCATGTCCAATGGCTCGGAGGACCCTGTTGCCAGGCAGAGTCTTGGTTAGAGGGGAGAGAGGAAAGGGCGCCCTGTTTTTAAACGGGAGAGTGACTGTCACTGGCGAGGTGCACAGCGTGGGCCTCCGTGGGCTTTTGACAAAATGCTGCTGATATTCCCCAGCGCAGAAATCCAGAGTGGACAGTGGGGCAGACAGAGCCCTGAGGGAGGAGGGACCCACTTTCCAAGGTGTGTAGATGCCAGAATCTCTGGTAGATAGGGTGGGACCTTCAAGTGTTGGGCCCCAAAGTTCTGTTTTGCTTATTGTTTTTTAAAGTTTAACCCCAATTTCTGCAGCGAAGGTGCAGAGATCAAAGCAGTGGGTGGTACCTGTCTAGAAAGCAGACATACAACCAATGACCCAAGTGAGAGTTAAAATGTTTTTGAGAGTCTCGAACACTAGGTTAAATCAAGCAAAACAAAATATAACTTGCAATGAATGTCAAGATCTGCATGTAAAGTTTCCAAAAAATTAGTCATGCATATGGAACATCAAGTGACAGCGACCTTGGCTTTTCAGTGGACACCAGCATGGTAGGGGGTTGGGAGAGGTGTTGGGGAGATGGTGGCTACTGTGTTAGGTGGCATTAACAGAGGAAGTCCCCCCCCCACCGCCCCTTTGAGCTCAGTTTCTCTGTCAAATGAGCACAGTGATTAGATGATCTGATGATTCCTAGCAGCTCTGCCAGCCCTATCAAATTCCATGGTTCTATTTATTGAGGCCACATGGCCCAGTGTAATGTGCAGAGACCTGGAGTCAAATCATGTGAGTTATGAGCCCCATATGAAATATGGATGATGAGAAATATCTAACAGGATTTTTGTGCAGGTAAGATGTTAAATGCCAGCCAGGCACCGTGGCTCATGCCTGCAATCCCAGCACTTTGGGAGGCCAAGGTGAGAGGATCACCTGAGGTCAGGAATTCGAGACCAGCCTGGCCAACATGGTGAAACCCTGTCTCTACTGAAAATACAAAGACATTAGCCAGGCGTGGTGGTGCATACCTGTAATCCCAGCTACTCGGGAGGCTGAGGCAAGAGAATCGCTTGAACCCGGGAGGAGGAGGTTGCAGTGAGCCGAAATCATGCCATTGCACTCAGGCCTGGGCAACAGAGCGGGACTCCATCTTAAATAAATAAATAAATAAATAAATAAATGAAAAGATGTTAAACGCCTTGCAGGTGCCAGCACCTAATATCAGTGATTGTTATACCTGCAGGCAGGACCGGGGTGTGATGCTGTTTACAACTGGTTCTCGAGAAAGGTTGACGGTGGTCTGATTTGTATCATTTGTTGATCTCTGTGACTTAAATATTCTCATCATGGCTGACTTCATGCCACCAATGTGGCATCGTTTCTGATCACTGGAGTTAAGAAGAGATGTGCACAGCTAGCCCTGCAGGCCAGCTGGACCCAACTCCAGCGTATCACTGGTAAGACTTCGAACCATGGGCCGGGTACGGTGGCTCAAGCCTGTAATCTCAGCACTTTGGGAGGCTGAGGCGGGTGGATCACGAGGTCAGGAGATCAAGACCATACTGGCTAACATGGTGAAACGCCGTCTCTACTAAAAATACAAAAAAATTAGCCAGGCGTGGTGGTGGGCACCTGTAGTCCCAGCTGCTCCGGAGGCTGAGGCAGGAGAATGGCGTGAACCTGGGAGGAAGAGCTTGCAGTTAGCCGAGATTGCGCCACTGCACTCCAGGCTGGGCCACAGAGCAAGACTCCATCTCAAAAAAACAAACAAAGAAACAAACGAACAAACAAACAAAAGACTTTGAACTATGATCACAGAAGCTAGAGCATGAGGGGCCTGAGCTGGACCAGTATGAGTCAGAGAGAAGGAACAGCCATGGACTGGGATGGCAGATAGACCCCACCAGGCCCCAGCCACACCCCCTAGGCAGGTGAGGATGGAGTGGGTTCGACTCAGGCTGCCCAGCTGCTCTTCCTGTTCTCATGCCCCTAAGCACACACAAGCATGATTGTGCATGGAGAAGGCAGGGCACATTCTCCCAAAGTGACACCTTTTCACAATTTCATGAAAGTTACATGTTGATGTCTGATGGGTAAGCCTATGAATCAAAGAGACTGGAAGAAGCACCCAAGACTCAATGGAGACATCAGTGGTTGGAGAGTGAGGAATACGAGGAAAATATTTAGATGGATGCTCTTGAGTCCTTGCCAGCCAATGGCATGGCCCCATCCTTGGGCTTCCTTCTCCTGATGTTAGAACTGTACCAGGTTTCTGTCTGCTGGGGTGTCCATCCAGTTTGCCCACGGAGGCTTCAGAGTTCCGCTTCTGCCTTTTTGGCCAACAAGGCTGCACAGAACTGCCCAGATAATAGCTCCTTCTTGCTAATAATAATTCCACAACAGCTCCTGTGTACCAAGGGGGGTGTGTGTGTGTGTGTACGTGTGTACACACATGCACATGTGCCCAGCCTGGCTTACGATCTCACTAAAGCCTCAAGCCCTCCGGGAAGCTGGGACAGTCATAACCCCATTGCACAGACAGAAAAAAACAGAGGCTGGGAGAGCCTACGTAGCAGGTGTAGGTGGGCCAGCTGTAGCGGAGGCAGGAATTGAGCCCAGCCCTAGCCCAGAGGTACTGTCAGTACTAACTGTGGCTCATGATTGGCCGTGGCTGGCTCAGAACTGCCCGGACACAGCCTGACTCACAGACACCTTTGCATTACACATCCTTACAAAGCATCGAGTACCTCCTAAGTGTCCATCCCCAAGGGGCTCATAGCCTGGAGGGGGAGATGGCAGTGAAAACAGATCATCCCTGCAATTGTGATATTACAGGATCCCTGAGGAAAGACATGAAGAGCAGCCCTTGGGACCTACAGCCTGTGCCATAAATGATTTGTTGCTCTGCCACCTTCCCTCTGCCTTGTGGGTTCCTGAAGGGCCGGCCTGAGTTTTACTTCTCTCTGTGTCTCCAGAGCCTGGCACAAGTCCCAGCACATAGTAGGTACTCAGTAAACAAGTGTTGTTTTCAGCTTATAACCCTGGTTTGTGGCCTTTTCATGGCTATAAAGATGTATCATACAAACACATGTGTGCTCATGGAGACAGTCCTTCCTAGGCTCAGACACAGGCTCCATGGGGCACACACACTACAGCCCAAGTCCAGGCATTTGGTGACACACAGACCCCCATTGCTCCCCTATGGATATCTACATTCCTGGGCAGCCCCACAGCTGGTCCTGGGTCCACACGTTCACACAGGTATGCAAGAGAAGCATTCTTAGATATCCACATGCAGCTACCTGTCTCCATTAACCAGCCCAAGGCAGCCAGCACTCAGGACTGGAGCCCTCTCCTCCTCTTGTGCACACACGCACATGCACACACACACCACACTTTGGAAATCACAAACATGATGAGGCTGAAAGCTTTCCTACGGCCACACCAAATCTAGCTCCAGGATGTCTGCAGACCTCTCCTTCCTCTTCCTGGCACCTGCTCTCGGGCCAGCCCACCCTGCCTGAAGCAAACCCTCAGGAACCATCTGTCTTTGGTTGGCTCCAGATCTCCTGTGCCTCCTAAGTGGAAATGCAGTTTTCCAGGCTGGCTCTCTCCTCTAATCCCCTCAAACTGCACTGGAAATGAACTCTGGAACCAACAGGAAGTGGAACAGATGATGCCCCAGCAGCTCCGAGGGAAGGTGCCCATGATGACCGGAGACACAGCTGCCCAGGAGGGCTGGTCCTGGGGAGCCCAGACAGGACTGGTGTGGGTGTGGGCTCACCTGTCCCTCTCCCTGTCCTTCACCATCCTCCCTGTGACCTGGCCTTCTTGCCATAGCCTTATGATAACTGGCTCTGTCCTGACCACTCCCATCAGTCCTAGCCCCACATATTTGAACTGTATTGCAATGCCTTTGCAACATTCCACTAGCATTGACTCTGGAGCAGTGCGAGGTAATGTGTGGGTCATAATTCTCCCCATCATACAGATGAGGACACTAAAGTCCAGAAAGATGAATGACTTCCTCAAGGTCATAGAACTCACTAGCTCTCACTGGATGGGAGACTTGATTTTTCTGGAACACCAGACTGAAATAGGACTGAAGCTGAATAGGGAAAGTGGGCTTCAGAATCCCTTCCAGGGAACTCACAGCCATGCCTGAACATGACAGAAAAGGGGGCAGAGAAGGACACCAAAATGTTAACAGTGGCTGCCTTGGAGGTTGGGAGTGTGGGTAAGAAGCAGTTTTATCCTCCTTGCATTTTCCTAGTTTTCTATGACAAGCATGTTTGACATAATGAAAAAAATTACTGAAAGTCGGGAGGAGACAAATACATAACAATGAATCTCCAATGGTGGAACTTCAAGCATTTGCAGGAAAGGTATTTGGGAGGCGCAGGGCAGTATTTCCGGACTGGAGTCCTCTGTGACCTTCACTCATCTGTCCTTCTGCAGGAAGCGCCCCTGTCCTATCTTGGGGCGCTCACTCCAGAGCTGGCAGAGCTCACCACTCCTCATGGCACTTCCAGTTTGAGGCCTTCTCACTTCCGTTCCTCCCTCCCTCCTTCTTCTTCCTCACAGAACACTTTGAATTGTCTTGTGGGGAGAGTGTGGGACTGACCTTCTCTTGCCCCTTGCCTGTCCAAGGCCATTCTCCAGCCCTTGATCCAGCAGCATCTTTGAGTTCCGTCAAGGCAGGCTGAATGCAGAGAAGCAGCCCTTTGGTGTCCCCCCACCCAGCCATGCTTCTGTGGCCAAGGGCAGCTGGCTTTCTGCTGGAACCCCACCTTGACTGACGACTCCTGCCTCTGCCCACTCACCACGTTGGTTCTACAACCTTTATTGGCACAACTGTACTTTGTTCCAGTGCCTATGTTGATATACACTGTCCTTGAGTTTGGGAGATTAGGATCCCTGCTATGTGTAGATTGTAGACACCTCAAGATCTGAGACCCTGTCCCCTGTTTCTTTTCTATCCCACACATCCTCCCATAGTGGTACTGAGTTTCAGCCCACAGTAAAAAGATTGTTAAATAACTGAATTAATGAATGAATAACTGAATGAATAAACATTGGACCCTGGAAGGTCTGACCTGACTTATCGATGGCTACAAACACTGCCCCAGATTTTATAATGTTCATGAGAGACAGGATGAGCCATCTGTACTGACATGGTTGAAACTAGCAGGAGTGCTTTGAGCAGTCCAGTTCTGTCTAGCAGTTATAGGTAAGTAAGTAGTGACTTGAAGGGGAAACCTCAATTTCAGATAACATGGTCGGGCGTGGTGGCTCATGCCTGTAATCCCAACACTTTGGGAGGCTAAAGTGGGTGGATCACCTGAGATCAGGATCACCTGAGATCACCCTGGCCAACATGGTAAAACCCCATCTCTACTAAAAATACAAAAATTAGCTGGGCATGGTGGCAGGCGCCTGTAATCCCAGCTACTCAGAAGACTGAGGCAGGAGAATCACTTGAACTCAGGAGGCGGAGTTTGCAGTGAGCGGACATCGCACCACTGCATTCCAGCCTGGGGGACGGAGCGAGACTTGACCTCAAAAAAAAAAAAAGGCCGGCACTGTGGCTCACGCCTGTAATCCCTGCACTTTGGGAGGCCAAGGTGGTTGGATCACGAGGTCAGGAGTTTGAGACCAGCCTGGCCAAGATGGTGAAACCCGTCTCTACTAAAAATTAGCCAGGTGTGGTGGCGGGCACCTTGTAGTCCCAGCTACTCAGGAGGCTAAGGCAGGAAAATCGTTTGAACCCGGGAGGCAGAGATTGCAGTGAGCCAAGATCGCACCACTGCTCTCTAGCCAGGGTGACAGAGCAAGACTCTGTCTCAAAAAAAAAAAAAATTCCGATAACTCACTACATTGTCCCCATAAGTGGACTCACCTGTCCCCACAGGTGACATATATGTCCAAGCTCTGCTTGGGCACTGGGCTCAGCATGAATATAATCCCCACCCCAGCCCTGGTTACCACTTTTAGGAGCATAGAACACAGTGAGCTGACCTGGAGGCCAGGAGATGGCTGGGCAGGTGGCACGGAGCATCAGGCCATTCTGTCTTTAACCACTGTGAAGTCCCCTAAGGGCAAAGCACTAGCGAAAGACTCTACACTGGGGTGTTTTACAACAGAAAAGGGTTCCACACAGGGCACAGCTATGGATACTGCTCAAAAGAAGGAGGAAGGAGGCCAGGCACTGTGGCTTACACCTGTAATCCAAGCACTTTGGGAGGCCAAGGCAAGTGGATCATCTGAGGTCAGGAGTTCCAGACCAGACTGGTCAACATGGTGAAACCCCGTCTCCACTAAAAATACAAAAAATTAGCCAGGGGTGGTAGTGCGTGCCTGTAGTCCCGGCTACTCAGGAGGCTGAGGCAGGAGAATCGCTTGCACCTGGGAGGCAGAGGTTGCAGTGAGCAGAGATCCCACTATTGCATTCTAGCCCTGGGGCAACAAGAGCAAAACTCCATCTCCAAAAAAAAAAAAAAAAAGAAAAGAAAAGAAAAGAAGAAAGGAAGGAAGGAAGGGAAGGAGGGAGGCAAGAAAACAACTTTCTTAGGGAAAAGAAGTTAAAAAAAATAATGCCATAATTTACTATAAATAAAATCCTATAGATTTGGGTCTGCACAGAGGCATTCTCAACACTTTTTAGTTTGTTTTCATCTGGGTCAGTTCTTGCTCTCTAAAAGGAAGGATGAGAGGAAAGGGGTCCCATCTTGAAGTTCGTAGGTGCCTGGAGGAATGCAATTCCTTTGCAGTTAGTTTTAGGAGTCAGCCACCACCAGACCATTTCCTCCAGGTCATATTATCAGAACTGCAGGTACAAATAAGTTTGCAGGAAGTGCTCATTAACCATGTCCTGACTAGTAGACAGTTGGACCACAGCATGTTTTCCTGAACTCAGGGTAGGACTGCAGTGGCCCAGCCAGATGTTTTTCTTTAAACAAAAGAGAGACTCGAACCTTGGTTTATCTCTGGGAAGCAGTGAGCTGAGTGTTAACTTATTAAAAAAAGAAAAAAAAAAAAAAAGGTGGCTAACTCCACCTCACTGCTTATTTTCCATTTTATATAAAGTATAAGGCTGGATACAGTGGCTTATGCTTATAATCCTAGCATTCTGGAAGACTGAGGCAGGAGGATTGCTTGAGGCCAGGAGTTCAAGACCAGCCTCGGCAACACAGTGAGACCCTGCTAATACAAAAAAGAAAAAAACGTTTGTCAGGCATTGTAGCACCTGCCTGTAGTCCCAGCTACCCTGGAGGCTGAGATGGGAGGATTGCTTGAGCATGGGAAGTTGAGACTGCAGTCAGCCATGACACCACCACTGCACTCTAGCCTGTGCAACACAGCAAGAACCCTGTCTTAGAAAACATAATGATAAAGTATGAATATATAATATTCAATTTAACATACTTTGAATAAGCATCTGGTGCTAAACCCTGGAGTAAGAGATAATGAAGTCAGTTCTTGTCCTTGAGGAGCACACAGTTTGTTGGGAAAGACAAATAAATACAGAGAGCATTCTGACATTTCTATATAAGTGTGAACTAGTTATTGAGCACTTACATTGCACCAGGCATTGTTCTAAGTCCTATAAAACTGCTAACCCATTTAATCTTCACAACATTTTACAAATGAGGAAATGGGCACAGAGAAGTCAAGTAACTGGCCAGCTAGTAAGCTTAGAACTGGGATTAGAACCCAGGGAGCTGGTACCAAAGACACATATTTAACCACTGTGCGGCAGTAAAGAGAAGAAAGTACCAAATAAGGCAGGAACCCAGGAAAGAGGACAATCAATTCATTGTTCCAGGTAACAGGTAGCTAAGACAATAGCGACTGAGATGCAACAATGTTTGAGCTAGATTTTGCAGAGTGATTTTTTTTTTCAGTCCTTCTTTCTTCACTTTAACGGATGGAATAGTCCCTCCTAATTAGCCACACAAATGTTTGAAAAGGACCCAAGTTCTCCCACTGGCTGTCATTATAATTATATGGGTTCACCCAAGAAAGCATGCCTTTGCTATATTAAGGTCTACTTTGGTGTGAGAGGAGGTTGAAAAAGTGTTGGGAGCTTAAGGATAGAGAATATTTTACCAGGTGCAGTGGCTCACCCCTGTAATCCCAGCACTTTGGGAGGCCAAGGTGGGCGCATCAAGAAGTCAGGAGATCGAGACCATCCTGGCTAACATGGGGAAACCCTGTCTCTGCTAAAAATACAAAAAAAACCAGCCGGGCATGGTGGCGAGCGCCTGTAGTCCCAGCAACTCGGGAGGCTGAGGTGGGAGAATGGTGTGAACCAGGGAGGGGGAGCTTGCAGTGAGCCGAGATCACGCCACTGCACTCCAGCCTGGGTGACAGAGTGAGACTCCCTCTCCAAAAAAAAAAAAAAAATAGGGAACGTTTTTTAAGCTAGCTAAGCCTTTCCAATCTGCTATTGATTCTGAAATATCATTTTCATCCCCCCCAGCTCCAATATTAATATCTACCCTAGTTTCTTCCTCTCTGATCTTGTCACCCAGGATGTGCCCATCTTCTTCCTCATGAGGGGCCTTCAGTGTCTAATGTGGCCTGGTTGCAATACCACATGTCTCCAATAGGAGTCACTGGCAACAACAGGATCATTTACCTGAGGTTGCATGAAGAGAACTCTGGGTCCTAACTTAAAATCTTGTCTCTGGCTTCCTCTGCGACCTCGGTTTCCTCATCCATAAAATGGATACAAACTGTCTGTCTTCGTCACAGAACAGTGGTGAGAAATGTGAAGATGAATGTGGACACTTCTGGTGTGATTCAGAAGAGGTGCACTGTCTGATTTTCTATTAGCTTCTGTCCAGATGATTTCAAAAAACTAATCATTCCACAGCTACGTTTTGAGCATCACTCACCATGCCAGGCCATCTGTAGGATCCAGGAATTATTTCTATCTTTGCATGAAAGGAGTTTGAATAAAAGTTCAAAGCAGGGTACGGTGGCTCACGCCTGTAATCCCAGCACTTTGGGAGACTGAGACAGGAGGATTGCTTGAGCCCAGGAGTTCGAGACCAGCCTGGGGCACCATAGCAAGATCCCATCTCTACAAAAAAATTTAATAGCTGGGCATGGTAGTATGCACCTCTGGTCCCAGCTACTCAGAAGGCTGAGGCAGGAGGATGGTTTGAGCCCAGGAGTTTGAGGCTGCAGTGAGCCGTGATCGCGCCACTGCACTCCAGCCTGGGCGACAGAGGGAGACCCTGTCTGAAAAAACAAACAAAACAAATAAATAAATATTTAAAGCAAACTGTAACCCTGAGGTGGTAGAGCCGCAGCCCCTGCCCTGGGAATGATATTGGGGCGTGCAACAGTGGTGTATCTACCTCACCTGTGGCTGGAAGGCTCTCCTGACCAATAACTCATCTCTTCCTCACACAACCCAGTTTGTGCCTGAAGAAACTGAGGCACAGAGAGGCGAAGTGACCTGCCCAAGGACCTAGATACCAGCAACTTCCCAAGCCTATAATCCCAGAACATGGAGTGGGAAGGGGCGGTGTCAGAAGGCAAGTGGTGGGAGCGGACCGGGAGGGATGGAGGGGGAGGCCTCCCGGGTCCCCAGGCCAGCCCAGGCCGTGCCGATGGCGCCACCGCCGCCAGCCTTCTGCAGGAGCGCCCCCTGCCGGTCAGCGCTGCTTGCGGTGGCCGCGGACGTTGGAGGACGCTCGGCGCAGCAGGGGCTGTCCTCCCGCGGACCAGAGACCCCCCCACACCGCAGAGGAGAGCAAGAAGGGCCCTGCGGGGTCGGCCTACCCCTTCACTTTGCACACGGCAAACGCGGAGCTCAGAGGAGGACGTGGTTGCTCAAGGTCTCTCAGCTGGATGCGGGCTTCCCCGTCCACCTGCCTCACACTGCAGAGCCTCCATCTCCCCTGCCTCCATCTACCCGGCACTCCCGAGTCCAGAGGGTCCTTTCCTCCCGGTCCTGCTCCCAGCCAGCCCCTAAACACCCCACCAGCCCCGTCTCCTCAAGGAACCCTCTGGCATTGCAGCCCCCAGCACTCCCTTCTCCGAAGCCCTGTTGCTTAACCCACTCTCAATTTGGGACATGGCTTAGTTGGCCTGTTGGCACGACCTTGAGGACCAGGGAGGGGCCTCTTTCTTTCGGATTCTCCACCCTCCCGCCCAGAGGTGCCTGGGACAGGGCTGAACTCTTAACTCTCACTCGGGGATGAATATTGATGCCTGACTTTTCTTCTTCCCACTGGGAAGCCTCGCAGCAGTGTCTCTGGTCCTGGACTGCCAGGATACCTAGGCTGGCCTTTTGGCTTTCCTTCCTAGCTGAGTGACCTTGGGCAAGTCCCTTACAATCTCTCAGAGCCTCCATTTCTCCGAATGTACATAGGGAGAAAGCTGCTCTTTGGGCTGCTTGTGAAGATTAAATGAAATCATGTGTGTAGTGTTCCTGGCACATAGTAGGTGCTCAATAAATGGTAAATTTGATTTGTCAGGCCTCCAAGGAGACTTGTCTGTTGGCACCCTCTTTCCTAGGGATGAGCCTTCTGACCTGAATTCTCCCACCCTCTGCCTCCTGTTGGAAGTAGCCTCGGGAAAGGGGTTCCATGGTGATTACACAGGGGCACAGGAAAGGAGAATGCAGTTGGAAAACAACCGGCTGCTTTCTTCCTCCACTACTACTCACACCTACTTCCTGAGGCTTAGAATTTACAGCCTGCAAAGGGCTAATATCCAGAATCTACAAAGAACTTAAACAAATTTACAAGAAATAAACAACCCCATCAAAATGTGGGCAAAGGATATGAACAGATACTTCTCAAAAGAAGACATTTATGCAGCCAACAGACATGAAGAAGTGCTTATCATCACTGGTCATCAGAGAAATGCAAATCAAAACCACAATGAGATACCAGCTCATGCCAGTTAGAATGGCGATCATTAAAAAGTCAGGAAACAACAGATGCTGGAGAGGATGAGGAGAAATAGGAAGGCTTTTACACTGTTGGTGGGAGTGTAAATTAGTTCAACCATTGTGGAAGACAGTGTGGCGATTCCTCAAGGATCTAGAACTAGAAATACCATTTGACCCAGAGATCTCATTACTGAGTATATACCCAAAGGATTATAAATCATGCTACTATAAAGACACATGCACACGTATGTTTATTGTGGTACTATTCGCAATAGCAAGGACTTGGAACCAACCCAAATGTCCATCAATGATAGACTGGATTAAGAAAATGGGCCGGGCATGGTGGCTCATGCCTATAATCCCAGCACTTTGGGAGGCCGAGGCGGGCGGATCATGAGGTCAGGAGATCAAGACTATCCTGGCTAACACGGTGAAACCCCGTCTCCGCTAAAAATATAAAAAATTAGCTGGGCATGGTGGCAGGCACCTATAGTCCCAGCTACTCAGGAGGCTGAGGCAGGAGAATGGCATGAACCCGGGAGGCAGAGCTTGCAGTGAGCTGAGATCATGCCCCTGTACTCCAGCCTGGGTGACAGAGTGAGACTCCATATCAAAAAAAAGAAAAAAGAAAAGAAAAGAAAAGAAAATGTGGCACATATACACCATGGAATACTATGCAGCCATGAAAAGGATGAGTTCATGTCCTTTGCAGGGACATGGATGAAGGTGGAAACCATCATTCTCAGCAAACTATCACAAGGACAGAAAACCAAACACTGCATGTTCTCATAGGTGGGAACTGAACAATCAGAACACATGGACACGGGGCAGGGAACATCACACACTGGGGCCTCTTGGAGGCTGGGGGACTGGGGGAGGGAGAGCATTGGGAGAAATGCCTAGTGTAAATGATAAGTTGATGGGTGCAGCACATCAACATGGCACATGTATACCTATGTAACAAACCTGCACGTTGTGCACATGTACCCTAGAACTTAAGGTATAATAAAAAATATATACATATATTTTATATATATCAAGAATTTACAGCCGGTTCATGGCAGTCATGGCTGCCTTGATGCCTGTGTTGTGCTACAGTCATACGGCTTTGGGGCCCAGTGGCATCTGCCATACCTCCTGATGCAAGTGTCTGAGAACAAAGGGGACACCACACCAGTGCTAGCTGGACCCGCCCAGGGCTAAGGGTGCCAAGGGTCAGGTACCCACAGCTAGCCCATTGGCAGTGGCCACAAGGACAGAGTGTATGCTGGGTCACATGGCCACAGACATACTAGCATGAGCTCAGAGCTAATAGAATATGCATTCCGTAAACGTAACAATCATATTTGAAACTCTTGGAAATTCACTTAAAATTCTTTAGAGGCGCCAGGCGCGGTGGCTCAAGCCTGTAATCCCAGCACTCTGGGAGGCCGAGACGGGCGGATCACGAGGTCAGGAGATCGAGACCATCCTGGCTGACACAGTGAAACCCCGTCTCTACTAAAAAAATACAAAAAACCAGCCGGGCGAGGTGGCAGGCGCCTGTAGTCCCAGCTACTCGGGAGGCTGAGGCAGGAGAATGGCGTGAACCCGGGAGGCGGAGATTGCAGTGAGCTGAGATCCGGCCACTGCACTCCAGCCTGGGCAACAAAGCAAGACTCTGCCTCAAAAAAAAAAAAAAAATTATTTAGAGGCCAGGTGCGGTGGCTCACACCTGTAATCCCAGCATTTTGGGAGGCCGAGGAGAGTGGATCACCTGAGGTCAGGAGTTCGAGACCAGCCTGGCCAACATGGTGAAAGCCTGTCTCTACTAAAAATACAAAAATTAGCTGGGTGTGGTGGGCACCTGTAATCCCAGCTATTCAGGAGGCTGAGGCAGGAGAATGGCTTGAACTCGGGAGGTGGAGGTTGCAGTGAGCCAAGATCACTCCACTGCACCCCAGCCTGGGTGACAGAGTGAGACTCATCTCAAAAAACAAAACAAAATTATTTAGAAAAGAAAACGACTCCCTGGAAACCATTTTATATGGTGACTAATCCCCTCTCTCTGCACAGGCCTCTGTGCCAAACTATCTGTTTTTGTAAACCCAGATTTTTATGGACTGCATCTGCTTGAAGACTGATATACTTGATATACTTATATGCTTGTTACAACAACCCAAATGATCTATGACATTTTACATATAAGTGGATGTGTGTGTATATGTACTTTTTACATTTTATTTTTAATTTTTTAAATTAGTTTATTTACTTTGAGACAGGGTCTCGCTCTGTTGCCCAGGCTGGAGTGCAGTGGCACCATCATGGCTCACTACAGTCTTGACCTCCTAGGCTCAAGCGATCCTCCTGCCTTAGCCTCCTGAGAAGCTGGGATTACAGGCAAGTACCACCATGCCTGGCTAATGTTTTCATTTTTTGTAAAATGGGGTCTCAGTATGTTCCCCAGGCTGGTCTTGAACTCCTGGGTTCAGGTGATCCTCCTGCCTTGGCCTTCCAAAGACTTGGGATTACAAGCATGAGCCACCACACTTGGTCTATGATTTTTTTTTTTAAGGCAGTCCCTGTTCTATCTCTTCTGACCCGCTGACCCACTGGACTCTTCCTCTCTTCTCCTTCCTTCCCTCCCCACTTATGCAATCCTGTTCCTGCAGGGATGGCAAGAGCCTGAATCTTCATCCAGATGCCTCAGAGAGGAAAAAAAACAGCAGGGCCAGTGACACAGAGAAGGCTTTTGCTGTCCGTTGCTCCTCCCATGACCTCTGGGAGAAGTGAGGAGGGAGCAGAAAATGCAAAAGGTTCCTCCGCCCCCTCAACACAGGGGTTGGAGCAATGGACTGAAGTTGCCCCAGTACCTGCTCACTCCCTTGGGTGGGAAGATGGTGATATACACGTGGAAAAGGCCGCCCACCCATGAAGCCCCTCTAAGTGATTTAGAAAGAGGTCCCTCCTCCTCCAGGCACTTTATTTCCAACTGTCAGAAAACAGTCACTGCAAATATGGCTGTGATGTGCACAGTGTCCTCATATGTGGGGTAACCTTTTGCAGTGCACAACATGCACAATTGTGCATGTCAGCCCTGAAAGCACATACCAGGTTAGTCCTCTGCCTGGTGAGTGGGAAACTAAATCCCACTGACCATGAGCCATCCCTCCAAACCTTCCCCCAGGCACATTCCCAGCAGGGGCATCACCACCTTCCTATGTTCCCAGCCTCAGCCCTTTGGAGTCACCCCAGACTCTCTGGGTTCACATCCCAGTTCTAGCGTTTATCAGGACTCTGACCTCATACAGGTCACACAGCCTGCCTGGGCCACAAGTCCCTTATTTGTAAAACGAGGGTGGAAGCGGCAGCTCTTGTGTAGGGTTCTAGTGAGGATTCGATGGGGAAACAAATGTCATACACCAAGATGGTGGCCTGTTGCTTGCTGATTCCCCAACATCAGTCCCACTCTCCAGTCCCCCAAATATTCTCCCATTTATTCTCCAAATTCTGCCTAAGAAGCATCTGCATTTGGCTACATGAGTAGGTTATCAGGCCAGCCTTGTCACTGCAGGTGGAGTTTGGTTATATAAGTAAAGGGATGAAGGGGGCAAAACAAATGTCATGTGAAATACTTGCAAGGTGCAGCCAGGCACGGTGGCTCATGCCTGTAATCCCAGCACTTTGGGAGGCCAAGGCGGGCAGATCATGAGGTCAAGAGATCAAGACCAGTCTGGCCAACATGGTGAAACCCCATCTCTACTAAAAATACAAAAATTAGCCATGCGTGGTGGCGGGCACCTGTAGTCCCAGCTACTTGGGAGGCTGAGGCAGGAGAATTGCTTAGAACCGGGAGGTGGAGGTTGCAGTGAGCCAAGATTGCGCCACTGCACTCCAGCCTGGGTGACAGCGAGACTCTGTCTCAAAAAAAAAAAAAAAAAGAAAAAGAAAAAAGAAATACTTGCAAGGGTCCTATGCTGAGTTCTTCCTAAAGCAAAGGTTTCATTTACAAACCAAAAATGTAATCCCCCAAATTCTTTATTCACACATCTAGCTTTTTAAAAATAATCCCAGGGAGTTACTGAGCAGCATACTTGTGTCTCAGCAGGACACAGGTCACCTGGTGGCTTCCAACCAAGACATCACCCCATGACCCTGGCCAACCCTGCTCACCTCCAGCCTGGCTTGCCAAGAAGGCCAATCACTTTCTCTACAGTGGGTTTCATTTTATCAATGAATTTCCCAACATGCAGAGTATTTAGCAAGTGAGAGGCACTGTGCTTATTCATTTCATTATCCTACTTATTTCTCCCATCTGCTTCAGAAATTGACATTACAATGATCACCTTGGACTGTTTCTAATCATCGACATTTACAATGTAACATGCTTTTCTTCCTCTTATCAATGTAATAAAACACAAAGATATCCAAAGTGCTTATTTGTTTTTTGCCCTTGAAACCCCATTTCACATAGAAGCACAAAGAACAATCTCCACTTTCCTTCTAGGTCCATGAAAAGATAAACCATCCCTAGAAACCAGGCTTCGTGAATGAAGTTCAAAAAACACTAGTTCCAAGGCATGCAATCACGTCCCTGTGGCCTTGGCTTTCCCTGGGAGCCCCAGTTGAATTCCAGTATCATTTCCTCTGCGCTCTTTTGGCTGCTTTCTTGGAAAGGGGGTGAGGGTTCAATATCAGGCGAATTTTAAGATCTGTGGTGAGGTGTTATTAATTACCCCACCACCACCACAACCGAGACACACACACACACACACACACACACACACACACACGCGCGCGCGCGCGCGTATGTCAGCGTCTCTCCAGCTGTTGTTCCTGGGAGCCCCAGCAGGTGGCACTATGACCCTGACCATCTTCGCAGGCCCCATCCAGAATGTGTGGGCACAATACCTTTAAGGTCCAGGGACTCCCAGGGGCCCCACCTCTGAAGAGCCCCATGGGGAGAGTCCTATCCCAGAGAGAAGGGCCCTGTCTCCTGTCTCCACTCTCCTTTAGCTCAACTTCCTGGTCAAGAGTCTAGGCAGGGGTGCAGAGGTGAGGAGTGAAGGGGGCTAAGGGGGCCCAGGCCCTCCTCCCTTCCCTCCAACCCAGCTGGATCTGTTCCTCATTGCATTAGGAGAGGTACTCTCCCAACCCCTGACAACTCATCCCTAACCCACCTGACCACCAGCCCTGAGCTTTGGGGACAAATCTTGGCAACTGCTGAAGGCCACTCTAGGCCAGGAATGACAACACTGATGAGAAGCTGGAAGGCACAAAGAGGGAGGGGTGTAAATTAGGGAGGCCTCCTGGAGGAGGTGAGGGTGGACCTGAGAGATTAACTTCATGGTCCCCTCATTAAGAATAAGGGAGACTGACCTGGGTGAGGTGGCTCATGCCCGTAATCCCAACACTTTGGTAGGCCAAGGTGGGAGCATCGCTCGAGCTCAGGAGTTTGAGAGCAGCCTGGAAAACATGGCAAGACCTCATCTGTCTACTAAAAATCAAAAAAATTAGCCAGGTGTGGTGGTGTGTGCCTGTAGTGCCAGCTACTCAGGAGGCTGAGGTGATAGGATCACTTGAGCCCAGGAGATGGAGGCTACGGTGAGCGCTGATGGCACTACTGCACTGCAGCCTAGACAACAGAGCAAGATCCTGTCTCCAAAAAAAAGAAGAAGAAGAAGGGAGACTGAGGGTCAATCTGGGGAGTTTGGTGCTGCCTGGGGGAGGCCATTTTTTGGAGTGCTTCTGGGAGTAAGGTGGGCCTCCAGGGACTCTTCCCTGAACAAGCTAGAGAAACAGAAGCCACAGACTCTAACAGTATATGAGGGTGGGGGGGAAGAAGCCCTTGGGGAGCTGGCCAGGGGTTCTGAAGCAATAACAGGGTGCTGAGTTGTGAGAGGGCACAGGGAGCCTTCCGGGTTAAAACTGGTTCCCCTGCATGGGGGAGGGGTATGACAGAGGACAGGGAAGGGGAGGACAGGCGAGAAGGACCAAGCCTGTGCCCAGCCTCAGGGACCGGACTGAGCCTCTACCTACAGCCCAGCAGGTATATGTGCTTGCTAGAGTTGACCGTTCTTGGGATGAAATCAGGGGCAAGCCAGCGGGAGGAGCTTTCCACTCAAGGAGCTCCGTACCCCCTGTTGTAAAGCCCAGCCATGCCTCGGTGGGCCTAGCAGAACTTGCCAGGTGCCCTAGTGGGCTCCTTGGCGGCCTATCTCTCCATCTCCTAATGCGCACCCTCCCCAGCAGCCTGCCCTCTCCCGGAGGCAGAACCCGGAAGGCCTCCCTCCTGCAGTCAGACCCAGGCACCACCTGCTTCTCCAGTCACTGCCCGGGACACCACTTCCCCCTAAGGGTCGGCAAATCTACCCTTTTGGTTACCACCTCATGGAGATTCGGCCCCTCTGGAAGTAAGTCATTTTCTTTTTTTATTTTTTGAAACAGAGTCTCACTCCATCAATCAGGCTTGAGTGTAGTGGTGCCATCCTAGCTCACTGCCGCCTCAAATCCCTGGGCTCAAGCGATCCTCTCCCCTCAGCCTCCCGAGTAGTGGAGATTGCGGACACATGCCACCACACCTGGCTTAGTTTTAAATTTTTTGCAGAGACAGGGTCTCACTATGCTGCCCAGGTTGGTCTCAAACTCTTGGCCTCAAGTGATCCTCCTGCCTCAGCCTCCCAAGATGCTGGGATTACAGGTATGAGCCATTCTTGATACCTGGGGTGGGACATGGTCCAGAATGGGGACAGGAAAGACTCCAGAACTAGCAGAACCACACACTCCAGCCAGAAAAAAGAGGTGAAGGAAGTTGGAGGAAAAGTAAGCCTCCCGATCAGGAGCCCCCAGCGGTTTCCAGCAGGCAGGCTGGCTCACTTCTTCCCCAGGGAGGCCTGTTTTCCAGGACGCTCACTCACTTGGTAGACAGCTCAGTGCACACATAGGCACAGAGTCAAAGATTTCTTGGAAGACACAGTGATTTCCTGATTTTGTTCAGAACTGGCTCACACACACTCTCATTCACTCCGTGAGCCGGGGAAGCAGGGCTGCCCACCACACCGAGCAGGAGACTGGGGTTTGAGTTTGAGCTCAGCTCGGCCTCCAGCAGTGCCTCCGAAAGCTCAAAGAGAAGTCAGGTGGCCAGGTGACCAGGTGGGGAATCGGGGTGGGTTGGCTGTCCCTTCCTCCCTAACACTCGCCTTCTGATTCTTCCTAGAGGGCTGGTAAGGCTCCCAGGACTGGCACTCAGGCCTTGGCATGCCAGAGGATCAAAAGAAACTGCCCTTCCTATCATGCAATTGATACAAGAAGCAACAGAAATTGCAGCTTGCTTCCAGTGGGATGTAAGAACACATGGAAGGAGCCATCACCCAGGGAGCTCAGTTGAACCGTCAGGGCTTAGGCCCAGCTTCCACGTACACGCTGCTTCCCCGTTTGCTGACGTCCTCTGTATTGAGAGTACCATGTCACTCTTCAACTGACATCTCTCTGGATAGGCAGCCAGGGCCTAGGATCCTTGAGTCCTTGTTTTGTCAACAACCCTCCCCCTCTTTCTGCTCTTTCCTGGCTGTGTGGTGGACTCTTCAGGGACACAGCAGTCACTGCGCTGCAGGGACAGTCCCCAAATGCCAAGGTGCAGCCTAAAGGGGGCTGTTCCCACTATGGCAACCGTGACAAGAACCAGGAGCCAGAATGCAGGTTTCTGGGACTTGTCAGCTCCCTTCTGAGTGCCCTGTTGAGGATTCCTAGAAATGCGGACACCCCCACCCCCATTCCCCACCTGGATAGGCCGTCCTGGGCCAATAGGAACACTTTTCTGTGGACATGCCATGTTGGAATCCCAGGCCTCCCCGCCCTGCCAGCCCCTGCCAGCTCCCTGGCGCCCCAGCTGGTGAGTTTCACCCCCAAAGTGACTGCGACATTGGAAGGCCAGGGCCACCCCTGCCTTTTCCATTGCTCGGCAGCTCTATCGTTCATCCATAACCCCCAGGCGCGGGGGCAGGGCTGGGGGCGCAAGGGGCTCTCTCGGTGCAGCGGCAGGGGCGGGGGCAGGGGCTCCCCTAACTGCAGAGGCTAGCCTTACACACCCAGCAACACATGTCCCCCTTTATGGCCCGGGCTTTCTCTCGGTGCTTAAAGCCAACTGTGAAAAGAGCAGGGCTGATTCTGGCTGCCTGGCCGTCTCCTGGCAACACGCCTGGCAGGAGGCCTTTCTTTCTCCCCCCAGCCTCCCTTCTCTCCTCCACCACCCCCTCTCTCTTTTCCCCCCTGTGTCTTGTGTTGTGTATCATTAAAACTTCCCTCCCAGCCACTTCGCAGCCAACAACCAGGCCCTTCTGGGACTAGTTCCCTTGGGGCAGCTCAGCCAGCCCAGGGGTGGGGGCTCCGAGGGGTTAAGGCCCCCAGAGAGGGGCCTTTGTGTTCTGGAACCAAGGCTTAAACTCAAGTTGGCAACCTTTGGCACATTCGTGAGGGACAGCCACCGGCACCCTCTCTGCAGTCACCTCTTCCTTCCCTGTCTTCCTCCCCCATCTTTCAGGGTCTTGGCCTCTTCCTTTAGTGCCTGGAGCCTGCCAATGGTGCCACTGGGAACTGCCCAAAACCATGCAGGCCTCATGAGGCTGGGCATGGACAGCCCCTCACCTAGGAGGACAAGCCTCTGCTGAAGGCTGGGGTAGCCAGAGGCCTGCAGCCAGCTCTGGCACACGTGTCCTGCTCTGCCCTGAAAGGGGACAGGAACAGAAAGGGTGTTGGCCTCAGGGATCACAGGGAGGCAGAGCATCCAATCAATGCCTACAGAACCCAAAGAACTCATTTGGCAGTTTCAACCTGGAGGGACACTGAGACCCAGAGGGGGTGAGTGCCTTGTCCAGGGACACACAGTCAGTCAGGAGAAAGCTGAAGCTGGAACCCTGGTTTCCCAGTCCCCTCCTCTGTTGCTCTTCACTGGACGGGAACCAGAGGGGAACAAGTGGCTCCCTGAGGCCCACGCACCTTTTGGGCCTGACCTGCCTGACTCAAGAGCAGTGCTCAGGGGTGTCTGAACTTGATCCCACCACTCCGGGGCTCCCCCGTCTTCTCCCAGACCCTGAAGAAAGCCTCTGACGGGCCTAGAACAGAGAGGTGACCCAGGACCTTGCCCAGTCTTTCTGGACAACTGGAAGACAGTTACGCTTCCTCCTCCACCTCTACCTCCAACGTCAGTATCTGAGTCACAGGGGCCTAGTGCTGGGCTCCTCCGTCATCCAACCCACTCTTAAGGCTGAATGGGCCACCCCAGATCGCCTATCTGGTACCTTGAGGCAGAGCAGACACTGGGGGTCATCTCAGCTCATAGCCAGGTGGCTTCCAGGTGCAGCTCTGGGGTTCTGCCAGCTCTAGCCTCGCTCACCCACAGGGTCTCCAGCCAACCAAGATGCTCTGACCACACAGACTGGCACTTGCAGGGCACCCTGACTGCAAGCCCTCAGCTCTGCTGTCCCGTGTTCCGGTGTTTTCCAGACTCCAGGGATTTCCATGCCACCTCCACTCTGTAGCTGCATGCGACCTGTTCTGCTATTTTCTGAACACTTTTCTTTACACTGATGTGCATTGTTCTTAATAACATCAACTGAAAAGGAGACTTTAGATTTACTCATTTTCAACAATGAGATTTCATTCTAACCAGACATTATGGCCCTGCAAAGGCTCTGAATGTGTGACTTTCTCTCTTTATTAGAAAAGGATCTTAGCAAGTGTTGGAGAGGTGCTGAAGTCATATTAGGACCAAACAGACTTTCTCTTTGAGGATACTCAGGAGGAGTGAAGGAGAATGGAACAGGGGGTGTGAATACATGAGCTTTCTCCCCGTGTGATTCAAAGTGATTTAACCCATGCCTCACCTTCTGGAGCACCTCCGGCCCTCTCTAGCTGTGATAAATATCAACACTAGCCATCAAAATGTTCCCAAAAGTCCAACCTTTGACCAAACTACATTTCGGATTTTCTTAAATTCTAGAGAAAAAATAAAATAAAGTAAAAGAACAAATATTTTGGTTATGCCATGTACTCTGATTTGGGATTCAGAAAATATGATTTCTGGCCAGGCGTGGTGGCTCATGCCTGTAATTCCAGCACTTTGAGAGGGGAGGATCTCCTGAGCCCAGGAGTTGGAGATCAGCCTGGGCAACGTAGGAAGAAGACACTATCTCTACAAATAATAAAAAGTTAGCAGGTGCAGTGGTGCATGTCTGTGGTCCCAGCCACTCAGGGGGCTGAGGTGGGAGGATCGCTTGAGCCCAGGAGGTCGAGGCTGCAGTGAGCCATGTTTGTGCCATGGCACTGTAGCCTGGGTGACAGAGCGAGACCTTGTCTCAAAAAAAAGAAAGGAAATATGATTTCCCACATTACCACACCTTCTGATGTGCATAGCAAAAGGCTGGGGGTGGGGGTGGGGAGGCTGTGGTAGGCCAAGGCAGGGGTGGGTGATGAGGATGAGGGGATGAAGGCTTTTGAGCAGTCTGAGAAAAGCAGGAGAGCTGGGAACATCTCGTCACCATCAGTCCTCAATCACTAAGACAGCCTGGTCAGGATTCTGCCATTATGTTGGGTCTCATGATAATAACAGGTCTTAGGAAGTCAGCCTGTGTTATCTACTAGATGCCCTGAGCTTTTTGGTAAATTATGCCATTTAAACCTGCCAAGGGTGGAATTAGTATACCCATTTGCCAGATAAGAAGCGGCCACAGAGAGATCTAGATAACTTGCCCTAAGTCACAGCTCAGCAGCAGGGAGCCAGGATGTGAACTTGTTCTGTCTGATGACAGAGTCCATGCTCCCCCAGCCCCACCACAGCATTACTTTGCCCCCACCCCCAACTCCCACCCCAACCTGAGGCTATTGGCCAGTGAGGACCAGACCTTAGGAGCTAACCGTCCCCTCAGGTGAAAGAGTGAGTCCCAGTGTCCCCAGGCAAGCCTTCCACCAGCCCCTCCCAGCAGAGACTTTAGGAAGTGCCCCCGTGTGGCACGGCTGGTGGGGCTGCGCCCCTCCACCCCCAACACACACCCAGGGAGCCCGAGAATGGCTCCCAGACACCCTGAGAATGACAGGCAGAGGGAAGACTGCAGGAGGCAGGTGGCTGGGCTGCTGCTTTTTCGCTTTTTAAAAAATCGAGGCCAGGCGCGGTGGCTTACACAATAATCCCAGCACTTTAGGAGGCCCAGGCGGGTGGATGACCTGAGGTCAGGAGTTTGAGATCAACCTTGGCAACATGGTAAAACTCCATCTCTACTAAAAATACAAAATTAGCCGGGTGTGGTGGCACATGCCTGTAATCCCAGCTACTCGGGTGGCTGAGGCAGGAGAATCACCTGAACCTGGGAGGCAGAGGATGCGGTGAGCCGAGATCGCACCATTGCACTCCAGCCTGGCAACAAGAGTAAATCTCCATCTCAACAACAACAACAAAAAAGAGCCAGGCATAGTGACTCATGTCTGTAGTCCCAGCTACTAGGGAGGCTGAGGCAGGAAAATTGCTTGAATCCAGGAGGCTGAGGTTACAGTGGGCCAAGATTGCTCCATTGCACTCCAGCCTGGGTGACAAGAGTGAAACTCTACCTCAAAAAAAAAAAAAGAAAGAAAGAAAGAAAGAAAGAAAGAAAATTTGCACACCATAAAAAAATCACCATTTTAAAGTGGACAATTCAGTAGCATAAGTTGTGGAACCTTCACCACTAATTCCAAAACATTTTCATGAACCTCAAACCCATCAGCAGCCAAGTTGCAGCCTCTTAAGGAAAATGCAGAGGCAGCGCTGGGCAGAACTGCATTCTTTTTGTTTGTTTGTTTTCTTTTTGAGATGGGGTCTCACTCTGTTACACAGGTTGGAGTGCAGTGGCTCACTGCAGCCTCTGCCTCTTGGGCTCAAGCAATTCTTCAGCCTCAGCATCCTGTGTAAGCTGGGACTACAGGCACAAGCCACCAACACCTGGCTTTTTTTTTTTTTTTTTTTTTTTTTGTAGAGATGGGGTTTCACCAAGTTGCCCAGTCTGGTCTCGAACTCCTGAACTCAAAGCGATCTGCCTGCCTTGGCCTCCCAAAGTGCTGGAAATACAGGCATGAGCCACCACGTCCAACCTGGGCAGAACTATATTCTGGATGCATCTTAAACCTCACTTTAGCCCTACACCCTGACTTTTGTTGTTTCCTTTTTCCCGAGAAGTCATCTCAGAATGAGGCTCCCAGCTCCAGGCTCCAGTTGCAATCTCACCCCCACCTAGACTAAACCCTGAAATCAAGAAAAAGAAGCCCTGGCAAGGTATGGTGACTCATGCCTGTAATCCCAGCACTGTGGGAGGCTGAGGTGGATGGATCACTTGAGCTCAGTTCAAGACCACCCTGGCTGGGCAACATGATGAAACCCCATCTCTACCAAAAATTTTTAAAAATTAGCTTGGTGTGGTGGTATATGCCTGTAGTCCCAGCTCCTCGGGAAGCTGAGGTGAGAGGATCGTTAGACCCTGGGAGATGGAGGTTGCCGTGAGCCAAAATTGTGCCGCTGCACTCCAGCCTGAGTGACAGAGTGAGACTCTGTCTCAAAAAAAGAGAAAAGAAAAAGAAATCCTAAAAAAAAAGAAAGGAAAAGAAAAAAAAAGAGAGAAAAGAAAAGAAAAAGAAATTTCTGTCTCAAAAAAGAGAAAAGAAAAAGAAATCCTAACACTCACCTAACTTTAAGTAAAAGTAACTCACCTTGTAAGTCAATCTCAACATTTAATGTAACTACCCCCTACACTGGACATAATGGGTGAGGAGGATACAGATATCAGTTAGGAGGCCTTTGACTACAAGCAACAGCCTCAAGTGGGCTAACCAACAAGGAAAATGTATTATTTCATATCACAAGAAGTTCCAAAGCAGGACTCCTCTGAAGGCAGTTAATGTCTCAGCAATGATGTCAGAAATGGAGTTTGTTTCTCTCTCTTTGCTCTGTCTTCCTCTGCCAGTCAGCTTCATCTTTAGGCAGCTTTCCTCATAGTCACAGAATGGTTGCCGCAGTTCCAGGTATCCCAACCCAAAACAACAATGTCCAAAAGCAGGGAAAAGATATTTCTTACTGTGTGTCATTTTAAGAGCCCCCAAAACTCTTCCCAGAAACCCTCTTGCACCCTTCAGCAGACCTCCCTCAGGCTCATGTCACCCAGTTTAGGCCAGTCCCTGGCAAGCAGAATGGGTCCCCAAGACTGGCTTAGATCAGTCACGATTTATCTCTGAGTAAGGTAGGAGAGGGGTGAAGACCAGAACAAACTGGGGGCCTCTGCCATCCTGGAGGAAGGGACCACCAGCAGTGTGAGCTACACCAAAGCTAAACAGAAGCCTTTGTCTTCCAGAAGTTCAAAAACAGCAGCTGAGGCTGGGCACGGTGGCTCATGCCTGTAATCCCAACACTCTGGGAGGCTGAGGTGGGCGGATCATTTGAGGTCAGCAGTTCAAGACCAGCCTGGCCAACATGGTGAAATTCCGTCTCTACTAAAAATACCAAAATTAGTCAGGCATGGTAGCTTGCATCTGTAGTCCCAGCTAGGAGGACTGAGGCAGAAGAATCACTTGAACCCAGGAGGCAAAGGTTGCAGTGAGCTGGGATCACTCCAGCCTGGGTGATAGAGCAAGACTCCGTCTCAAAAAAAAAAAAAGCAGCTGATTGCCACAGAGGGAGGAGTGGATGCTCACCGGTCATTTTACACGTCCCAGGTGCCATTTCAAACACAGCAGCTATCACTCTGCTGAACAGGCAATCGTCTTTTGAGACAAGTGTTATTATACCCATTTTGCAGTTGAAGCAGGTACAGAGAGGTTACATAATATGCTCAGTGTCACATAGTAAGAGGCAGAGCTGGGATTCACTGGGGTTGTGGTAGACCTGGGCTCTAAGGCAACCACTCAGAGAGGATTTCCCAGCCAGACGTGTGAATCCCCATTCAGGCCTTACCTGGAAGCCAAGACAAAGGTGCATAGGAGGTGGGTCCTGCTGGGATGTGGGCAATGCCAGGCAGATGGCCCTGGTTTGCCCAAGGGCCCTCCCACATCTGTGCCAGCTGTGCCTAGGCCCCTGCCAGTGAGGCAGCTGTGACCCCATTCCCAGCCCACTGGGCCTCCATCCATGTGATTAGGCTCCCAGGACTCAGGGCTCATAGCTGGCCACCCTGAGGTCCCAGCAATGACCGCTATTGGTCATATTAGTCTGTGGAGAAGGTTGTTAGTTGGCAGAGTTCTGGAAGGTGCAAGCCAGGACTTCACTAGAAATTTCTTCACCATCTCCAAGAATATTATCAGGCTTGTTCTATTCTGTCTCCCTAATGTGCCCCCACAAAAGTCTTCCCCGCAAGACCCCTGAGATGGAAAGAACTTCCACACCTCTGTTTTGTTTTGTTTTCTTGAAACAGAGTTTCGCTCTTGTTGCCAAAGCTGGAGTACAATGGCATGATCTCGGCTCACTGCAACCTCTGCCTCACAGGTTCCAGTGATTCTCCTGCCTCAGCCTCCCAAGTAGCTGGGATTTCAGGCGTGTACCACGAGGCCCGGCTAATTTTGTATTTTTAGTAGAGACAGGGTTTTGCAATGTTGACCAGGCTGGTTTCAAACCTCTGACCTCAGGTGATCCACCCGCCTTGGCCTCCCAAAATGCTGGGATTATAGGCATGAGCCACCACGCCCGGCCTGGTTTTGTTTTTTAAGCAAACATTTACGTATTTGGTCCTCTGATGAATGACTGTCCCCAGCAGATGGCAAATTCCTTGCAGGCCAAAACCTGGGCTGCTTTTGCCCATCAGTGCTCAGCTGCCAAGGGGCAGCTGCACACAGAGTTGCTCCGTGAAGATGCATTGAAAAAATGGACCAGGTCAAATTCACAGAGCACTTACTGTGTTCATCAGCCGGCGCTGGGTTATAAGGAAGAAGGCAGGCTCCTTGAGGGTAGTCCCATTCCTTGTGGAGCCTTGTCCACAGCAGGCATGCAGTCAACGTCTGCGATGAAAAATACAGACACTTTCCACCCTCAGAGCCCAGGTGGAAGGTGGGGGCCCATCGTGACTAAGGTTGGAGACAGAAGAGACCAAAGATGGCTCCAAGCCCCTCTTGGGTTGCGACCAGGACTCTCTCCCCTTCCCTGCCTGCTTATGTCCCAAACACAGGGGAGTGGAAGGAAAACCCAGGAGCTCTAGTTCCAGGTGACTGAGAGAAACCATGGCAGCCACACACAGAGGTCTGGCTCTAACTCCTCAGGCAGGATCACACCCATGCCAGGAGCTGGCCTTGGGTTAGAGCCCCAAAAGGCTCAGGCAGGCTAGCCATGTCCAGGGATGGGGCTCAGGGTTCTGAGGCAAAGGCAGAATAAAGGGGCATGGAGGGAGGCTGAAGAGGAGAAAGAAAGGGAAGGAGAGAGAGGTGTGGCACACAGCTGGAGAGGCAGCACGAGGGGCCACCAAGCCCCAGATGCCCCCATGTGGCAGTGATTTCCTAACAGGCTGCCCACCCTTAATCTCATCCCACTGGAGGCAGCACAGGGTCCTATGAAAGGGACACAGGAATCAAGCAACAGACCTGGGTAGCTGGGGTGGGCTGGAGTTGTAGGAGCTAGGGCCACTCAAGATAGGGGCACTGAGGACCCTGAGGGAGCCCAGACTTGAGTCAGTGGCCCTTCCATCTGAGACCTCAGCCCTGCCTGTTCCCTCTCTTCTGGGCCCATCATCAACAGTGTTTTTGAGGGGCTGCTAAGTGCTGGACCCCACACCACTGGGGGTTCAGCAGTCTCATGGAGGGAGTTTCTTTGTGGAGATTTTACAGTTGGAGACGGACAACATATGCAAGCAACTGAAGATGTGATATGTATAATCAGCCGGGCATGGGGGCTTATGCCTGTAATCCCAGCACTTTGAGAGGCCGAGGTGGGCGGACCGCCTGAGGTCAGGAGTTCGAGACCAGCCTGGCCAACATGTCTCTACTAAAAATACAAAAATTAGCCAGGCATGGTGGTGGGAGCCTGTAACACCAGCTGCTTGGGAGGCTGAGGCAAGATAATCACTTGAACCCAGGAGGTGGATGTTGCAGTGAGCCGAGATTGCGCCACTGCACTCCAGCCTGGGCGACAGAGCAAGACACCGTCTCAAAAAAATAATAATATGTGTAATCACATATTAATCACATCAGTGTCAGGGCTATGCTGGAAAATAAAGCTGAATAAGCAGCCTAACAGGACAGGGCTGGGGAGTGGCGAGGGGTCTGGAGGGACCTCTCTGAAGTGGATATTTTGAAGTGGGTCTCGGAAGGGGACATCAGACAACATTTTCCTGGATAAATCCTTCTGGAGAGGGCTCCTGAGCTCCTGAAAGGGGACTGCTTAGCGGACACTGACCGGGGCAGGAGGAGAGACCTGAGGGAGAGGCTTATTCCATGCCTCAAGAGCAGAAAGAAACCCAGTATTTCGTATTCACCATCCGCGGTCTGGCATTCCATCAGCACCATTCTCATTTAACGCTGACCGCTCCCTATGAGGTGGAAAGTGTTATTTCCAAGCCACAACTGAAGCAGGGGGCTCAGAGACGACAGGCAACTGACCAGTGCCCCACCCCACCCCATTCCCTCCCTCCTAAAGGACTTTCACCCCAAATCGCTTTCCAAAATGCTCTGGGGAGGCCGGGCATGGTGGCTTGCACCTGTAATCCCAGCACTTTGGGAGACCAAGACGGGAGGGTCACTTGAGGTCGGGAGTTCAAGACCAGCTTGGCTAACATGGTGAAACCCCGTCTCTACCAAAAAAAACACAAATTAGCTGGATAGGGTGGTGCATGCTTGTAATCCCAGCAACTTGAGTGACTGAGGCAGGAGAATCACTTGAATATGGGGAGGTGGAGGGTGCAGTGAGCCGAGATTGCACCACTGCACTCCAGCCTGGGTGACACAGTGAGACTCTGTCTTAAAAATATAGGTCAGGAGTTTGAGACCAGCCTGGCCAACATGGTGAAACCCCGTCTCTACTAAAAATACAAGAAATTAGTCAGGCGTGGTGGCAGGCACATGTAATCCCAGCTGCTTGGGAGGCTGAGGCAGGAGAATCGCTTGAACCTGGGAGGCGGGGGTTGCAGCGAGTTGAGACCGTGCCATTGCACTACAGCCTGGGCAACAAGAACGAAACTCCACCTCTCTCTCTCTCTCTCTATGTGTGTATATATATACACACACACGTATATATATGTATGTATATATATATACATATATGTGTATATATATACACATACACATACACACACATACATACATACATACATACAAATACATAAAATTAAATGCTCTGGGGAGCTAGAGCTAAGACAGGAGGAACTACTGCCACAGGGAGAACCTCTCACGTGCCCACAGCGGCCCCTGTGATCTCGGGGTCCAGGAAGACCTGCTGGTGGTAGCCTCCCATATGTCAGCAAAAGGGGGAGGCATCCGCAGGGTGGATCTGGCGGTGCCCCAGTGAGCCCTGGACCGGCATCACCTGGGCCCGCTCGCCCTCCGCCTGTCTGGGGAGGAGAGGGGAGCCTGAAGCCATGCACCCTTTATCCCCAGCAAAGCTCCGGGATTGCGAGGTAGATTAAGGGCATTCACTCAGGAGGACACCTAGTTAACCAAGATCCTCCGAAATCCGGGCTGCTCACCAGCAACGACTGAGTATGCTGGGCCCGCAGGAAGCGGAGTGGGACCAGGCGGGACCCCTTCCTCGCCTGCTGACCTCCCGCCTTGCTATCAGCACTGCCGCCAGGGGGCGCGCCCGCGCCGCTGGTCTCTGAGCCGACCTCCGCGTGCACCTGCGCTCCTTTGTGTGTTAGATTAACACCTGGTGCTTACCTACTCTGCGCTTACCCGGTGCAGGTCAGGGGCTTCCTGCATTTCCAGGATGCAGCCTCTATGCCAGCAAACTGAGCTGGGCAGTAGAAAGAAATCCGATTTACTCCTGCGCCCGCCACCCCGGCTAGGGCCTTCCTGCTTCCAGGCTCTGCTGTCCAGCCTTCCAGTGGCCTCTAGGGAGCTCGCCTATAAACCACTCTGCGGTTCCTACAGCTCCTAGGAGAAAGTTAAACGCCCTCCTCTCCAGGTCAGAGGCCTTGGAGCCCCCTATGTGCTCCCTTCGCACTGTTCCTCCATAAGCCCTGTGGTGTCAGGCCTTTGGCCCTTGGCACTTCCCCGCCTGCTTCCCCGCTGCAATGACTTCTCCTCTCCCTTTATCCCCCCAGGTTGGTCTGGCTCCTGACTCCGCCTGGCAGCCCCAATACCTGTTTCAAGCAAAAATGAATTGCACAGTGCCTGGATCAGAGATTTCCTCCTCCCTCCCGGTGACAGATGGGTAGCCGCATGAGGGCGGGCAGGGGCCTGGCAGCTGGAGTCTTTGTCTACACGGTGCCTCTGCAGGGGGTCCAGTGGAGACTCGCTGAATACACAGCGGAGGACTCTGAGCCCAGGGGAGTACACATCAAAAGGAACCTCAGGGCCAACTAGAGAGAGGGGTTGGGCTGGGGCTGGGGTCCCCTTCCCAGGTCTAATGTCCCACACATTCACACACACAACAAAAAGTGCTTCCCATGTGCCACCCCATGTCCCCACGTCCCTGGCCCTTGTTGCCTCTTCTGCCCTCTTCCAAGAGACCACCCTTCCATTCAGGGCGATGGCCTCCTAGTCCACTGGCTGTTGCCTCCACCCCGGCCACCCTCCCTGGTCTTGGAGTGAATTTAACCCTTTCTCCACCAAGTGAAACCACCCTGGGGCTTTGGGTACCTGTTAGAGAGAGGGTGTTTCTATCTGTGACGTGTGGTCAGGGGCACCCGCCCTCCTCTGACAGAAACCATTCCTGCGTTTCCACCGGCGGCAGCGCAAGGCTTGCAGGAGGAAGGAAATTAAACCTGTGTTGAAGGAAGGACACCTGGCGAAAAGGAAAGGGCTCAGACTCCTCTCCTCTGATGAGCTTTCAGGTGGGGGAAATCCCCACACACACCTCCATTCTCTAGGGCACCTCGCAGGGCCACTGATAGGCTCCAGTCCTCTCCTCTGTCACTTCCCAGGTGCACATGGCCAGCTCCTGGATTCCACCCTACAACCCACTTGTTTCCCACCTGATGCACATGACCTGGGTCTCTGAGTGCTCCAGGCTGCCTGGAGGAGGCATTCAGGTACACAGGGCCCCTCAGGGAATGATTGTCTTGCTCACAGCACCCAGGATGCTGGCTGGGCATATCTCAGCCAACACACACCCCCACCGACAGCCCCGGATCTTTTGCCCCCACCTCACAGCATTGGCACCTGTGGAGTCTTGCGGCCCAGCAATGACCCCAAGAGGCCATCAAGTCCAGGCCCTGTCGCCCCACCACACTGCATCCACAGTGGTGTCTTACTGGCCAGGGAAGGTAGCCCTCTCCAGCTCTCAGCATGACTGTCATGGGGCTCTGGAACGCCCGAGCACTTGGGCAGGACTCCAGCAGGCACCTCTGATTAGAAAGCCACCTGGGAGCCCTGTGGGTGGGACAGGACTCCAGGTAGGACCTAGCAGGCCTCCATCCAAGAGGGATGTATGTGGAAAGCTCTCCACTTCCAGAGCCTTGTTCCCGAGGCTCTGCATTCATGACAATGGCAATCCCCTTTCCAGGTGAATCAGAAACAGGGTGCCCCAGAATCAGCCCTGCCATGAGGAGCATCTCTAGGGATCCCCATCTCTTCAGCCCCCACCAGGTTCACCACTCCTGGGCAGGTTCACGATTTTTCTTCGCCTTGCAGCTCCTTGGTCCTCTCCGCCTCACCCCTGCCCCTTTCTTCCTCAGGCCGGTGGCTCAGCCTCCCCCGCCACCCTTTTCTTGGTTTCTGTCTCAGCATCTCTCTCATCTCTGAGCGCCTCTCTCTCTCCTCCTCCTCTCGGTCTCTCCTTTTCCTCCCCTTCCCTTCTCTCTTTCAACCACCCCTCCCACTCCCTCCAGTCCAGCACTGGGCTAGGAACGCAGCAGAAGCCGTGACAAGCCCAGGCGGCTCTCCCGACCCTTGGTGCCCCCGGGGCCATTTCCCCGCGCTCCCTGTGCCGGCAGCAGCCGCGTGCGGAGAGGGCTCGGCGACCAAAAGAGGCAGCAGGTTCGAGCTGTGGGTACGGGGGCTCAGATCAAAGGCCAGGAATGTCTGGCCTCCTGGCGTGAGACTTCCTCCAGCCGTGGCCCCCACCTCGTGGAACGCCCGCCGTTCCAGGCCTCTGTGGGACTCGGGTCGGCTCATTCTCTGCTCTTTATGCCACAGTTCCCTACACAGGGGTCCCCGCTCCCCACCGGCAGTGCTTCCTTCACCCCAGACGCGGGCTGCGCAGAGCCCTGGTGCCTCAGGTGGTCTGGGAGGGGGCCTAGGGGAAGGCACCCAGGTGACCGGGCGTGAGTCCCCAAAGCCTGACCACGATGTCAATACCACCCAGGGCTGAGACCTAATTCCTCGCTCTGGAAAGGGAGAGGAGAGGAAGCAAGCCCGGAGGGGGCCTAGAAGGACTCCTTTCCTGTGGGGAGGGGTGGGTATCTGGAAGCATTTGGTGTCCGCACAGGGCTAGAGCCTCTATCGTCAAACCCCAGTCTGGAGCTCCCTATCAGCAGAACCGGGGCCTCAGGCGGGACAGTCAGGCAGTGAGGGGCGCTCCGGAGGGCAACAAGGTCCTCCAAGGACCTGGGCCGCCCTCGGCCAGAGCTGCGCGTTTCACCGGTCCCTGATGGTCCAACCAAGAATCCCAGTGAGGCTGTGGGTCGTGCCTCCGACCCTGGCCAGAGGTCGGGCCTGAACCCCTCAAGGAGGAGAAAGTGACCCGACTCCGAGAGCAGGAAATGCGACTGGCCGCTGGTGTCAGTTGCAGGAAATGCAAAGGCAGCAGGAGGTCCCGATACCGATCTGATCCCTGACAAAAGACTCAAATGACACTCGGCTCCGTCCCCCGGCGCCGCCCGCAGCCAGACCTTCGAGCCTCAGCGGACTTTTCCGCACGTTCCTCGGACACCCGGGAAGCGACCTCCCGCGGCCACGACTAGAGGCCGGCGGGCAGGCGGACTCGGGAGGCTGGAAGCTGGGAGGGGGTGCGTTCCCCCACCCCCTGATCCTGGCCTGCCCGAGAGGGGCTTCTGGAAACATCCCTGTGCTTTCTACCCTCGATTCCTCGCGGGCCCACGTCCCAACGGGTCACAGCCCCCCCAGCAGAGGAGCCACCCGTTCATGCCCACGCCAAGCCCTCGCCATGTGAACGCCCGGGTCAGAACCCCCGCGCCCTAACCCTGGCCAGCGGGGGGCCGCGGCGGTAGCAGAGGGTCCGGCCCACCGCATCCTCCCGAAGCCCCGCGGCGTCCGGGGCGCGGGCTTTGCCCAAGTTTGCTGGGCGATGCCCTTCCCGGAGCCCGAGTTGTGGGCCGGGCGGGAGGGGCGCGTGATTGACAGGCTGAACTACAGACTCATCTCTTACCTTAGGCCGCGGGCGCTGATTGGCTGCTCGCTGACATCCTCAAACCCGGCTGCTCCGCGCTGGGCTCGGGAGGGGGGCGGCTGCGGGTGGAGGTGCGCTTCTGACAAGCCCGAAAGTCATTTCCAATCTCAAGTGGACTTTGTTCCAACTATTGGGGGCGTCGCTCCCCCTCTTCATGGTCGCGGGCAAACTTCCTCCTCGGCGCCGCTTCTAATGGAGCCCCACCTGCTCGGGCTGCTCCTCGGCCTCCTGCTCGGTGGCACCAGGGTCCTCGCTGGCTACCCAATTTGGTGGTAAGACTCGCCTCTTGTCTACCCGCGGCCCGGTTTCTCCGCCGCGTCCGGGGAAGGTGGGGGCGCCGGCCGGGGGTGGGCCGCGGCAGGGCTGGGGCTCCTCTCCTCGCCTCCCTCCAGCCCCCCACCCACCTACCCCTCCTGGATTTTCTGCTGGTGTCGCCTTCAGAATCCAACTCCTGGCTCCTCTGATAATCACCATTTTCCCTGCTCCCCGCTGCAGGGGCTGGAGGACTTTCCCATCTCAGAAGGTTTCTTATTCTTAGATCCTAACCCTCTGACCGTCCCAATCTAGAGGCCCCCGAAGACCCCCCATTTGCTTGCAGTTGGGTTTCTGGAAATCCAGCACTGTCCCTGGGGCCCAGCCACTCCTCTTCTCCATTTTGGGGTCTTCATGGGCAAAACCATCCTGTTCCTTCACTGCCACCCCACCTCTGCCGGCGCCTCCATCAAGAGATTCCCCCACAATAACCCCCCTTTGCCTTCCTATTTCAGACCCCAAAGGCTTCAGGGCTCCTCCCGGGGCAGAGGGAGTGGGTGGGGGTATTTCATCAGATTCTCCCCACTGCTCTAGATTCATCTTGAGCCTCTGAAGTGAATATGGTATTTGCTGATCCGGGATGCCATTGAATTCGGATTTTATTCATTTCTTGCTTGTCCACCCTGGCAAAAGGGGGGTTCCTTGAAAATGGGTTGTCTGGGAGGGGTAGGCTTGTTATTCTTTGACCAAAAATCCAATTCTCCATGTCACATTTGTTCCTTTTGGAAAACCGAGGACCGAGGAGAAAGGGAGAGGGAAAGGAGAATTCCGTCCCTGAGAAATGCGGATACAAAAGACATTTTAGTAAATAAGGCTGGGAAGCCAGGCGCAGTGCTTGGGGGGCTGTGCGTGTCTGGGGGGCCGGGGTGAGGAATAAACATCCCTTTGGGAGCCCCAGCTCCAGGAGTCCCCTTGTTTTCCGAGCGGCCCCATCGCCGCTCTCCCACCCTCTGCAGGTCCCAGGGGCCAGAGGGGAAGACACTGAAACCAGTTCTCTAAATTACACCCCGCCTCTCCCCAGTCTCCAGCCCCCTGCATTCCGGAAAACTTTAATTAAAGAATCTTCCCCTCCTGGATGCAGGAGAGCCTCGGCCTGGGGGTGGGAGGTGAGGAGGAAGAATTTGGGATCTGTGAGTGAGAAATGGGCTGTGGCCCCCGGGGTGAAAGTCAGAGAGAAGTGCCACCATGGTGCGGTACTGCCTGCAGGTCCCCAGACTCCCTGCCTTTCACCAACCCAGAGCCTAGGGTAGGAGGAGCAGAGACAGCGAGATTTGGGGGCCACACCCCGAGTCTTCCAGTTGTTTGGGGTGGTAGCATTTGTGTCTGGGTGTTTGGGGCCCCTGGGAGAGAGGGTGGGGACATGGCCAACGGTCTCTGTTTAGAGGGTACTAGGAGTTGCTCCCAGGACAGCCAGCCAAGGGGAAGTCTTTCTTCTGCCCAACCCACACTTTTCCGTGGGGCTGGGCTCACCTGAGGCTTCCAGCACATAAAGAAGTCCATGGGGTGGCCAGGGCAGCCAGGGACCTCAGGAAGGAGGTTCGGCCAGTCTGGGGAAAGACTGCTGCCGACACCAGTCTAGCCTCACCCGGCCATTCCTGCCCCTCTTCCCATTCTCCGGCCAAGGCCATGCCGTTTTTTGCCTTGCCTTCGCAGGGACTCTGGCGGGTTGGGGGAGGGCAGGAAGGAAAGGCTTGGCAGCCCATAGGTGGCAGGGACTGAGGAAGAGAGCCCAGGCTCTCCAGCCCTATGAGCTAGAAGATGGCACTCTTCCAGTCAGTGGAGATTCTGGTGTTAAATGGTGTCTTGGGGACCATCTAGATAGGGGTTACCCAATAGGAGGAAACGCTGGGGAAACCTGGAAGGTCAAGACATTGGCCCTAACATAATGCTAGACACATGGCTTGTTTGGGAATTTGGTGGGGGACAGGAATGCTGCTTTGTCTAAGCCGAGGAGAGAGATGTATGGGTGTGTGTTGTGTGTGTGTATGTGTTCTGGGTCTATGACCCCGAGAAGTGTTTTCTATACACTAGTGTGTCTCTATGTGCAAAAGTGTTTGTGCCTGCAACTGGGCTACTGTGGATGTGAAATCGTGTGGGTGTGTTGGGGAATCCATGGCCCATGACAGGTTGTGCTGTGTCTCTGAACACAAGTGTTAGCAAGTGGCTGATGCTGTGATGTGTGTATGTACGTGTGTAAGAGACAGAGAGAAGTCTAGAAGTATCTTTGCCCATGTAAAGGTCAGAGCCTGTGTCTGCTTGTGACGCTGGGCTTGACTGTGTTCATGACTGGGCATGTGAGTGAGTGTGTGTGTGTGTGTGTGTGTGTGTATACGTGCGTGCGCATGCCTTCATGACAGTGTGGGGAAAGCCCCACAGATGTCTTTGTGCGTGAATATCAGTGCTCATGGCCATGACCTGATTGTGCTTGTGAGGAGGAGAGCGATACTCAAGTCCATAGCTGTGTGAGGGCTGTGTCTGAGTCTGCCTGTGATCCTGTCCCCAGGTGCTGGGCCTGGGGCTGAATGGCTGTGAATATGTTTGCAGACATCTACCTGTGGGTATGAATGACACCTGAGCTTGGGTGTCTGGTGGGCAGCCATGGGCCCGGAGGGAAGGTCCAATAGGAAGCAAAAGTCTCACAAGGTGGCTTCAGGGGGCACAGCTGGCCAGGGATGGCACGCTAGAGAGGCAGGGGCACAGGATTCCTTGACACCAGCTTGTCCTGTCTGTCCAGGCGCTAGAGTCACTGGCCCTTCTCTCTGAGGTTGTTTTCCTTTGGTCTTGGAGCTGGGGTGGAGGGTGAGTCACCTTCTCAGGGCTAGGGCTGGGGCTGTAGGGTAGATGGGCCTCTGCTTCCTGATTCCATTTCTGCCCCCACTTCCCAACCTAGCCCCCGCCAGGCAGTCAGATTCCAGCACTTTGAGCATCTAAGCCCATCTTGGCCTGCCCTCTTTGGACCACCCAGCTCACTCATTCCCCAGGAAGGATTTACAGGGGAAGTCAGGTAGCTGGGATTTCCGTCCATGCGGACCCTCAAGCACAACACCCTGAGCCCGCACTGCTCAGACCCCAGTCCTGAGAGAAGGTTGACCAGAAGGGACAGCTCTAAGGGGCCTCAAACTGACATCCCTGGGAGGAAGAGATGTTCTCCAGGTAGTGACAGAGCCGGGACAGGAAACAGCAGCACTGATTTCTCAAATTCCCCTTGTCAGTCCCAGTTAGCTCCTGCTGAAGAAACTTGTCTTTCTTCTCCTTCTTGGGGGTGTGGGGTGGGGGGATGAACCTATATTATTAGGGCCTAGCCCAGCACCTGCTACATTCCAGCGGTGGACACGCAGATGGAGGGGGCCTGCTGGAGATCACCCTGCCGCTGTGTGACTGAGGACCAGTGGCCACCCATCTGGGTCTGCTTCCTTACACTTCACCCAGGGGTCCCCAGACTGCCCTGCCTCACAGCTTGGGTGAAAGTGTTTTGCAGAGGACAAGGGCAGTGACCTGGGAAATAGGACACCTGCGTTCTCGTCGTCCTGGGACCCATCCTTCCACTCGAGCACCTGCCTAGGACCTACCTTAGTTTCCCCATCTGTCACATGTCCTGCTGCCTCTCCCACCCACTCCCACCTCCACCCGCCTTTCAGAGGCCTGTGAACATGTTCAGTCAAACCCCGTGGGGGTCAGTGGGCTGGGCTCAGGGAGGCACCTGGAGACTGCGGGGGAGGAAGGCCCCAGGCCAGGTGTTAACACTTGTAACAGGCAGGAATTACAGCTCACTGGGGCTGGGCTGGCTGGGGCTGGTGAGGAGCTGAGCTAGCTGGAGGCTGTTGATCCCACAGACAGACAGACAGACAGATGGGCAGATACCAGATCGGATGGCCAGGCTTTAACCGGGTGGTCTCCCTTCCAGGGCAGACCTTTCCCTGGGGGGATATGGCGGGGAAATTAGTCCAGGTCTCTTGGAAGTGAGTTAACAGCCCCCCTGCTCACCCCGCCCCCATCATGGGTGGGGCTTCGGAGTCCAGAGGGAGCAAAATTGGTGGCTGATGCGTTGGTATTCTTCTGATAGGATCACATTTGGCTTAAAAAGAAAAAAACAGGTCAAACGTTGTAATAATACCAAGAGCCTGAGCTGAGTTATGTCCTTAGAAGAACCTGCTTTAATATGTGTGGGGACGGCATGGGGGAAGGGGACGCTCTCAGGGAAAGTTCTAGACTCTCAGAGCATTTTATCCACAGCTCCGGGGCCAGGAGGTGAGTGATGGGTGGAGTCTGAGTATCACCCCCACCTCCACCCCAGGGAATCTGAGGGCTTGGGTCTATGATGTCTGCCCTGCAATTAATCCTGGCCTGGTGGGAAGACCTTTGGCGAGGAGGTCAAAAGAGTCAGGAGCTGGACTTTGGTGCCAAGTTCTTTAGGAGGTACTTGCTGCAGCTTCACCAGTGGCAAACCCAGCCAAGCCCTACCATCTGGGTACATGCTCAGTCACTGACAAAGGTGGAGAAACTGAGGCAGAGAGGGCTCTGATTAGCAATCTCCAAAGAATGGACTCAGCCCAGCAAGCATCTCTCATCCTATTCACTACAGAACTTAATGCTAATAAACATGAATGGTACTTGGGCAGATGTAGAATTGGAAGAAGTCTCTCCTCAGTCTGGGCAGGAGACAAGAAACCAGGGGATGGCACAGGAAAGGTGACTTATCTCACAGGAGGATGCAGCTAACAGACCCTTCAAGGGAAAAAGAAGTGGGAAAAAGGAAATTTTTTTGGTCTCAGAATGTGATGAGCCAGGAGTTGAGCAGAACCTTTGCCACCCACCCTGATGTGAGCACAGAAACCTTCTCCAGCTGCCAAGGAGGGCAAGACATCCTCCACCCCTCATTCCTAACGCAGGGAGGAGGCAAGCCTAGCCCCACCCACACCCCTGCAAAGAGCCATCCTGAGGTTACATCTGTACATCCATGTTATCCTGTATGCTGGAAAATGGTGAGAGTGGGGTGTTGGAGAGACCTAGGTCTGAATTCCAAGTTCAATACCAATGGACCCTTGGCCTAGGATGAGTCCCTTCCCTTCTCTGGGCTTCATTCAAGTCCCTGCCTCCTTCTGGGCTTCATTTTCGTCAACCATATGGAGGGGTCCCTTCTGCCTCTCAGAGTCACAGGGCTATGACAGGTTCTGGCTTCATTGCTGTGAAGCATGACACTCCATGGCACACATTCCGGGCCTGTATTAGACAGTCCACCCCTTTCTTTCTGTGACTCCATCTGACCTAAATCCCAAAGAGCTGGCTGCCCCACTCCCACCAAGCCAACCTGCTTGCACTTCCAAACCTCACCCCAAACCCTCCCACTCTTCTGGAGCCAGGCCGTCTGCATTCACATCTGGCTTTTTCATGTACTACCTGGGTGACCTAGGGCAAGTTAACCTCTACAAGCCTCAGTTTCCTCATCTGTAAAATGAGTGTAATGATTGCCTCTATTTCATAGGGTTTCAAAAATGATTCAGTGAATACTTCTTAGAATGATACCTTGCGTACAGGAAATATATCGATGTTAGCTGTTTTCACCTCCTATCTGCAAGCTATTGGCTCACTGAAGCCCTGGAGCCAAACTTGCCTTTTCCAAGAAGCCCTCCCAGATTTGCCACACCTGGCTCTGTTTTCTCCTTTTCTTCTTTTTGCCTGTTTGCCCCACAGTGCTGTAGCTTTATTCTTAAGTTGAGGGCGCTGGGCTAGGCTAACCTCACTGCAGCTCTTTGCCTGCCCAGGAAGGGGCGGGCAGGGTAGAGAAGGTTACTGGAGTGTCCCCTCATCCTTCCCTGACCCCCAGAGTCTGCCAGACTCTTGCTAGGACCTAGAGCCAGGGGGCTGGGCACAGGAGGGGTGGGGGAGGCAGGCTTCCCAGGGGGAGTGGCACCAGGGCCGCCTGGAGCAGCCTGAGCAGAAGTTCCTTCTCTAGGAGCTGAGAGATGATTCAGAAGGTGATTTATAGTCGGAAGGCAGAAAGCTTGGCTCCTGGCAGAAGCTGCTGCTTAATTACATTCTTGGGGCGGGGGTAAGGGGGTGGAGGTATGTGGGCGGGGGGCAGCAGGGGCCAGACTTCTACCTCCTCCCCGTCCAGGCCCTGTCCCTTTGGCTGTCCCAGCTCCAAGCAGGGTCCTTCTTTATCCTGCTGCCAGAGAGGGAATTCCCTGCTCTCAATGAGAGGCTACGCCAGGAGTGCAGGAATAGCTTCTGGGAGTGGAGAAGGTGGGAAGAGAGGGAGGAGGCCGGATCCCATCTCCCAGGACTTCTGCAAGGGAGACTGGACGGTGACGTGCTGGAAAACGGGCCTTCTGGGAAGGAGCACTCGGTCTCCTGCCTGCTTCTGGGCAGGGAAATAGCTAAGGCACCTGGGCAGAGTTGAGTTTATTGAGTTTCTTTTTGTTTGAGACAGAGTCTTGCTCTGTTGCCCAGGCTGGAGTGCAGTGGCACAACCTTGGCTCACTGCAACCTCCGCCTCCCGAGTTCAAGCGATTCTCCTGCCTCAGCCTCCCAAGTAGCTGGGATTACAGGTGTGCGCCACGATGCCTGGCTAATTTTTGTATTTTTTAGCAGAGATGGGGTTTCACCATGTTGGCCAGGCTGGTCTCGAACTCCTGACCTCAGGTAATCCACCTGCCTCGGCTTCCCAAACTGCTGGGATTACAGGCGTGAGCCACCGCACCCGACCAGAGTTTCTAGAATCTTTTGAGTGGCAACTCCACACTCTCCTTCGGGCACCCTGTCCTGCTGCTGCCTGGGAGGGCCTGCCTGCCCGTTTGCTCCTTTTCTGTCGCTCGGGTCTCAGTGGGCCACGGCGGCTGGAGAGAAGGTCCTGCGCTCAGAGGCTGAAACCCGGTTCTTCAGCGTTAGGCAGCCTATCTCTCGTGAGCACAGCGGCTACCCCAGGTGCACAACAGTTCTGCCAGCAGGCACAGCCCCATACCCTCATGTCAAACTAATATCTCAGAGAGTCACACCAATGCCACTGGGTGCAGCTACAATCACTTCCACACCATTGATAGGAGCCCCCATTCTGTTTCCATACCTGCTAAGTTGACATCAGCATTTGCCACATTAATACTGACCCATGCGGCAACCCGCCTGATGACACCTGAGGCCGCTTCGTTCCCTGCATGGCAGTGGTGAATCCCAAATCCCTCACTGCTAGTTCTTCAGGCTGGAAAGGTGTAGGGCGAGCAGGGGTAGGGCTTGCCGAAGCCAGTAGTGTCGATTTATCTGCTTGCAGCCTGGCTTGTACAGCCGGGAGGAGTTGGCAGGGGTCAGGATGGGGACACTAGACAGCTCTCTGGTTCCCCCCGAGGCGGGCCTTCTCAAAATGGCCTCATTATGTGTGTGGAGTGAATTCCAGAAATGTCAGGCACACCCATACATCTAGGGAATGAAGGAGACGCTGGAGCGGGCTCTGGGGTGAGAGGGGCCAGTGTGAGGAGGTGGTCGGCTTCCGGGCAGGGAGTTAGGGCACCTGAGACCTGGCTCTGCCACTATCTTGATATTAGGCAACTCCCTTAACTGTTCTGAGTCTCAGTAAATAGGAGAGTTGGGTAAGCTGCCGGCCAAGGACTTCCAGCTCCGAGACTGCAGTCCTGCAGGCTGTGTTCCACGTTCAGGTGGCCCAGCTATTCCATCTGTGCCTGGTGGAGAGGGTGGTCACTGAAAGCTGATCTCAGGGAAGGGTCGGGCGTGCAGAGCCCTGAACTCTACACACAAAGAGCTGTGATACCGTCGATGAGTCTCCTCCCTCCTTCAGTTTTCTCATCTGCAAATTGGATGATGATCATAACACAACCACCTGCCCTGCCTGCTTGCAGGGCCGTGAAGAACTTCAGGTGGGATACTCTTTGGGAAAGCACTTTGGGAAGTGTCAGGTTCTTTCCAGAGAAGTTAACTATCATTGTGAGTCCTAGAAAAGAGGAATAAGAAGGCTGGGTGTGGTGGCTGTAATCCCAGCACTTTGGGAGGCTGAGGGGGGGGTCGATCACCTGAGGTCAGGAGTTTGAGACTAGCCTGGCCAACATGGTGAAACCCCGTCTCTACTAAAAATACAAAAGATTAGCTGGGCATGGTGGTGGGCGCCTGTAATCCCAGCTACTCGGGAGGCTGAGGCAGGAGAATCACTTGAACCTGGGAGGCGGAGGTTGCAGTGAGCCGAGATTGCACCACTGCACTCCAGCCTGGGCAACAAGACCGAGATTCTGTCTCAAAAAAAAAAAAAGAAAGAAAGAAAGAAAAGAGGAATAAGAGCTACACCCTGCTCAGACAGTGCTAAGAATGAACGCTGAGCCTCTGAGCTTGAGGAGTTGATATTTCTAGCAGAGGAAGAAGCGGGGCTGGACAGCGGAGTCCTCAGCTCCTTCCTGTAGGGGTCCTGATGCTCAATGGACAGCCCCCGGGAGAGGGCACAGAGGCCTCAGGTCTGAGGCCAACTGGTCACGGGGCATGCCCAGGTTCACAGCTCAGGGCATGGGGCTTGGTTATCCTCCTGGCCTAATGCAAAAACCACCGGCCAGACCCAGAGTGAGATTTCCAACCAGGGACACATGGGAAGATGTAGGTGGAGGTGAGGGGGGCAAGGGCAAAGGGCCGCCAGCTGGAAGGGGCTCTGCTGAGGCCTGTAGTCATCAGGGAATCCTAATGGCCTGGGTAAGGCCTAGCAAACTAGGAGATGGGCACAAGCCTTTCCCTCCAGCTCGGCTGGAAAAACTGGGAGGACTGAGTGTGTGAACATGTGTGTTGGGGAGGGGGATGGGAGCAAAAGGACCAAGCACCCAGGTCTGTCTGGAAGACCTTTCTGGAAAACCTGCCCCTGGGCACAGAGTCCCACTTATCTGCCAGAGCCAGCTGGGCCAGCAAGGAAAACCAATCTCATTAGTAATGCAAATAGGGGCTTGTGCCGTGAGTGAGCAGGCGTCCCGCCTCCTCTCCAGCTCCCACCAATCATCTTCACAAGGCGGATTGCTGAGGGTGCCACTCCCCTGCTCTAAAACCTCCCATGGCTCCCCTCTTCCTATCTGGCACTGAGGCTCCCTATGATTTTGCTTCTGTCCACCTGCGCAGTTGTACCTTTCACAAACCTCCCCCCAACATCCCTCTTCAACTGGAGTACTCACGTTCTTGCTTGTTCATTGAAATACTTCCACCTCTTCTCTCTGACTTTAAAAGGCAGCCCAACCCGGGGCCTGTTGAGCAGGGGTCAGTCTGCTCTGCGCTGCTCAGCTTGGACCCCACTTGGCTTAGGTCATGTAGCCCTGAACTATGAAGGGTCCTTAGAGGGTCTCCCAAGATGGACGGGCCCCTCGACCAGAGCAGGCTGCTGCCCCAGAAGCGGAGATGAGCCTTTTCTCCCAGTGTCAATTCCCCTGGGTTTCTTTTCATTTTTTTAAAATCCCAGTTCCATTTGCAAACGTTTCCTATTCGTGTACTATTTCCCCCTCCACGCTCACCAGCTCACATGATGCTTAAGTGTCTAAGTCGTTAATTTTAAGATTGCAATTGGCGGAAGTTGTTTCTCTATCCAGGAAGAGGTTAATATGTTTGTTGACTGTGTGCTACATGCTGGTCCCCATACAGACGCCATGATCTATCTGAGTCTAATTCTTGCCAGTTTATCGATAGGGAGTCCCATAGTGCAGCCTGGGTATGGCATGGGAAGCCGAGCCCACATCCTGGGGGACCTAAAGCCCTTTTTCCTTCTACCACCATTCAAGCTCGGTTGTGGACTTGTTACTGGCATAAAAATGTGCTTGTTCATATTCTACTTTGTTCCCCAAAGGATGGTTTTGAGGCAGGTTTACACTTGACCTTCCACTCAAAGGCTGATACTTTGGGCTTATAGATACTATTTGTGAACGTCTGGGAAGTCTCTTATTTGGGGATGTGCCCTCCTCACTGGCCACCTTTCCACAAGTCATCAGACTGTCCGTAAGCTGGGACTGCACAGTTGCTGACAGCAGTGGCCATGTGAGCATTTTGTTGCCCCTGGGATGGGTAAGGGGCGACCTTGATCAAATCACTGCCTCCTGGGCCTCAGTTTCCTCATCTGTGAAACTGAAAGGATAGCGTAAATGACCTCTCAGATTCCTTCCAGCACTAAGCTCTTTCCTTCTACTTAGTCCTTTTTGCTGCTTTGCATCTGGTCTCCATCATATAAGTGCCAGAAAGCAGTCGGGCAGAATCTTCTTTCTTGCCCTAGTCCAATTCTTGTGTTGGTATCTCTGACATAGCCAATTGTTCATTTCACTTTTACAATTCGACCTTCAGCTTTATTTCTCCCCGAGGAGCCAGCATGCTTTGTCCTTTCCGATAAAGCACGCTTCCCTTTATGTCCTGGCTGTGAGAAAACTTAGAGGTCCACCTGAAGCCCCATCCTTGCACCCGGGTGGACCTTGACCCTGATCCTGCTCTTCCGTTTTCATTTTGTTATTGAATCTGATGTGTTTTCCGTCATCAGCCTCTTGAGGGCAGGCATGTTGGAGTCTTTGTACCTGGCCTGGGCATAGTGGATCCTCAATAAAGACTTGTCTTTAGGATACACATTTGCTGTCAACCTCTTCAAATCCTTTCTGGAAGGAAGCAAGGCACATGCGAATTAAAAAGCAAAATAAACATTGCTCTGGGAGGGAGTTGGTCCTGACTGGATAGTTTTGAGTTGTGAGAATTCCAGTCCACTTCTGTTTCTTTTTTTTTCTATTTATTTATTTATTTAGAGACAGAGTTTCGCTCTTGTTGCCCAGGCTGGAGTGCAGTAGTGTGACCTCGGCTCACTGCAAACTCCACCTCCCGGGTTCAAGCAATTCTCCTGCCTCAGCCTCCCAAGTACCTGGGATTACAGGCACGCGCCACCACTCCCAGCTAATTTTGTATTTTCAGTAGAGATAGGGTTTCACCATGTTGGTCAGGCTGGTATCAAACTCCTGACCTCAAGTGATCCACCTGCCTCGGCCTCCCAAAGTGCTGGGATGACAGGCGTAAGCCACCATGCCCGGCCTTCTTGCTGTTTCTTTACTGTCAGCTTTTCCCCAAGTCTACAAAAAGCTTGTCTTCAGAGAAGTCGCCTCTTTTCTTTCCTTCATGATCTTCTCCATTCTAAAGCTGAGGTTGGTTCCTAATCTTCCTCTAGGGACTGTCTCTTGTTCCTGGCCAATGACTGTGTCCACCCCTTCTCCTGGCTCCCTTCACGTCTGGTTCCTCCCACCCTCCCTTGCCTTGAAAGCCCACAGTGCTATTGCCACCTTTCCACAGGTGATGGAGTGCCCAGGTGGCACCTGCCCTCTCTCCAACGGAGCTGCTCCCTTCCCCAGCAGCCTTCGTGAGGGCCAAGCCCCACTCTGCAGATGGAACCCCAAGGAGAAGCAGAGGGGAGTGACTGGCCAGGGATCTCCCCATTCATCCAGCGAGGTGTCCTCACAACTCAGACTGGCTCTCCCCTCCCCTCCACTTCTGCCCTTGGGCAGCACATCTGCACGTCACCCCACCCAGCCCCTGACTTCAGGGGAGAGAATGTCTAGCCTCAGGCTGGGTGGTCCTCCATCTTAACTGCAGCTTCTCTAGGGGATTCCGGAGCCTTTCTCTGCTACCAGTAAGGATGGAGTCTGTGACCTCTGCACTGTCCTGGAAGCTAAAGCAGCCTCAGGAAAGCAGCCTCTTCATCCCCAAGTTACCTGTGAGAAAACTGAGGCTCAGCTGGGCTCGGTAGCTCATGCCTGTAATCCCAGCACTTTGGGAAGTCAAGGCAGGCGGATCACCTGAGGTCAGGAGTTCGAGACCAGCCTGGCCAACATGGAGAAACACCATCTCTACTAAAAATACAAAATTAGCTGGACGTGGTGCATGTGCCTGTAATCCCAGCTACTGCAGAGGCTGAGACAGGAGAATCGCTTCAACTGAGAGGCGGAAGTTGCGGTGAGCTGAGATCTGGCCATTGCACTCCAGCCTGGGCAATAAAAGTGAAACTCCATCTCAAAAAACAAAAAAGAAAAAAAGAAAACTGAGACTCACGGGACCCAACCGGGAGCTGTAAGGAGCTCAGAAGCAAGTGGGCAGGCTCCAGTGGTAGCTAGTAATTCCTCGCTTATGATGTCCCAGGTATCACATACATTGAGGAAACAAAGCACACACATTAGCTCATCCTCCCGACAACCCCAGGAGGCAGAGACTCTAGTTATCCCCATTCTACAGATGAGAAACTGAGGCCCTGAGGCACCATTCCGTTGCCCAAGGCTCCATGAGTGGTAAACCCCAGAGCACTAAACAAGAGACAAACTGCCTAAAGCCAGGCCCTTCAGTGACACCACACCACAACCAGGAAGTTCCTCCTTAGATCTGGCTTCAGTCTTTCCTTAATCCAGACCCAGGTTTTCTTCCTGGGGATGTGAATATCACTGTCAAGTTTCAGTTTGGTTTGGTTTGAGACAGGATCTTGCTCTGTTGCCCAGGCTGGAGTACAGTGGTACAATCACAGCCCACTGTAGCCTCAACCTCCTGGGGTCAAGCGATCCTCCTGCCTTAGCTTGCCAAATTGCTAAGACTACAGGCAAGCACTGTATGTGGCTAATTTTTTTAATTTTAATTTTTATTTATTTTTGAGACAGTTTTCACTCTTATCACCCAGTATGGAGTGCAATGGCAAGATCTTGGCTCACTGCAACCTCCACCTCCCGGGTTCAAACAATTCTCCTGCCTCAGCCTCCCAAGTATCTGGGATTATAGGCGCCTGCCACCACGCCTGGCTAATTTTTGTATTTTTAATAGAGATGGAGTTTCACCATGTTGGCCAGGCTGGTCCTGAACTCCTGACCTCAGGTGACCCGCCCACCTCGACCTCCCAAAGTACTGGGATTACAGGCATGAGCCACGGTGCCCGGCTTTTTTTTTTTTTTTTTTTTTGTAGAGATGGCATCTCCTTACATTACTTTTGCTTGAACTCCTGGGCTCAAACAATCCTCCTGCCTCAACCACCCAAAGTGCTGGGATTCCAGGGTTATGGTTCCAGTTTTCACTTGAGGACCAGGGTTTGTCTCATCTCTGAATTTTCCTGTCTGGAGTTGGTTCCTTCTGGTGGGTTTGTGGTCTCGCAGTGAGTGTTACAGCTCTTAAGGACCCCAAGGGTGAGCAACAGCAAGAGTTATTGTGAAGAGCAGAAGAACAAAACTTCCACAGCATGGAAGGAGACACAAGCAGGTTGCTGCTGCTGGGGGGTGGGGTGGGGTGCAGCTTTTATTCCCTTTTTGTCCCCCCACCCCGTCCTGCTGATTGGTCCATTTTACAGAGTGCTGATTGGTCCATTTTACAAAGTGCTGATTGGTCCATTTTACAAACCTCTAGCTAGCTACAGAGCACTGATTCGTGCGTTCTTACAGAGCACTGATTGGTGCATTTTGCAAACCTCTTGTAAGAAAAGTTCTCTTAAGTCCCCAGTTGACCCAGGAAGTCCAGCTGGCTTCAACTCTCATTCCTTCCCTAGAACAATTTCTCCCAGGCAACCCATCCTCTACTCACCTTTACTTGTTCTCCCTCTTCTGATCTCTCACCTGCTTTTCTACAACTTCCTGCAAGTCCTATAGCCACATAATTGCCTTTAAATCAGGGAAAGAGGAGGCCTGCCCCCAGTTCTCTGATTTAGAGGCTTCCCTCTGGTGTCTTACAGCGTTTCCCTTCCCCATAGGGCAGGGAGTCTGGAATCCAGCATGCCTGCCCTCAAGAGGCTTATGACGGAAAACACATCAAATTAAATAACAAAATAAAAACAGGCCAGTTGCGGTGGGTTGCGCCTGTAATCCCAGCACTTTGGGAGGCCGAGGCAGGCAGATTACTTGAGGTCAGGAGTTCGAGACCAGCCTGGCCAACATGGTGAAACCCCGTCTCTACTAAAAAAACAAAACTTAGCTGGGCATAGTGATGCATGCCTGTAATCCCAGCTACTCAGGAGGCTGAGGCAGAAGAATTGCTTGAACTCAGGAGGTGGAAGTTGCAGTGAGCCGAGATCACACCACTGCACTCCAGCCTGGGCAACAGAGTGAGACTCCATCTCAAAAAATAAAAATAAATAACAAAAACAGAAGAGCAGGATCAAGGTCAAGGAGAAGACAAATATGCAAGTCAAGGTCAATGCAGGTGCAAGGATGGAGCTTTAAGAATGGAGCTTCCCCTGCGTTTCCTCACAGCCAGGACATAAGGGAAAACACGCTTTACCTGAAAGGAGAAGGCATGCTGGGTCCTCAGGGAGAAATGCCCACCTACAGCCCATGCCCACCCTCTTCAGCTGCATCATGAGAATTTAGGCTCCTGGGGTTTCTGGCCCAGACAGCTGTGAGCCTGCTTCCGGGCCCTGCAGGCCTCTGCCTGGGGCTCATCTTGCCAGGACAGGCCACACTGCTGGTGGCGAAGGGCTGGTCCAGGGAGATTCATTTGCAAGGACTGTGGCTGGAGTTTGAGGGTGTGGCTGGGGCATCCAGTGTGAGATGCAGAAGGGATGGGCAGGCTGCAGGCTCAGGGCTGGATCTCCCAGGTCACCACTGTCTAGTGTGAACTTTATGGGACAATCTAGTCCTCTAGGTAGCAAATACGGTTTTTGCCAAGATAGGAAGATAAAATGATTGTTTAACTTTTTTTTTTTTTTTTTTTTTTAAAGACATGGTCTTGCACTGTTGCCCAGGCTGGATTGCAGTGACCTGATCTCGGCTCACTATAACCTTGCCTCCCAGGTTCAAGCAATTCTCCTGCCTCAGCCTCCTGAGTAGCTGGAATCACAGGCGTGTGCCGCCACACCTGGCTAATTTTTGTATTTTTAGTAGAGACAAGGTTTTGCCATGTTGGCAGGGCTGGTCTCAAACTCCTGAGCTCAGATGATCCGCCTGCCTGGGCCTCCCAAAGTGCTGGGATTACAGGTGTGAGCCGCTGCGCCTGGCCGAATGATTAACTTTTTAATGAAAGTATAGGAAAAGATGAAAACTGTTTTTTCTCTGCTTTCACCCTGCAATAATCAGTACAGAAGACTTCTGTGACCAAATGCGTGCACACACCAAGCAAGCCGTCAATTCTGTGGCCGACGTCAGTCAGCGTCCTCCAATCTAATTCAATTCTGACGCTCTCCACCTGGACATAGTATCTAATCCCACAGGTTGAGGTCTTAGTCCCCAGGACAGCCCCCCACTTCCAGTGTCAATCCCACGCCCCAGGCTGCTTTACGTGTGGTCCTGACTGACTTGCTATAAATCAGAGTTCCCATGACTCCCTCCTTGGGTTCCATTAATTTGCTAGAGTGGCTCGCAGAACACAGGAACACACATTTACTGGTTTATTATAAAGGATATTACTGGTTTACTGGTTTATTATAAAGGATACAGATGAAAAGGTGCATAGGGCGAGGTCTGGGAGAAGCTGCACTGAGCTTCCATGCCTTCCTCAGGCACGCCACCTTCCAGGAACCTCCACGTGTTCAACTATCCGGAAGCACTTGAACCCTGTCCTTTTGGGTTTGTATGGGGGCTTTATTCCATAGGTATCATTGATTAAACTATTGGCCACTAGTGATCAACTTAACCTTCAGCCCCTCTCCCCTTCCCGAAGGATGGGGTCGGGGTTGGGGTTGAAAGTCCAACCCTCTAATCTTGGCCGGGCGTGGTGGCTCACACCTGTAATCGCAGCACTTTGGGAGGCCGAGGCAGGTGGATCACCTGAGGTCAGGAGTTTGAGACCAGCCTGACCAACATGGTGAAACCCCATCTCTACTAAAAATACAAAAAAAATTAGCTGGGCGTGGTGGCAGGCGCCTGTAATCCCAGTTACTGGGGAGGCTGAGGCAGGAGAATCACTTGAACCCAGGAGGCGGAGGTTGCAGTGAGCTGAGATCACACCACTGCACTCCAGCCAGGGAGACAGAGTCAAACTCCGTTTAAAAAAAAAAAAAAAGAAGAGAAAAAAGTCCAACCCTTTAATCCTGCCTGGGTATTTTGGGGTAACCAGCCCCCATCCTGAAGCTCCCTAGGGGCTGCCAGCTCTCCGTCAGCTCATTAGCATACAAAAAGACATCACTTTGGAGATTCTAAGGATTTTAGGAGTTGTACGCTGGGAAACTAGGTCGAAGACCAAATATATATTTTACAATATCACAAACATGCGTACAGGCGAGCACACAACTTGTCAGTGTACAGCTTAATGAGCTGGATAGAATATCTTACGTTTAACAGTTTGTGAACCTGGCATGAAACTTTTTAATACTGGGCACATGGTGGATGAGGCTCCATTGCGTGGTCTCACTCCAGGCAGGATCCGTGCTGCAGTGAGTCCCTAGGGCGTGGCGGGGAAATGGTTCCACCAGGGTCCAACCGGCACAGTATCGGGAAGAAGGCTTGCCTCCTCTAATGTGGCTGCATTGTCTCCATCCCTCCCTCGGCAGACCCACAGTGGCACTGCCCTCCCTCACAGCTGTGGTCACTTACCTCCAAGTCCCTTTTTGTTAAACTTGGACCATGTTTTAGCCTTTCTCAGCCCCAAAGGATCTTCTTTTCTGATCAGTTTAGTCAGTCTTATTTTAATTTAATTTAATTTAATTTAATTTGTTTCTCTTTTTTTTTTTTTTTTTTTTTTGAGACGGAGTCTCGCTCTGTCGCCCAGGCTTGGAGTGCAGTGGTGCGATCTCGGCTCACTGCAAGCTCCGCCTCCCGGGTTTACGCCATTCTCCTGCCTCAGCCTCCGAGTAGCTGGGACTACAGGCGCCCGCCACCACGCCCGGCTAGTTTTTCGTATTTTTAGTAGAGACGGGGTTTCACCATGTTAGCCAGGATGGTCTCGATCTCCTGACCTCGTGATCCACCCGCCTCGGCCTCCCAAAGTGCTGGGATTACAGGCTTGAGCCACCGCGCCCGGCCTAATTTGTTTTTCAAGATGGAGTCTCGCTCTGTTGCCCAGGCTGGAGTGCAATGGCGCAATCATGGCTCACTGCAGCCTCCACATCCCAGGTTCAAGCAATTCTCCTGCCTCAGCCTCCCAAGTAGCTGGAATTACAGGCACCCGCCACCATGCCCGACTAATTTTTGTATTTTTAGTAGAGACGGGCTTTCACCATGTTGGCCAGGCTGGTCTCCAGCTCCTGACCTTAGGTGATATGCCTACCTCAACCTCCCAAAGTGCTGAGATTACAGGCGTGAGCCACCGCGCCCGGCCACTTTGGTCATTTTTAAACAGTCTAATTAGGAGTGCAGCAGCAGCAGATATGACTGTATCGTTGTACACTCTTCAGCCTGGCCCCTGCCGCCCTGCACCGGCTCCTCTCCCAGCCCCAACATGGGTAAGCACGTGGGCCTGCGTACAGCAGTCCTGGACTCTAGATGGTTCTGCCTTTTTATCTGGATGGACTTAACCTCTCCGAGCCTCGGTTTTCTCTCTGTAAAATGGGGATAATGAGGGCTAGTGTGAGGATGAAAGGATATAACACATGTGAGACTAGCACAGGGTCAGGTGTGTACTCAGTGAGTTAGCCACACGTTTTGCTGACATTAATTTTGTGTTACAGTCTGTGTTGTTCTTGTGTGCATCTCACTTCTCCGTGCCTCTGCGCTACCCCCTGCCTTCTCTTGGGATGACTACAAACCCCTGTTCAGTCTTGAAATCATAGTTCAGGCATCACTTCCTCTGTGCAGCCTTCCCTCAGCACCACGGCCCCAGCAAAGCCCCTTCTGAGCACATCTATTTCATGGACTAGACTGTAAGTCACCTGTGGGCAGGACCAGGTCTCCATCATCTTTCAACCCACACCACCAAACATAGCACAGGGCACACAGTGGATCCTCAAAGACAGGTTGTGGGATGAAAGGATACTGTTGAGAGTCACCTGCTGGTCCCAGACTCTTTTCTCCCTGCTCCAGCTGGATTCTCATTGCCTCTGTGATGCTCTGCCAGGAAGACCAGCTGATACTTGTTGTGTATTTTCCTGTATTCTCAGATACCTCTTCATGTGCATCTGTCTTGTCTTCCCAGTGCAAGAGTCAGCCCCTGAGGGCAGGGATTCTGCTCTGTAGGCCTCTGCATCACTAGCGAGCCTCACACATCATCCTGATTGTTGCAGGAGCACGGTTAGGAATTCTGTTATCAGACCAGACATGGTGGCTCACACTTGTAATCCCAGCACTTTGGGAGGCCAAGGTGGGCGGATCACCTGAGGTCAGGAGTTCGAGACCAGCCTGGCCAACACGGCAAAATCCCATCTCTACTAAAAATACAAAAATGAGCTGGGTGTGGTGGCATGTGCCTGTAATCCCAGCTACTCGGGAGACTAAGGCAGGAGAATCGCTTGAACCTGGAAGGCGGAGGTTGCAGTGAGCCGAGATTGTGCCACTGCACTCCAGCCTGGGTAACAGAGTGAGACTCCATCTCCAATAAATAAATAAATAAATAGGAATTCTGTTAGCACTTGGCCCAGGAATCAGACTCCTTCCCAAGCAGGTTGTAGTCCAGGCTCAGCTGGTCCCCACCCTCTGGGAGGGCACTCCCCTCGCTCTGTGGTCTCCCAGGAAGTCCAGCTCTGGGCATCTCACCTTGGTGAGGGGAGGCAACATAGCACTCCAGAAAGAGGGTAGGCTCTGTGACAGAAGCACCTGTGGTGTAAATCCCAGATGTCCACCTCATAGCTCTAGAACTTTGCTTTGGGTGGTTTTTTAAAAATCTGAGTCTCGGTCTCTTCCTCTGTATAATGGGGATAAAAAATATGATCTCAAGGTAGTTGTGAGGTTGAAATGAAATAATAGACAGAAACTGGTCAGGCGCAGTGGTTCATGCCTGTAATCACTACCTTTTGGGAGGCCAAGGCAGACAGATAATTTGAGGTCAGGAGTTCGAGACCAGCCTGGCCAACATGGTGAAACGCTGTCTCTACTAAAAATGCAAAAATTAGCCAGGCATGGTGGCGGGCACCTGTAATCCCAGCTACTCAGGAGGCTGAGGTGGGAGAATTGCTTGAACCTGGGAGGCGGAGGTTGCAGTGAGCCGAGATCACACCACTGCACTCCAGCCTGGGCAGCAGAGTGAGACTCCATCTCAAAAAAAAAAAAAAAAGTAGAAATAATAAAGTAGAAATAATAGAAACTGAGATGAAGGTGAGCAATTAAGGATGTTCTACAGGTCATTTAATGTAGCAGAGTTATAAAAATATTCTATCCCAGGCCAGGCTTCTTTAGGGCAGAAAGATCTGAATTCCTTCCAAAACAGAAAAGGCTGGTTTCAGGGAATCCCACACACTTTACGCTGGTTTGTCCCAACCAGTAAGCCTATCTGAAGAAAGAAGCAGGTGAGGAGGCATGTGGCAGAAGTCAGTGACTCGGTGGACAAAAGGCAACACAGACTCTGGCATGACCTTGTGTTCTGGTATCCTCTTTGGCCAGAATACTCACAAAGGCCTCCAATTCTCAGGAAGGGGAAGGGTGAATTAAATGTGGTTAGTTATCAGGGAATTTTTTTGTTTTTGGAGTCTCACTCTGTTGCCAGGCTGGAGTGCAGTGGTGTGATCTTGACTCACTGCAACCTCCGCCTCCCGGGTTCAAGCTATTCTCCTGTCTCAGCCTCCTGAGTAGCTGGGACTGTAGGCACGCACCACCATGCCTGGCTAATTTTTTGTATTTTTAGTAGAGACGGGGTTTCACCATGTTAGCCAGGATGGTGTCGATCTCCTGACCTTGTGATCCACCCGCCTCGGCCTCCCAAAGTGCTGGGATTACAGGCGTGAGCCACTGCGCCTGGCCTATCAGGGGTTTTTATGGGGGTTCCAAGGAGTGGTCTGTGTAGGTTTAGTATCACCCTAGTTAATGGTTGAGGCACTGACTGTGTAAGCCCTGCTAAGCACAGTGAGTAAGTGTGGCTGGAAGTGCTGGAGGCCTGGGTGGGATGCAGGCTGATCCAGGGTTGGCAGTCACTATGTGCATCCAACCTTTAGGTGAGAGAGGGCTGCTAAACTCTGAGAAGGAATTCATGGTGAAGAACGGCTGATGTGCCAATGGTACGGCTGGCACAAGCCTAAGCAGATACCAGCCGTTCTCCTGCAAGCTGATAAAAAATATTTTTATTACATAATACTTGACATATACAAGAGAGCAATCATATGTATTAGATATGATAACAGAATGAAAACCTGAGCCTCACCATATCCCTGAAGGACCAGACCGTGACTAGGCCATTGTGTCTATCTGTAGGTCCTCCTCAGCCCATTCCCCGTCTCCCTCCAGATGTGACCACATCCTGAATTTTACATATTTATTCCATTACTTAAAAATACTGGTTTTTGGCTGGGCATGGTGGCTCATGCCTGTGATCCCAGCACTTTGGGAGGCCGAGGCGGGAGGATCACCTGAGGTCAGGAGTTTGAGACCAGCCTGGCCAACATGGTGAAACCCTGTCTCTACTAAAAATACAAAAATGAGCTGGGCGTGGTGGCACACGGCTGTGGTCCCAGCTACTTGGGAGGCTGAGTCAGGAGAATCGCTTGAATCCAGGAGGCAGAGGTTGCCGAGAGCCGGGATCACTCCACTGCACTCCAGCCTGGGCGACAGAGCAAGACCCCGTCTCAAAAAAACAACAACAAAAAAACAAGCAAAAAAACTGATTTTCCCAGGTAATAATGCCTAAATGAAATGTTTTATTTTGCATATTTTTAGCATTATAAAAATGGTGTTATACTGTATGTGGTCCTCTATGTTGAGCTCTTCTCTGTCTGCATTGTGTTTCTAAGTTTCAGACTGTTCCTGGATCTTGCTGTAGTTCTCACATGCTCACAGCGGCATAATAGTCCATCATTAGAATATGCAGTTTATCTGTTTTGTCTCCTGGCCATGGATGTGCGTCTCGCTGTGCACAGCAGGGAAAGGTGTTCATGGAGGTACCTGCCTAGGCGTGGAACTTTAGGTTGCAGGATGCGTGAATGTTCGGCTTCACAAGATGATGCCAAACTGTTTTCCAAAGAGCTTGTGCCCATCTGTGCTCTCATCTTTGCGACTGCTCTTCCCATAGCCCAAGGCCCTCCTTCCCACCTGGGGCAAGCCCACTCCCGAGGACTCCACTGCCTTGGGCCTTTACCATCTTTCTCTCAGGACCCTGTTCCCTACTGGAAAACTCTTTCCTTTCCCTCCTCCACCTGGCCCTGAACTTCCCAGGATTTTTCAAAACCCAGCCTGGAGCTGCCATCTTCCTGGGTGTCCTCCCAGCCTCACTTCCACTCTCTCCCAGCTTTTTGGAACAGCTTTTCCAGACAGCTTTTGGGCCAGAGCAGGACATCAGATAGTATGTTTCTTATAACATCAGCCCCACATAATCCTGTTGAGAAAGGCTTCTGGAGTCAAATAAACTTAGCAATCGCCACAGGCAACTTGGAGCCTCTTGGTGTTTACCGTGCTCATTTGAATATTAGCAGCTCATTAGCATAGTCGCAGCACTGAGAGGCCCTGCCCGTGTGACCCGTTTTTATTTGTTTAACTTGTTTTCCAAAAGTATTTAACCCCGGAGCCCTTTTCCCCCAACAAGTAACAACGATTACCCACTTGGAAGATGGGATCGAGAAGAGTCTTCTGCCTATTTCAGTCAGTTTGGTTTTGTGGTCTTACTTTCCTCGGTAACCGAGCTGAGAGTCCTCTGACTTCTGTTGTAATCATCCTGTGTGAACCCGTTCAGTCCAGACCATCCTTTCTGGAGGGGCTTGCGTTGAAGGAATGAACCAATGCACTCAGGAATGAATGAATGAAGCAGTCAACCACTCAGTCAGCCATCCAGCTGAGCCCCTCTCCCATGCAGCAGTCAGGAACCAGGGACTGATCAGGCACCGCTCATCTTGCACCAGGGGACACCGGGCTGTCTGGCCGGTGAATCACTCTCCCGTCTTAGGCCCCCCTGTAGTTGCATTTTTTAGGATCTGTCACCCATTGAGGCTGGGAGCCCCTGCGGGGCAGGAACCAAGTTGCACTTGCCTCTCTGTGTGCCCCGAGTGGGACATACAGATGGGATCTCTCATCCGATTCCTTCTGAGAGGGGCAGGAGAACACTGTGGTTAAGTCTTCAGCCTCTGGAGCCAGACCAGATGTACCCCTAATTAGCTGGGTAATGTGGGCCAATCTCTGCCTCAGTTTCCCCACCGAGAGAGGGCTGATGATAACATACCTTCCTAAAGGAATTATTACGGAGTTAATATGCGGCAAGCACACAAACAGTGCCTGGCACAGAGGGTGTCATTGGTCTTTATTAACACTATGACAATGGCAACCACTATTTATTGTGCACCTACTACATGCCAGGGACTGTGATAAGAGCTTTAGCTACATCATTTCCATTATTCCTCCCCACAGCCTCTTTGAAGTGGGTGAATTTTCCTCATTAGGAAGTTGTTAGTCCTCCTAAGGAGATGTGGTAATGGGTGGTAGCAATAAGATGAGGATTCAGGTCAGCCAGATCACAAAGCCCTGGCCTGCAGGCGTGGAGGGTGCGACCTACCCCCTGCCACCTACCACCTGCGGAGGGGACAGCTCCTCTGTTTCTTTTTACTGATAATTACCCTGCCGACAACCTGATCAGTTCCTTTTTTTTAATCCTCTATTCATCTCAACAAAATGGAAATCCATGGGACTGCAGGGTTGGATTTAACATGTATGCGCACGTGTGTGTGTGTGTGTGTGCATGTGTGTGTGAGAGAGAGAGAGACAGAGACAGAGAGCAAGAGTGCACAAGTGAAGGAGAAGGAGTTATCTGAGAGGCCTGGGGGTTACCACCACCTTCATGATAGACCCAGGAAGACAAAGATCCCCGGGTGGGGCTGGCTTTGAGGCTGCACAGCCACAGAATTGCTTGTGAGTCAACAGTGCCGCAGAACAGCAGGGCACTCCTGGAACTGGGCTTGGTGTCGTCACCCACTGCCCCTTGCACAGGGCCCTGTGCACTGGGAAATGTTTGCAGGCTGGACACCCGCGGTTGCTTTTAACCAGGCAAGTGAGCTGGGTTAGAGGTAGCCACATGTTCCTGAGGGCTCATAGCTTCACATCTGAGAGGGTTAGACAGGGCATCAGGGACTGAGGGTCACTGGAGAAGAATTTGCTGTCATCCCTTTGCCCACGTGCCGGCAGGTCTTCTCAGACCTCAGAGGCCGGCTCTTCTGTTCTTCCCCACCTCGGACGGGAGCCCCAGAAGTCACAGAGTCAGCTGTCTGCTTTCCACACTGCTGGCCACACCAGGGAAGTGAGACATCGGGTGTTGGTAGAGGGGCCAAACGCGCTGGTGTAGGGTAGGAGTTTTCGGATACACATTCCAGAGGGTGTTTATGGGGGAACAGACAAGGCTGGAGCTTCATTCCTGGCAGGGAACAGCTCCAGCCCCCGAGGGCAGAAAATGAGGGCCAAAATGGTGGCTCAGAGGGACACAGGTGAGGTAAGCAGGGAAGAATTCCCACCAGGTGTCTCAGAAATGTCCTGGGAATTGCCTGGCATGGTGGCTTACACCTGTAATCCCAGCACTTTGGGAGGCTGAGGCAGGCGGATCACCTAAGGTCAGGAGTTCAAGACCAGCCTGGCCAACATGGTGAAACGCTGTCTCTACTAAAAATACAAAAATTAGCCAGGCATGGTTGTGGGTGCTTATAATTCCAGCTACTCGGGAGGCTGAGGCACAAGAATCACTTGAACCTGGGAGGTGGAGGTTGCAGTGAGCTGAAATCACACCTCTGCACTCCAGCCTGGGCGACAGAGCAAGAATCTGTCAAAAAAGAAAAAAAAAAAAAAAAAAAAAGGAAAGGAAAGAAAGAGAAAAGAAAAAAGTCCTGGGAAGCTGGTAGAAGGAGGTTGAGATCTTCCTGACCTGGGAAAAGGAGGGAATTCCCAGGCATCTACAGACCAATAGGACTGTTGAAAGTTTGGTGTGAGAATGGGTTAAGGTGCTGAATTTTAGACTTTTATCCTCTCCACGGTGGTACAGTGTGTTCTGCAAACAAAGGAGAGCCTGAGCCTTGAAGAGCCCTTCTCAGAGCTCGCTACATTCTTTGGCTCCTTAGCCCAGTGAGACGGCCTTAGTTCTGAGCCCTGTACAATATGCAGGCTGGGTCAGAAGACCCCCAAGGCTCCTTCCAGCTCTGACAGGTCCTGTCGGGGGGTCCAGCCTGCACATAGGGACTGGGCTTCTTTCAGCCCCACAGATGGTGACCCCTCTTCACCGCTGGTAAGATCGAAGCTCATCAGCAGGACCTCAGGCCCTGGCCTCCTTCCTTCTTGGTCCCTTGGGTTTTAGAGTTTTATGTGACATCAATGTCCCAGAAATGCCCATCTTCTTCCTTTTCTCTCAGGGCACAGTTCCCTGAGGTCTTGTGGTTTATCCACCCCCACTCCTGTTCTATGTCCTCCTTCACTTGCTCTCCCCTGCGCCCCTCCCACCAGAGAGTTTATAAGCTGGCTGTCCCCTTGCTAACCTCCTGCTGTTCCCTACGAACATGGCCTGCCTGTTAGATTTCATCGCGTGACACTGCCTTGGTTATCTCCCCGTCGTGCCTAGTTCAGTGAAGAACACACAGCAGGTGCCGCATAAATGCACTCTGCTGGAATAAACTGGTTATCTCCAGAGGGTGGGGTCTGGACGGAGCGGCAAAGTAGCGATAGCATGGGATGCTGATGGCAGTCTGTCATTGGTAACGTGGAGCCGGCATCTCTACTCTGAGGGCTGTTGAGAGGATTTGTAGCGAAGCTGTGTGGGGAAATGCTTTGCAGACTGGAAGGTGCTGGGAATGTGTGTCATCTACCCTGGCCTCTCGCTCGGGAACTCTTGCCCACATTTGTCAACATCTGCTAGGCGTGTTGTCTTGGGAGAGGTCTCGTTAACCCTCTGCCACCTTGAATTCTCTGGTCCCAGAAATTCTGTGTCCTGTCTCACATACAAATGCCTCCAGCCCTCAGATCAGGGGTCTCCTCTCCTCCCACAATACCTTGGGCGTGGGTCCAGCCTTGTCTGGCCCAAGAAATGGACCGTCAGCGAGGAATATCCGCACCAACATTCAAAAGTAAAAAGAATGATAGGCGGGCGCCCAGCATTTGAATTTGCAGGGTTGTTAACCCCGACAGCAACCAGAGCAGCATAGCAGGACCTGAGTGCTTCCTTCCCTTCCTCCTTAGCCCTCCGTGAACATGCTCCCTACAAACCCTGTCCTGGTAAATGTCTCCCCTCATTTATTTTTATTTTTATTTTAGACAGGGTCTCGCTCTGTTGCCCAGGCTGGAGTAAAATGGCTCGATCTTGGCTCACTGCAGCCTCGACCTCCTGGGCTCAAGCAATCCTCCCAACTCAGCCTCTCAAGTAACTGGGACTACAGGTGGGCACCACCATGCCCAGCTAATTTTTTTTTTTTTAAATTTTAGTAGAAACAAGGTCTTGCTCTCTTGGTCAGGCTGGTCTTGAACATCTGAGCTCAAGTGATCCTCCTGCCTCGGCCTCTCAAAATGCTGGATTTGCAGGTGTGAGCCACCTCCCTCAGCCCTCACTGCTTTATTTGCCATCTCAGTGCCACCATTTCCTAGCTGTGTGACTTTAGACAAGTCACTTAGCCTCTCTGAGCCCATGTCATCATCCGTCAAATTGGGTTCTTTGGCAAATTAAAGGATGTATTCTATGTAAAGTGCTTTACATGGCAACTGGCACATAGTCAGGGCTCAATAAATGTTAATTATTATTATTAATAATGGCCACTGGCCGGGTGCAGTGGCTCCCGCCTGTAATCTCAGCACTTTGGGAGGTAGAGGCGGGCAAATCACGTGGTCAGGAATTCGAGACTAGCCTGGCCAACATAGTGAAACTCTGTCTCTACTAAAAATACAAAAATTAGCCAGGTGTGGTGGCATGCACCTATAGTCCCAGCTACTCGGGAGGCTGAGGCAGGAGAATCGCTTGAACCCGGGAGGCAGAGGTTGCGGTGAGCCGAGACGGCACCATTGCACTCCAGCCTGGGTGACAGAGCAAGACTCTGTCTCAAAAAGTAATAATAATGGCCACTCTGAGTGCCCCAGTAAATAGGGTCCCTTACTACCTTACTTAGAGCAGAGTTGAGGAAATTAGTGGAGTTCTTCACTACCTGATTAGCCACTCTCTACCCAAATAAATGTACGCCACCTTATCTTATTCATCATGGGTACGCACCTATAAAAGCGTTCTTTATTTCAGTCACAGCCTGAGTGTCCCCATAAAGGTGCTCCATGATGTCATCACCCCCTCTGTGTGGAGGACAGCTCCTCCCACCCATGGTGATTTGGGCCTTCTCTTAGCCAGGGTGATTCCTGGGGGAACCTTAGCTGGAGCTAATGTGCATTGGCATTTTGCCTTTTGTGTTGAACACACATCCCATTTGTAGAGAATTAGAATTTTTTGACTTTAAATGTTCGCTGTTTCTGTGTGTGTGTGTGTAAGAGAGAGTTGTTTTGTTTTGTGAAGAGACGAGATCTCACTCTGTTGCCCAGGCTGGAGTGCAGTGGTGCAAGCATGTCTTACTACAGCCTCGAACTCCTCGGCTCAAGTGATCCTCCTGCCTCAGTCTCCCCAGTAGCTGGGACTACAAGTGTGCACCACCACGCCCAGCTAGTTTTTCTGTATTTTGTAGAGACAGGGTCTCGCTGTGTTGCCCAGGCTGGTCTCAAACTCCTGGCCTCAGGTGATCCCCCTGCCTCAAAATTCTGAAGTGCTGAGATTACGGGCGTGAGCCACCATGCCAGCCAGAGAGAGATTTTATCTTTTCTACACAAAGTGTGTTTCCCCCAGAAGAAATGCCTTCCTACTTTTGTGATGAATGTGAATAGAATGCAGAAGACAGAAATTACAGAAATTCCCTGTGCCCCAGCACCTTACCAGGACATGCCTGGCCTGGTGGGGTGACAGGGTGTTGTACGCAGTGAGAGGAGGGAAGGGAGTAGGAGAGGAGGTGAGGCTCTGCAGAGCAGAGTGGGCCATTCCTGGTCAGAAAACAGTGAGGAGGCCAGGCACAGTGGCTCACGTCTGTCATCCCAGAACTTTGGGAGGCTGAGTCAGGCGGATCACTTGGGGTCAGGAGTTTGAGACCAGCCTGGCCAACATGTTGAAACCCTGTCTCCATTAAAAATACAGAAAAATTAGCCAGGCGTGGTGGTCCTCTGTAATCCCAGCTACTCAGGAGGAGAATCGCTTGAACCTGGAAGACGGAGGTTGCAGTGAGCTGAGATCGCACCACTGCGCTCCAGTCTGGGTGACAGGGCGAGACTCTGTGTCAGAAAAGAAAAAAAAACAAAAGAGTAAGGTAAGCGAAGTCCTGGGGTGGGGGGAAATGTAGCTGCAGGCAAGAATCAAGGAAGGTGTGGAGCCCCTAACCCAGTAGGGGAAAGGCTTGCTACCTTGAACCCCAAGAGTGTCAGCATCCTGTACCTTCGCAGAGAGAACTTCCACCTACTCACAAACAGATACACCCCACTGCACGGCTAAGAAAACTAAGAGGGGAAATCAGGAAGAGGGAAAAGAAAAGAGGAAAACCCCAGAGGAGACGAGGAGTCAGGCCTGGGCAGGGGTCTCCAGATGACACATGAGGCTGCAGGAGGAAAGGTTTCTTTTGAAACGCATCTTTTATCTTGTCCTTTTCTGACGTAGGTGAGCGTGTGTTTTGGAACGCACATAAAATGCGAGCACAGTAGCTGGCGTCTGATTTCTGCCAAGGTGCACAGAAACGGAGGGGCATGCCCAAACACTTCTTCTTCATGGCTGCTGGATCAGGAAAGTTTTGCTTCTGTGGCCGTGAAGATGGAGATTTGCTGAGAGGCCAGGAGAGATGATGGGGGAGGGCTACTTCGGGAGAGGAAGTGGACAAGACCGGAGGTTGGAAAACAGGGGATGGGTTGATCCTAACAACTTGGAAAGGAGGGACTGGTACTGGGAGTAGGAGGTAGGGCCCAAGGGGAGGGCAGAGGACCCAGGAGCCTCAGCTGTGGACCCAGGGTGTGGCCATGGGCAGGTCCCCAGCTCTGTCTGCAACCTAGGGCAGTGCTTCTCAACCTTGAGGGAGGGAGGGAGGCTACCACAGAGGGGAGGGGGCATCTAGACCGCTTAAATCCCTTTCTCTGCAGGGGGCCCAGGCAGCCTTGTTTCTAAGCTCAGCAGGGCCACTTACTATGCAGCCAGGGATGAGAACCAATGGCCCACCCTGCTGGGTGCTGGAATATGTAATGAAGTCCTGTGTGGGTCTGTAATGAACTCAGATTCGGCTCCTAACAGGTGCTGAGTGCATGTTTGCAAACCCAGGCGCCTGTTATAAGGAGAGGACGGAGCTAAAGCAAGGACCCTGCGGAGGAATGGGCGGCAGGGACTGATGACGTTGGGGGAAGGAGGTGCAGAGGAAAATGTTGAGGCTCGCTCTGGACTGCCTCGCCTGGGGATGGGGAACAGGGCTGCGAGGGAGGGGGAGCCAACGCTTTGAACTTGGGTGGGGCCTCCCTAAATAGAGCGGGGGAAGTCCAGGTGCTGGGCAGGGCTGTCTTCACCTGCCCGTCCTCAGTGCCGTGGGGGGACGCGGTGCAAAGAAGCCCTCCTGGGAATGTGGTGGAAATACCCACCTTGAAAGGCAGAGTGGGATCGTTGCCCTGAGCACCCGGGTGTGGTCGCAGCACCTCCTGTGAGGCCTCCCGACCTGCAGCTGGCTCCTGCGTGTGCACCTGCCACTGCTGGCTCCAGGGCCAGGGCCAGGCCCAGCTGGAGGTCCAAGCTGGAACCCTGGGCAGGGTCCAGTGCACTGTGGCCTCAAAGTGCTGAGCCATGGTTTAGTACTCCAGCTGGCAAGGCCCTGGGTTCAAACCCTGCTCTGAATTTGTCCTGTTGCTTCCCCATGGTGTCATTTGGTTTGTTCCTCTGTCCCTTGTGTTCCCTGATAACCAGAAGTTACCTCTCAAAGCTTGGTTAGATCAGATGAAACGTCTTTGGCCAAAGAACATCACAGGGAAGGTTGGGGTCTTCCTGCTGCGTCATCTCACACCATTCTACTGTCACACTTCTGGCGGAGGTTTTTAATGATCCAGTTTCCTGGTCTCCTCCCCCAGAGGCTCTGATCCTGCCATGCTGATGTTGGAGCCCAGGTGTCTGTATTTTTCAAAACCACCCCAAGTGATCTGCCGTAGTGCATCACCTGCATCCCTGACCCCAGTAGCCAGCTGGTCAGGGACTGTCCTTGGTTTTCTGAAGGGCATAGAATAAGGGAGTGGGTGGGACAGTCCAGATAGGTGCCAGCCCTGGTGGCCAGTGCTGTCAGGTGTGAGGCAGGGTGGGTGGCCTCTGGGCTACCATAAAGAGGAGGATGGGCTCCCTCGGGGCAGCTCCAGGTTCAGCTGGGAGTCCTTGCAAGACCAGGAGTGCCCCACACACTGTGCTCCCGGCGTCCAGCATAAGGCCTGACCCAGCGTGAATGTTTATTGAATAAAGACACACACCAGGCTGGTGGCTCTCTGAGGAGCCCTAGGGAGCTGCTCTAAGAGTGAGCTCCCAGCCAAGCAGCACAGCTTTGTGTGTTCCCCACTGGGCTGCTTCTAAGATTCAAACAAAGGACTCCAAAACTGTGGAGCTAGCAGCTGTGTTAAAAGGCCCAGAGTCAGCGGGGCCATGGCCATCACCTGCCCTCAGCTCACCGTGGAGACAGCCTGTGGGATCTGGGGGAGACGAAGGAAAGGACGGGGCACTCAGTGGGGCTGCTGAGTGCAGCGAAAGGAGGCAGGGAGGTCCTCACAGGGCCGCTGTGCCTGCTGAAGCAGGGGCTAGATTCCATGTGTAAACGAGTGAAAGAATCCCTCCTCTCAAAAAACTCACCATCAATGGAGTCGGTGGACAATTCACTTGAGTGTGTTGAAGGTTACTCCTGAGGGATGTATAAGAGCTAGGGAAATGGCCAGAGGGAACAATTCAAATTGGAGACATTAAAAGGGGTTTAAACATGGGACCTTGAGGGATGAATAGGAGTCTGGAGTCAGACGTGAACAAGAGGGCTGGGCAGGCTATGCCTTATCTTTTACCAGAACTGGCTTGAAGGGTATAGCAATGCGGGGACCCGGGAAAATCCTGGTGTAGGAATTAGCAGACTTGGCTTCTCAGAACAGCAGCCTAACTCTGTAAGGTTCTCATTTCCCAATCTGTAAAATGGGAAACTGACTTCGGGTGTGGAGGGCTCAGGAAGGGGGAGAAATGTTACAAGGCGAAAATGAACTAAAGATGCAAACATGGCTTAGGAAAAGTTTGAATTAGAATTCCGCTTAGTGGAGTGGGAGGCAAAGAAACAGATGGCCAAGCTCCAGGAGGAAAAGTTGGCCAAGCTGAGCTCAACTTCAAGGCCCAGCTTGAATGTCACCTCTTTGAAGTGGTCTTCTTTGCCTTCTGCCACTTCCTTCCCCTCAGCACCCTATTCCTGGAAGTTCCAAGTGGGACTTCTCACACTCTGCAGCTGACTGGTCACCTGCACTGAGGTGGGGTCACTGAGGAGGGTGGAGGCTACATCTTTTCTTTTTCTTTCGAGGCAGAGTCTCACTCTGTTGCCCAGGCTGGAGTGCAGTGGCACAATCTCGGCTCACTACAACCTCCACCTCCCGGGTTCAAGCGATTCTCCTATCTCAGCCTCCAGGGTAGCTGTGATGACAGGTGCCTGCCACCACATCTGGTTAATTTTTTCTATTTTTAGTAGAGGCGGGCGTTTCGCCATGTTGGCCAGGCTGGTCTCAAACTCCTGACTTCAACTGATCCGCCCGCCTAAGCCTCCCAAAGTGCTGGGAATACAGGCATGAGCCACCGCGCTCAGCCGAGGCTACAGCTTATATATACATCTTGGGCACATAGTATGCAGGTACTGCATGAGGCCCAGCCCTCAGATGGTTAGGTCTGGGAGGCTTCAAGAAGGATCTGCGTGCTATAAGGGACACAAGCTCTGGCTGGAAGTCAGCATGCCCGGGCTGTGCACTCTGCACTGCTTTCAACCAGTGGAGGAACAGGGGGGAAGGCACATCGCTTCCCTGGGCCTTAATTCCCCCAAGGAGCTGAACTAGGTGATGTCAAAGGCCCCGCTTAGCTTTGACATTTTATGACCTAACACTGTAATGGAATCACTAACATGCATGGCCATTTACAGAATGCTCTTAAGGACTTTCCAGGAAACTCCTATTGTTCCCCCTACCTCGCCCCCACCCACCGCCTCCACCCTACTCCAATAGCAAGAAAACATTCACAGGTAGAGACTTTTCTTCAACAGGCCTTTATTGGCTGGGCATGGTGGCTCAAGCCTGCAATCCCAGCACTTGGGGAGGCTGAGGTGGGAGGAGTGCTTGGGCCCAGGAGTTCGAAACCCAGCCTGGGCAATATAGCAAGACTCCATCTCCACAAAAAATTTTAAAAACTTAGCAGAGCATAGTGGCATGTGCCTGTAGTCTCAGCTACTCAGGAGGCTGAGGTGGGAGGATCAGCTGAGCCAAGTAGTTTGAGGCTGTAGTGAGCTGTGATTGTGCCACTGCACTGCAGCCTGTGTGACAGAGACCCTGTCTCAAAAAAAAAAAAAGAAAGAAAAAAAAGAAAAGGGGCCGGGCGCGGTGGCTCAAGCCTGTAATCCCAGCACTTTGGGAGGCCGAGACGGGCGGATCATGAGGTCAGGAGATCGAGACCATCCTGGCTGACACGGTGAAACCCCGTCTCTACTAAAAAATACAAAAAACTAGCCGGGCGAGGTGGCGGGCGCCTGTAGTCCCAGATACTCGGGAGGCTGAGGCAGGAGAATGGCGTGAACCCGGGATGTGGAGCTTGCAGTGAGCCGAGATCTGGCCACTGCACTCCAGCCTGGGCGGCAGAGCGAGACTCCGTCTCAAAAAAAAAAAAAAAAAAAAAAGAAAAAAGAAAAGAAAAATGGTCTTTATTGAACATCTATCTTTGTACTGATGAGCACCCCAGAGACACCTGGGCCCAACAAGGTTTCTAGAATGTTCTAGAATGTTCAGGATCCCCTGAGTTGGCAAGACTAGACATTTAGGGGGAACTGTATGACAATCACCCAAAACTGATGGGCAGAAATGCTGTGACCCCAAATAGGCCTCTGGGCCTTGATGGCATCCTCAGTAACATAGACAGCATGGCACCCCTTTGCGTGTCTGAACGCAGAGGGCTGGGACTCTGCCTGAGCAAGCACAGGGCGTCTGGGCTCACCTGTGAGTCCTGAACTGCGCAGCAAAGTGGAGAAACTGACCCAGCTCTCAGCATGTGTCCTTGGGAGCTACTTCCCTCTGTGGTCACCAGGCAGCATGTGCCAACCTGTGGGCTTGGTGCCTCTCAGGGAGACTCTCTGGGGTCTGAAGAGTGAGCTCCCTGCCTTTTACCCGTCTCTGGATACCCCTCTGGGCCTAGGCCCTTCCCTGTGAATCCCCTGCTTGAAGGAAGAGACCCACAGCCCTGGGTTCTTCTGGGGTGCCAAGTGGGGGACTGTGTTTGGTCCTGGGGAGGATGGGCTGCGGCTCCTGAGCAGGCCAGGGGTGCAGGACCCTTCCCTTCCCCTCTTCTCCTGTCCTCCTCCTTTTTCCACCCTAGACTCCTCCCACCTCTTGCCGCCTCTTCCCTCCTGTTCCCACTCTCTTTCCTCCTCCCCAGGTCCCACCAGACTGCTCCATGCCCCAGCCCACAATTTGGCTGAAGGCAACAGTCCCTCTCTTGCACCCTCCTCCCTTTTTCCAGTCTTATCAACTTCACTTTCCTGTGAAATGAAGGGGTGGGGTAGGGGTGGGGGGGTGGAGGTAAGAAAGAAAGAAAAAGCACTTCATGCTCACAACACAACAAAAAACAGGTTTAAACATTTTACAGGTTTCAACATTTTTCAGGCCGTCTTGTCACATCTTATCAGATCAGCCAGAGCCGCAGGCAGGCGCTCCGGGAGCTGCTTTGGAGAACAGAAGCTGCAACATTCCAGCCCAGGCACTGCCCCGCCCTCCACACCCCTTCCCTCCCTTCCCTTTTCTCCCCAAAGAAACATCCCACAGGGCTCCCTGGGATGGAGCGCAGGGCCCACAGCCTCTTCCCTCTGACTGGGGTATAGTCTGTGGCCAAACCCTTGGCTTTGAGCTTCTGCCTGCACCTTTTCCTTCTCCCCATGGCTGCCCAGAACCGTGGACTCTCAGGTGGTCCCTGGCAGCGGAGCTGTGCCACCTCCTCGAATGGCCCCTCGTGGTCCTGAAAGGGAACCTTTAGAAGCGAGTTGCTAAAGTCGCTCACAGAATGTAGAAGTGGTCATTTGGCCAGCAGGGCTAGTGTGTTTCCCAGGCTCCTGGGGCCTGTCCTCAGGGGCTCCTGCCTGAGGGGAAGGAATAGCTTTTTACTTGGTTATCTTTTCTCCACGTGCGTGGGTTTTTCTCCTGTGGTGTGGATCACTGCCTGGGATATCCCTTTCCACTCAGAGTCACCCCCAGACCTCACCTTTCTGTTCTTGCTGCACTCACGGTGCACCTCGGCCCCTAGCCCCTCCCTGGTGACCCCACCCCTTGGCATATGGCATCACTGCCCCCACCGTGAGGCTCAGTGTCTCCCCACCCGTGTGCCCACAGCCAAGATCGGGCCTAAAGTATAAGTCAACTTTTAGCTCCTAGACAAGCATCCCCAGATGGATTTCTAGCTTCTGTTTCCCTCTTGGGCCCAGCTCTGTCTCTATGTGGTGCCTGGAAGTCTCTCTTCCCCACACACTTCCTCGTCTTGTTCCCAAAGCTGCTTTGCTTCTTACCTTCCCATCCTGGCGGACACCATCTCCATCTTCCTGGTCATCCTGGCTCAAAACCTTGGCCATACTTTCCTCCTTCCTCCTGTTTCTCATGGGATCAAATGGCTGCTAGTCCTTATTCACAGCTTCCTGTCTGTTCCTGAAGCCACTGTCCTGAGCTGGCCAGGGGGCCCATCCCCTGCCACAGACCCCGGTGACCTAGGCGCATGGGTCTTGGCCCAGTTGCACAATGAGAGCTGGGCCCTGGGAGGTTGCATTGGATCCCCAGGCCCCAGAGTCTCCTTAGCATCCACGCAACCCCGCTTCCCAGCCGCTTTCCCAGCACCCACCTCTTGTCTCGTTTTGCACATGACTGACAGGACAATATTCCAAAGCCCAGCTAAGGAAGGTGCTAGTTTGTCCGATAATGCCTGGCACTCAGGGCCCCTCTCTAGCTGCTTCCCTTCCTCTGCTCCTCTGTGTGGCTCCTAGACCCTGGCATGGGGGGACATGCCCCCTTGTCTGGAGCTGTCCCCTTGCCACCTGGCACCACCTGAGCGCCCCTAGCCATCCTTCTCCAGCTCAGTCACTGTTCCACACGGAGCCCTCCAGAGGTAGTGAGGACCCACTTGCCCCCGTTCCTGGAGATCACTCGCCCTGACCATGCACCCTCTGGCCCAGAGGTTACTGGAGCTGAAAGTTACAAGTGCCTTGGGACCATGTCTCACTCAGTTAAGTGCCCAGACCTAGTAGGTGCTCAAGAAATGCTTGTTGGTCTGTTACTGACAGCAGCCTCCTGGGCTGGGTGCTCCTCAGGTGTGGATTCATTCATCTCCATGTTCCCAGACCTGGAACTCTGCCAGGCTGAGAGTCATCACTCAGTTCATGTGTGTTGAGTGAATAGGCGGTGAATGACTTTGTTTACCAAAGCCAGGCTTTAAGCTGCTCTCTGAAGGACAGGCACTTCCTCTGACTCCACAAATCACCAGGCCCCAGTCTTGACAGCTGGGGCTAAATCAAGACAGGAGCCCACTGGGCTTAGAGCCCGGGCAGCTGCTCCTTCAAGGTTTCATTTCAAGATCATGGGTCCCAGCTCAGGGCCTGCACCCACTCCACCCTCACCCTTCCCTTCCTGTCCTAGACATAGGCAAGGGTGCTCCCACCCCTGCTGGAGATGCAGGCGAGCCAGAGGGCCCCTGCCCCCTGTTGAGAGAATGAACTAGCCCCTAATGGCAAGGCCCGGAGACATCTGCCACTTCTTCGATGAAAGGCACCCCCTGAGGCACCTCGGCACTCTCCCAGAGCCACAGGACACAGCCCCACCTGAGCCCCTTTGGGCTCAGAGGAAACCCCCTACCCTTGGCCCTGTACTGAAATGTTGACAAGGTCCAGACCTGTGCTCAGTACCCGCAGGGTGCACTTGTGTTCCAGGAGGGCAAGGAACAGTGGCAGCTGGAATCCTGAGCTAGGTTTCTCTGGCTTTGTCACAAGCCCCCTGCCAAGCAGCCAGGTGAGCGCCTCCAGTCCAGGCCTGTGGCCTGCCTCCTCCTCAGCAGTGATTGCCTCGTCACTATGGGTGTAAGCTTCTTGGAAGCTCCAGGAGGTGGGTGTGTCAGAGCCCACCAGGCCCAGCCCCATGGCATGCACACGTGCCCCTGAACTGGCTGGGCTCCCTGTCCTGACATCTGCCAATCCTGAACGGCTTCTTGACCTAAGTGGAAAGGTAGTGGCCTGAGTTCCAAAGCCAACGCTTGGTTCCTTACTTCCTACTCTTTCCTCAAACCTTTCCTTTCCCTTCTAGAAGTTTCCGTGGAGGGTGGAGCCCCTCTGGGCCCAGGAACAGGTTGGGCCTTTTTCCAGTACTGCCCAGGAGCCAGCAGGTGGAGCACCTGGCCCTGGGCTGTTGTGGGGTTGACAGGAGCACTGTAGCCCCCACTGCAGGGAGAGAAAAATGACCACAGGAGAGGTAGTTTCTGACTCCCTCTCCTCACCTTCCCTCCTCCTCTCACTCTCAGCAGCCATGTCAGTCGTTTTAAGAGACACTAGATCTTCAGACCAGAGTCTTCAGATGCCTCCCCTTTGAGGCCGGCAGAGATGGTTAGGTTTCCGCATGGAGAAAGGTGAGGGCAAAGGGCCCGCTTCTGCAAAGAAGGCATGACTAGGGGAGGCTTGGCCCTGGAGGGCATCCTGAGACCAGAGGGAGGAGGGGAGCCTTTCCCTGGGCCGCAGCCCCTGGGTCCACCTTCTACAGCCCCACCCACGTGGAGCCAGGTGGGTCCCTTTTGTGCCCAGCCCCAGAGAAGCCTCTGAGAATGTGCATTCATCACCCCCAGGTTAGGAGCCTGGTGGGTAAAAGAATCGTGAGCCCTGGGTTCTCCTCCCACCTCCCGGGCAGCCAGCTGTGTGACCCCGGAAAATGACAAACCCTCTCTGGGTCTCAATCTTCCCATACAGAGGAAGAGGGAATTAGACTAGACCCGGGGCTCTGGAATTTCATCCTGCAGAGGGGCTGTAGGCGGGGAGTTGGAGGTTGGGGATGCAAACACCTCCCCTCCTTTTATTTTTTTACATTTTGCTATTTAACTATTTTAAAGTGTACTATTCAGTGGCATTAAGTACATTCCAATGCTGTGCGGCCATCACCACCGTCTGTTTTCATCACCCCAACACTGTACTTATTAAGCAGTAACTTCCCACTCTCTCCCTTCCAGAGCCCCTGGCAACCTCTGTTTTACTTTCTGTCCCTATGAATTTACCTAGACACCTCATGTAAGTGGAATAATACAGTGTTTGTCCATCTGTGTCTGGCTGCTGTCGCTTAGCTTGTTTTCAAGATTCTTCTACGTTGTAGCTTGCATCAGAATTTCATTCCTTTTTTTTTTTTTTTTTTTTTTTGTTGTTGCCCAAGCTGGAGTGTCTTTATCTAGAACCTCATGTAAGTGAAATCATATAGCATTTGTCCTTCTGTGTGTGGCTGCTGTCACTTAGCTTGTTTTCAAGTTTCCTCTACATTGCAGCTTGCATCAGAAGCATCAGAATTTCATTCCTTTTTTTTGGGGCGGGGGGACAGAGTCTTGCTCTGTTGCCCAGGCTAGAGAGCAGTGGCGCAATTGGCTCACTGTAACCTCTGCCTCCCAGGTTCCAGCAATTCTGTCTCAGCCTCCTGAGTAGCTGGGATTACAGGCATGCGCCACCAGGCCCAGCTAATTTTTGTATTTTTAGTAGAGATGGGGTTTCATCATGTTGTCCAGGCTGGTCTTGAACTCCTGACCTCAGGTGATCCACCCACCTCGACCTCCCAGAGTGCTGGGATTACCACTACCACACCCGCTTCCTTCCTTTTTCTGGCTGAATAAGGTCCCGTTGTATGGATGGGCCACCTGTTGTTTATCCATTCGTCTGCTGAGGACTCTTGGATTGTTTCTACCTTTTGGCTGCTGTGAGTAGCACTGCTGTGAACACTGGTGTACAGGTGTCTGTTGGAGTCCTCATTTTCAACCCTTTTGGGCATATACCAGGTATGGCATTGCCGGATTATAGGGTGATTCTCTGTTTAACTTTTTGAGGGACAGGGCTCCTTTTCATATGTTCTGTATGTAGGGTAGAGGAGGGAGATTGTGTGTGATTCCATCTGGGAGGCCACCTGGATGGGTGCAGGGCTGCATACCCTAATAGATCACTCAGGGGAGTGGGCGCTGGCAGCACAGTGGGGGTTCCTGGCAGCAGCCGGACCCCCATCAGCAGGGGATTGGCCGTCGCTGGGTGGATGGCAGCATCTGAGGCCAGCAATCCCAGTGTCAGACCATGCGGGATGCCCTGCACAGGGTGCCTTTAGGTGTCTCACCATATGTTAGGTGCGTAAGTCAATGCAGGATCCAGGCTGACCTGAATTCACTGATTAGAAATGCTCTCTATGGCCGGGCGCGGTGCTCACACCTGTAATCCCAGCACTTTGGGAGGCAGAGGCAGGTGGATCACTTGGTCAGGAGTTTGAGACCAGCCTGGCCAATATTGCAAAAATCTACTGAAAATACAAAAATTAGCCAGGCGTGGTGGCACATGCCTCTTATTCCAGCTACTTGAGAGGCTGAGGCAGGAGAATCACTTGAACTCAGGAGGTGGAGGTTGCAGTGAGCCTAGATCACGCTTTTGCACTCCAGCCTGGGCAACAGAGCAAGACTCTGTCTCAAAAATAGAAAAAAAAATGTCCTCTCTGCCTTGTGCTCACCATGCAGGCCCCCTGCAGCCCTCTGGCCACAGCAGGCATCCTCAGGGTAGAGGCACAGAACTGGGGTAGGGGGTGGGAGTTGGATGAGGCCACGCACGAGGTTTAGGTCTGGCTTATTTGGAGAGGAATATTTCACTCCAAGGGGTCAGTACCAAAGTTTCCACAGGCAGCCTGTTGTGCAGTGCACCCCAGCCCATCCGCCTGGCTGCCCGTGTCTGTCCTCAGCCCAGCTGGGCAGTGGGTGGTCAGAGTGGAGGATGAGCCAGCTTCAGGAGGAGGGTGGCAGGGCCCTAGGGAAGGGAAGGACCAGGCCAGGAGTTGGGTATAAATAGCCCCTGACCCAGCTGCGAAGGCCTGGCAGGGTCCTCCGCCCTCCCCCTCACCAGCTGCCAGTGCCAGGCAGGTCTCTATCCCCCTTGGGAGCCTGGCCATCATTTTAGATCCTAAACGTAGGAACTTCCTCAGCGGAACCAAGGAGTCTTGTCCTGTGTGTAGGTGGAAGCTCCGGATGCCGGGAGGTCTGGCGAGTGAGGGGCATCAGGCTGGTCCTTTGGAAGAGTTCTTCATTCCTTTCCTCCAGAATCAGCGAATACCTAGCATGTGCCCGGCCCTTTGGAAGGCGGAGTGGGCTGGGGTGTGTGTGTGTGTGTGTGTGTGTGTGTGTGTGTGTGTGTGTGTGTGTGTGTGTGTGTGTGTGATGGGGGAGGGATTGGGGAATAAGTGGAGAACATACTACCTCTCTTCTTGGACACGGAGACCGGCACAGCCAGATGGAATTGGAAACAAATCAGTTCAGCACTTTGGGATAAGAAGGTTTGAATTAGGTATAGGAAAGACTCAGGCGGAGGAGAGGTGACTTCTGTCTGGGAGCTCACAGAAGCCTTTAGAATGGTGGCGACCTAGGAATCAGGTTTCGAAGGAAGGGCAGGATATTTCCTGGGGGCCTGGCAGCGGAGAGGTGCTCTGAGCCGAGGGCTCAGCGTGTGCAAAGGTGTGGAAGTGTGAAACAGCCCCGCTGGAGTTGTTCAGCTGGCTAGGCAAATCCGTCAAAGCCACGCGCACTTTGGCACAAAGAATCCAGGAGCATGAGACTCACTGTGCCGCCTCCCTCAGTGGAACGTGTACTTCAATAATGGAGAATAGGAGTGGCGAGTTAAAGTAATGTGTCCGCAATGGTGGAATTTCAGCAGTGTGGGGGCAGGAGGCTCAGGGTGGGGGTGGCCGGGCATGTTCGGGGGAGGGCAGCCATCCTGCAGAAATCAATCCCATGGCCACTGCCTCATTAGTCTCCGACACTGGCCCAGGAGCTAAGCCCCATTGCCAGAGGCCTTGCTAATTACTCGCAGGATGTCCCCATCTGAACTGAAGCCTTTGAATGGAGCATCCTGAAAATGTCCTTTTGCCTGCACTCTTTGAGTGACCTTGAACCCTCAGCCAGATCACAACTGTCTTTGTTCTGCCACCCCTGTGAGGACTGAGGTCTGATCCAGGCATCCTTCTCAGTGTTGGATGGGAAGGGGCTGAGATTTCTGATGTGTTCTACCAAGTCAGGGATGCAAGGATGGAAGAAATGAGGTTGGTGACAAGGCAGGGAACAAAGTGCTGGGGACAGCTCCAAACACACCGTAACCATAGCAACAACCATCTAGCAAGGGCCTCCCACTTGCCACACACTGGATTGTGTCACTTATTCCTCCTGTCGTGTCTATTTTACTGATAAAGAAACTGAGGTATAGAGAAGTTAAGAAAATTGCTGAGATCAGCAGCTAGGAAGTGGTAGAACTGGATGGGACCCTGGCACCATGGCTCCCAGGTCCACAGTTGGTGGGACCTGGGCAACAGCAAGGAGACAGGGTTTGGTGGAAAGAGGGAAAACAGCTCATCATGTCTGAGGCTCAGGAATTGTTCTCAGAGGACATCACACTGGGAGTCAGACAAATCCAGGGCTTGAATTCTGGCTCAGCCACTTCCTTGCATAAGTCACCCAACTTCTCCATGCCTGTTTCCTCATCTGTAAAACGGGGATGACAATGCTGACCTCTCAGAGTTGCTGTGAGGATTCAGTGAGATCATGTATTTGAAGTGTTGGCACAGAGCAGGTACTACATAAATAGTTGTCATTAGTATTGCCAGTGTCCATGTAACTGCGGGGACAGAGGGAAATCCCCGTGGGGCAGAGGAGAGACTGCGTCTGCACAGCAGGAAGGGCTCAGTGGCATCTCCTTCCTGGAGATGTCTGGGGAGCACTCTGGCCTTTGTGGCCAATCAAGCCATGCCAGGCAGTGTGCCAGAGCTCAGGTGCTCTGCTGGGCTGTGAAGACCCACCTGGGAGGAAGCAGGGAGGCCCTTGGAGAGGTGGGTGAGGAGCCGCCTTGCCAGCGTGGGCCCCCTGACTCCTCAGTCCCCTGAGCCAGCCAGCCTGGCTCTGTGGATATGGCTGTGTGGCCTTGCACAAGTTGCTCCTCTTTGACGGTCTGTGCTCTGTGCTTTTTCTTTTTTCTTTTTTTTTTTTAGATGGAGTTTCACTCTTGTTTGCCCAGGCTGGAGTGCAATGGCACGATCACAGCTCACCGCAGCCTCCACCTCCCAGGTTCAAGCAATTCTCCTGCCTCAGCCTCCCTAGTAGCTGGGATTATAGGCATGTGCCACCATGCCTGGCCAATTTTGTATTTTTAGTAGAGACGGGGTTTCTCCATGTTGGTCAGGCTGGTCTCGAACTCCCGACCTCAGGTGATCCACCCGCCTCCGCCTCCCAAAGTGCTGGGATTACAGGCGTGAGCCACCGCGCCCGGCTTTCTTTTTCTTTATTTCTTTTTTTTTTTTTTTTTTTGAGATGAAGTCTCCTCTGTCACCCAAGCTGGAGTGCAGTGGCGTGATCTTGGCTCACGGAAACCTCCACCTCCCAGGTTCAAGCGATTCTCCTGCCTCAGCCTCCTGGGTAGCTGGGATTACAGGCGTGAGCCACCTGGCCTGGTCGGCCTCTGTTTTTCATCTGTATGATGGGCTTAGTGCTCCCTTAGGGCTCCTCCTGTGGGTTCTGCTGTTGGACCAGGGCTCAGCTTCCAGTTTAGCTTGAGGGTGCCCAGGCCTGCAGAAGGTATAAAGCAAGGGCTGGGAGAGGGGGAGGAAGGAGGAGGCAGAAAGGCAACGGGAAGGGGAGGAGGAGGGCAGAGGAAGGGTCTCTGAGTGCCTCTCACTCCTGCCTCAGCTCCTCGCTGCAGCGGTCCTGCACAGGGCTTTGGGTCCCAAACACCAGAGGAAGGAGCGGGGACAGTCCGGGCTTCTTCCCTGTATCTTGCTCCTGAGCCGCCCATCTAGGATGGTGCAAGGCCGAGTCGTCTGCACTGAACCCTCCCTCAGTTTCTCCTCCAGTGATTGCAGGGCTGTGGGGGCAGCTGGCACAGCAGGGCTGGGCTGGACATGCTGCTCAAGAGGACGGGAGGGGCAGCCTGAGCCCGGAGGGAGGCTCAATGGGGACATTTGCAGCCCTGCAGACAGGGCAGGGTACCAAAAAGCCTTAAGCAAGCAAATGTACTCTCTAAACCTCAGTTTCCTCATCCAGGAGATAGTGATGCTCTTCACGTTCGGGAATTGATCAGAAATCTTGCATATAAAGTGCCTGGCAAGCAGTAACAGTTGCTAAATGGCAGATGTTTGACTCGGCCCTGCCTCTAGCCCACAAGCTTTTGTGTACTAAAAAGTACACAGAAAAGCTGGACCCTGCTCCATGGGGTCTCCTCCCGGCCCCTCTTTCCGAGGCTTTTGCTCATCACTTTTTGTGGGAAACTTGACTTAGGCCAATGCTGGACCAAAGCCTTGGTCAGTGCTGGACACACTGGGAGAGGAGATGGGCTCCTTCTTCCAGCTCACACTGCCCCTGGTCATACAGCAGATTGCAATTGTCCTTAAAGGCCACTGACACTCACGGGTCATTTTCTCAGGTTCTCCCACAAAATGTCATTTCTGCTGTTCCTGTGCTGAAGGGAGGGAACGGAAAAGTATCAATTCCAACCTTGGTTTTCTAGTATTTTAAACTCTTCTACCCCACCCCATAAGGTCATTCTTTCTGTCGCTGACTCTTTATAAAACCTGAGAGAGTTGATGGAATATTGATTGAAAATTGAGGGGCAGAGGAATGGAGTGAATTGACCAGTCACCTGGTGTTGGGTGTGGGCAGTGAGATCTGAGATCTCCCTTCTGACTTGGTGCTAAACTTGTTTTGAAACAAAGCCAAGCTCCAGTCTCTCATGAGAAAAGAGGTGGAGCTCTAGAAACTTTTAGGGAACTGGAAAGATGGTCATGGAGGCCCTGGTAGACAAAGGGCTTGATGCAAGCCAGCGATTCCTTGGGCAGACACTGGGAGGCTCTGGGCTGGGCTGGCAGCATCGTGGGGAAGAGGCTGAGGGTATTGCCAATGGTGGGGTGTGTGTGTGTGCGCGCGCTCACGCACACGTGCGTGTCCCATGAGTCACTGGAAGTGTCCATGTGGCCCCAGTATCCTGGACTGCCTTAGAAATTGCCCAGCCTGATCTCTTCAATGCCCATAAGCGAAGCTGGACCCAGAACCTGGAAAGGACTGGATCTGGGCCCCAAATACCATCTTTCTAGTCCAAACCTCTTTTCATGGCTTTGCATTGCCCCCAAGGGCCCCCACAAGCGGTTTCTGCTGGTCCCATCCCCTGCAAGCTGGATACAGCCAGAGGGCTGACTTGCCTGGGTCAGAGCTCTGCACTTTGAGGGGTGGCACGCTCCTGAGGTCAAAGGTAGCACATTCAGGTGCCAGGGCACAGGCCCTCTGCCTCTCCACCTACGCCGGGGGGTTCACAAAGCGTCCATGGAGCCCAGGATGGGCTCTGTGCTTTGTGCCCGCAGTGTCACTACCCTCTGTCTGCCTGCAGGTCCCTGGCCCTGGGCCAGCAGTACACATCTCTGGGCTCACAGCCCCTGCTCTGCGGCTCCATCCCAGGCCTGGTCCCCAAGCAACTGCGCTTCTGCCGCAATTACATCGAGATCATGCCCAGCGTGGCCGAGGGCGTGAAGCTGGGCATCCAGGAGTGCCAGCACCAGTTCCGGGGCCGCCGCTGGAACTGCACCACCATAGATGACAGCCTGGCCATCTTTGGGCCCGTCCTCGACAAAGGTACTGCCTCAGGGCTGAGGGGCAGGGGGGTAAGGGGGTGGGTGGGGGGAGGGATCAGGACTGTATGCCCTTCCACCCCAGTAAGGGTGCCTCTTCTCTGAAGCCAGGGTCCCTCTGGGAGGGTGATAAATCTGGTTGCATAACTGCCACACCTTCCCAGGCACTGCTGGGGGCTGGGCCGCCTTGAGATGCTCCAGGATCCCGAGGTTTGAGGGCTGACACCAAGAAGGCCACAGACTTCCTTCCTGGCTTTTGCACAGTGGGAGCCTCAGGCTCCTGCTGTGGACATTTGTGACATTTTCCCAGTGCTGTGTTAAGTGCTATGCAAATACCGCTTTGGGGTGGGACTGAGAGCATTGCCACCCCCAGGTCCCTCCCATCTAGAAAGTCCTCAGGAGCCGAGGAAGCTGCCTGGTGCTGTCATAGCATTGCGTTGCCCCCAAGAGCCCCTCTTTCTGTTCATCCTCATGCACTGTCAGCTGGATAGGCCAGGAATCATGGTGGGGCTAGAGGGTGCACTGGCCTCTGGGTAACTTTCCAGCCATCTTGCCGCCTGGGAGCCTAACTGGCTGTACCTCAAGTGGACAGGGAACCACGTGATTTGACTGAACCTGGAGGCCCTGGGAGGGAGGCTAAGTGGGACAACTGCTCCCAAGAAGGGGCCTTGGGGGCTCACAGACTGGGTGGAAGATGGGCAGCTCTTTGTGGAACGGCAGTGTCCAGGAATTTAACGATCCCGGCTGGGCTGGCCACCGCCAGAGTTGCTCTGCCACCCAAACTGCTGAGCCTAGCCCTCCCTCCTATTAGAAGCTAGGGAATGAATGGGAGCTGCCTGTACAGCCAGAAAGAAAAGGGATCTGACGTTCGGGTGAAGGGGTGGGGTGCTGGGTGGGGTGGGGGGAAACTGACCACCCCCATTTTAGAGTGCAGTTCCCTTTTACCGGTGCCTTAGGTGCACAGGGTCTGTCCCACCTACAGGCAAAGTCCGGGCTATTGTCATGGGACAGGAGGGTAATTAGCAAATCAATGGATGATGATTCTGTTTACGCTTCTATTACCAAAACTAATTATTCCGTGTTGACATAAAAGATTTGGCCTCTTAATTGGGGCCAAGTGGCGGCGGTTTGCATTTCAAACTCGATCTTGTCGGTGTGTTGGTCTCAGCGCTTTCCGGTGCCCCTCCTCGGGCCAGGTAGCGCTGAATCAAACAGCCTTGCGTCTAGACGCGCTCCCCAAAAGCGAGTCACCTCTGATCGCTCTTCCAGTCTCCGGCCAAAAGCCAGGGGAAAGCGAGTCTGGGTGCGCTGCCCATTCACTCCGCGTTGAACGTTTTAAGTCACCGCCGTAGGTTCTGGCACATGCCCCGGTCCCTAGAGGGCCCGAGGACAGGTTTGGGTTGCGGCGGGAGGGGCGATGCGTGCCCGAGAGTTTGGGAATTGGCTGGCGGCGGCGAGGAGAGCATCCCGGAAGACGCCGCGAGCGCATACGCGCCCCAGTCGGTGCCCAGAGCCCGGGCCTTGAACCCAGGTTCGCGCCCAGCTCCGGCTCCATGTTTGCACCCCGCCCCCAGCGAGTCCGTACACCCCAGCCGCGTGGACGGCCAAGGGTTAATCTCTGCCCCCCGCTTTGAGACCCGGGAAGCAGGGGCTCGGGCAGCCCGGGGCGCGCGTCTTCCGCGAGTCTGGGGGCGGCGGGGTCGGCGGCCGGAAGGGGCGAGGCGCGGCGGCGGCGCGGCTGGCCTTAGGCGCTTCCCCGGGCGGGGCGGGGCGGGGCGGGGCGGGGCGGGGCGGGGGCGGGCGCCGGAGGGGTCGGGGCGGCCTGAAAAGCGCCCGAGCGCCGCCCCCCACCGCGCGGCCCGGGCCCCGCGCCCGCTGCGGTCGCCGCGCCATTCACACGCCCTCTGGCCATTCGGCGCGGCGCGGGGGCGGGGGGCGCCGCTTCAATGGGGATTTCGCGGCCCGGCGCCGGGGCCGGGGGCGCGGCCCGGCCGCGGGAGCCGCCCGTTGCTACGCGGTGGCGGCCGGCCCGGCGGCCCGGGCCCGGCGGCCGCATTATGCGGGTAATGCGGTGTGACACCGCGCGAACAAAGGCGGATTGAGCGGCCCAGCGGGCCCCGCCGGACGGGGAAGGCACAGCGGGGCTGTCAGCGCCGCTCCCAGGCTAATCCCCGCCCCGCCCCCGCTGCCCCCGCGTTCCCGGGGCTGGGAACCCAGCGCGGCCCGGGGCCCGGGCGCCGCTGCCGCCGCGGGCCGACCGGAAACGAGGGGCTCATGCCCTCGGCCCCTCTTCCCCGGGGCGCCCCGAGGGCTGGGGCGGCTGGGATTGGGGCGAGTGAGCGGCGCGGCGGGGACCCCGGGGCCGGGAGCACAATTGGACTCGGGACCTCGGGCCCCGTTGCCGCAGCCCTAGGTCGGCCTTCGCAGCGCAGGCGCGGGGCGCGGGCGGCACCGGCTCCGCACTCTCCGCCCTCCCGTCGGTGGAACTGGGACGGGCCCCTCTGTAGGTGGCGCAGGAGGGCGTGGGGGCCGCGGAGAGCGGCCGCGGGAGCCACGAGGGGTCCCGGGTTTCCTTCTTGCAGCACTCGGCCCACAGCCCAGGAGAGGAGGAGGGCGCCTGGCTTCTAAATAAATTTGGTCACATTTATGACCAATTTTGCCGACTAGGCCGGCCCGGTGTTTCGCAGCCTGTGCCAGGTGGCGGGTCACCTCCGGCTCCGGGGTCCTGCCGTGAGGAGAGAGAGGGTTGGGCTGCAGGTCTTGCAGGCCTTGGCCTCCCTGATCGTCAATGTCCACATCTATAAGATGAGTAAAACTTTCTATGTGAATGAAGCACATGCAGAGATGATGACCGTTGTGAGGAGGGTGGAGCACACCCCTGACAGTCTCCCCTTGCCCTGCGCTGGACCCTGGGATAGAACCAGGGGAATTGCCCCGTGTCTCTACCCTTCTGGGCGGGGCTTGGCCGTGTCTGGGCGTGAGGGCAGGAGAATGGGGATGGGGAGACTGAGGCACGGGCCATTACCCTCCTGGTGAGAGGCTCTAGGGGCGGAGGGAAGCTGTGTCCATTTTACAAAAAGGGCGACAGAGACCGAGAAAATGAGAGGGGTCGCCCCTATGCATCCGGGTGCGGAAGGGGTGGGCCTGGGCAGGTTTAGGCTGTAGATTCCCAGGCCTCCCTCCTCACAGACCTGGAGCTCACTCAGGCGTGGGAGGGCTCAGGCCTGTGCTGGGTGGTCTCTGGACTTTGGGAAGGTGGAGGGCAGGGGGTGTGTGCCCAGCTCAGAAGTGGCTTCTGTTAAGGTTGCTGCCTTATCTTGGCAGCAGCCTGCCAGAGCTTTGGTGTTGGCCCCTATTTCTAACAGGCACTGCTCTGCCCTGTGGCATTTGAGGCCCTGGGCTAATCAGTTAGCAGCCTGGGGCCTCAGTTTGCTCATCTGTGAAGTGGGGATACCCAACTGGGTCTAAACCAGCCAAAGAGGGTGGCGAAGCTGCCTCCGTCTTGCCTCAAGGCTGGTGAGCTCTTCAACTCTTCCTGGTCTCGTTCCCCTAACGTCCTGGCCTGGGAGGTGGAGGCAGGGCAGGTGCTCCCAGGCCGGGTCCTGAGTGCTGCCTCCCCACGGCCTCCCTGCAGCCACCCGCGAGTCGGCCTTCGTGCACGCCATCGCCTCGGCCGGCGTGGCCTTCGCCGTCACCCGCTCCTGCGCCGAGGGCACCTCCACCATTTGCGGCTGTGACTCGCATCATAAAGGGCCGCCTGGCGAAGGCTGGAAGTGGGGCGGCTGCAGCGAAGACGCTGACTTCGGGGTGTTAGTGTCCAGGGAGTTCGCGGACGCGCGTGAGAACAGGCCGGACGCACGCTCGGCCATGAACAAGCACAACAACGAGGCGGGCCGCACGGTGAGCCAGGCTGCCCTCCCCCAACCCTGCAGGGAGCCCCCCTCTCCTCCACCCCTCCCCCCGCCCTTCCCCTCCGGAGCTGGCCTGGCCCCCACCCCACCCCTTCTGGCAGCCCTGTGGGTCGTGGACTCCTTTTCCCCTTGGCCAGGCTTGGCCCCCTCCCCACCCCACAGCCACTTCGTCTGTCTACCCTCCTTCCTCTTTGGGCAGTTCCTGGACTCCACCCCACCCGGGTGAGTCGGCCTGGGAGCATGGCCACCCCGTGGGATCAGGTACCACCCACCCATCCTGTGCACCTTGTCACGCGGTGTAGGGCTGTCAAGTCCTGGGAACCTGGCTCTGAATTCAGCCTCCACTCCCTTACTGTGTTTGTATGATCTAGGGTGAGTCACATTAAGTTCCCAGCCTCAGTTTCCCCATGTGTTAAATGGAGATAACTCCTATTTCTTTTTTATTTTTATTTTTTGAGACGGAGTCTCGCTCTGTCGCTCAGGCTGGAGTGCAGTGGCTCGATCTTAGCTCCCTGCGACCTCCACCTCCCGAGTTCAAACGATTCTCCGCCATCACACCAGCTAATTTTTGTATTTTTGATAGAGATGGGGTTTCGCCATGTTGGCCAGGCTGGTCTTGAACTCCCGACCTCAGGTGATCCTCCCGCCTCAGCCTCCCAAAGTGCTGGGATTACCACCGCGCCCAGGCAACAACTCCTATTTCATATGCTGTGAGAAGTGGACGTGCTGTCTGCCCATGCTTGGGGTGTGAAGGGGGAGGGAAATATGGTCCTATTCTTTAGGTCTTGCCTCAGTCCCCATCAGTTCTCTTCCTGGCACAGAGGAGTAGAGAAGGCTGGAGGGAAGGGGGTGGGCAGGGGCAGAGAGGGAAGGCCCGGATGTGCCCCCTCATGAGGTCAGTCTGGGGGCCAGCTGCCACTCCTCTCCCCCAGACTATCCTGGACCACATGCACCTCAAATGCAAGTGTCACGGGCTGTCGGGCAGCTGTGAGGTGAAGACCTGCTGGTGGGCGCAGCCTGACTTCCGTGCCATTGGCGACTTCCTCAAGGACAAGTATGACAGCGCCTCGGAGATGGTAGTAGAGAAGCACCGTGAGTCCCGAGGCTGGGTGGAGACCCTCCGGGCCAAGTACTCGCTCTTCAAGCCGCCCACTGAGAGGGACCTGGTCTACTACGAGAACTCACCCAACTTTTGTGAGCCCAACCCAGAGACGGGTTCTTTTGGCACAAGGGACCGGACTTGCAATGTCACCTCCCATGGCATTGATGGCTGCGATCTGCTCTGCTGTGGCCGTGGCCACAACACGAGGACGGAGAAGCGGAAGGAAAAATGCCACTGCATCTTCCACTGGTGCTGCTACGTCAGCTGCCAGGAGTGTATTCGCATCTACGATGTGCACACCTGCAAGTAGGGCACCAGGTAGGGCTCTGGGAAGGTGGGGGAGGCTGGGAGCCTGGGCGCAGGGAATGGGGTTGTTTGCCCATCTCTTCTTCTTGACGACCCCCTTCTGTTTCTGAGCTATCCAAGACACACAAGTTCCCACAGTCAAAATAGGAAGCCAGGATTTTTTCAAGCTTCCATGAGAATGGTCCTTGGGCAGAGACTTGGTGGATTGCACAAAGCACAGATAAAAACCCAGTGTTGGCTGGGTGCAGTGACTCACGCCTGTAATCCCAGCACTTTGGGAGGCTGAGGTGGATGGATCACCTGAGGTCAGGAGTTTGAGACCAGCCTGGCCAATATGATGAAACCCTGTCTCTACTAAAAATACAAAAATTAGCCGGGTGTCGTGGCAGGTGCCTGTAATCCCAGCTACTCGGGAGGCTGAGGCAGGAGGAGTGCTTGAACCTGGGCGACAGAGGTTGCAATGAACTGAGATTGCACCACTGGACTCTAGCCTGGGCGACAGAGTGAGACTCCATCTCAAAAAACAAAAAAACAAAACAACAACAACAAAAAAACAAAATCCAGTGTGTGCACATTAGCTACCAGCAATTGATTAACATTTTGACACAAGTTAGTAAGTTATGAGCCAGATCAAATTTTTGCATAGCCACTAGCTGTCATTCTTGAGCATTCTGTGGAGCTGTGGGGTTGGAAGCTGGGAGACCTGACGTCTGGTCCTAACTTTGTCAGTAACTTCCTGTTCTTTCACTTTTCTGGGCCTCAGCTTTCTTACTATAAAGTGGTGATGGTGTTGGGGGGTGGGGGCAGTTTAAATACCTCAAGCGGAGAGCCGAAATGTCTCCTCTACCCCTGAGGCAGAGTCAGTGTCTGTCCACCTTGAACTTAGAGGGCAAGTTCTTACACAAGCATCAATCTTACCGACCTCAGGGAGGTGGGTGGGGGGAAGCGGCATATAAACCCATATCCTGACAGATCTGAAGCTTGGGTGGAGTGGGGAGCACTCTCACCGAGTTTATGGATGATGATGGGGAGCAGGAGGGATTCAAGTTCAGAGTGGCTGGGATGAGTAATCAAAGGATCAAAGGCTGGTGGATTTTGTTCCCAAGCTTCCCAGAGGTGGCCTGCCTGGGAGGCGCTATGCACTGGCCCGCCTGGGAGGCGCTATGCAGTGGCCCTGGGTTTCACAGCACCCCGGGATAGGTCAGCATGGATGAGGATTGGTCCTGGACCCCAGGGGTGGAAGGTTTTTAAGGCTGGGGTGCCCTTTCCTCCTTTTCTCTTCCCTGAGAAGGAGCCTACTATGTCGAGGCATGAGTAGGGGTGTTGGAATTAGGCCCTGCCCTGCTCCAGCTCCTGCCACTTGGCAACCGTGTGACCCAAGCAAGAAATTCTTCATAGACCTGGTTCCTCATCTGTCGTGCTCCCCAGAGGTGCTGTGAGGGACAAATGAAAGGACCCTGGGGACAGGGCTTAGTTAATTGGGAAGCACTTCCCTGCTGGGTCATTGTTGGCTGGGGTGGTGCTGGGGGACAGCAGTCTGTGAAAAGGTAGAGTCCCCCCTCGGTGATGCAGTTCCGCAGGGCGCCTCTGAGCTACTGGCACATGTCTGTGCCATAGGGAGTAGGGGAGGGAAGTGGACGGGCCTCTCTTGAGATATGGGAGGTACCTGACATCATGGAGAAGAGCTCTGGCTGAGGGGCGACTCACTCAGCCCCTCTAGGAAGCCCCTCGGTGCAGCTCAAGTTCTGTCCTGGTGGGGGCAGTTCGGAAAGGCCGCAGGTGGCACTGCCTTTCTTGGTGTCTGAACGAAAGCAGCGTGGGGAGTGGGAGAGGACGAAGGTGAGCCCAGTGGCTCCCCTCGTCTGCTCAGCTGTCTGGCCTGCGAGTGCCAGTGCCAGTTTCCTCCTCAGTTCAGTGGTGGTGACAACGGCAGCCCAGCAGAAATTTTTTTTTTTTTTTTGAGACTGAGTCTCGCTTTGTCACCCAGGCTGGAGTGAAGTGTGCGATCTCGGCTCACTGTGACCTCCGCCGCCTGGGTTCAAGCGATTCTCCTGCCTCAGCCTCCCAAGTAGCTGGGATTATTATAGGCGCCCGCCACCATGATTGGCTAATTTTTGTATTTTTAGTAGAGACGGGTTTCGCCATGCTGGCCAGGCTGGTCTTGAACTCCTGACCTCACGTGATCCACCCGTCTTGGCCGCCCAAAGTGCTGGGATTACAGGCTTGAGCCACCGCGCCCAGCCAGAATCAGTACTCTTCATCAGCCCTCTTTCTTCTCATTTCTGAAATGGACAATGAATGGTTTTTTTCCCCTCAATCTTATGTAAAATGCTACATAGCTATGGTTTCAAGATGCTGTGGTCCAAGTGGTTCCTACCCTGAATGCCTTCTCTGTGGAAGCTCTGGAGGCCTCACTCTGTGACCAGTGGAGGACACTCTTCTGACATGGTGCCCTTCTGAGGAACACTCCCAGGCCAGCTCTTCCACCTCACTGAACACTGGCTTCTTCATTTGTGAACTGGGGATGAGAACTGTATTCTGTGTAGGGTTGTCCTGTGGACTGGAGACCTGGCATATGAAGGGCCTGGCCTGGGGCCCAGGTGCTCGGAGGATAACCACAGAGGCCTCCGGGCCAAGTAGAGCTGACCTCCCAGAGCCACCTCTGCAGGCGAGCTGCCTGCTCTAGAGCAATGGGCCCAGGCCGGCCGAGACTCTGCTACTCCCTGCCGACGCTGTAGGCAAGACGGGAGCCTGCGGGATGCACTGGCAGGAATGGCAGGGAACAGAGTCTTGAGTTGTTCTCTTGGCTTCCCCGACAGTCTTGGCAGTGCAGGCAGGAGAGAGAAGCGAGTCCCAGACCAGGCCCCGGCCCCTCCACACGGCAAGGAGAGAGCCCCTGTCAAATGGCTTGTGTCCTTCCTTTGTGGGGAAAACACCTTTTCTGTAGCTTTTTGTAGCTTTTACCCAGTGTCTCTGGCTAACCATTGATTTGGTGCCTTACAAGTGCCAGATTTATTCCTCGTCACTCTGCTGTTGTGAGCATAGTGAGCTGGAAAGGTTCCGGCAAGAGTCAAGTGGCCTGGCTGCGCCCAGTCCTGGATCTGTTACTGCCTTGCTGAGAGACCTTGGATGTGTCCCTTCAATCTGGCTGAGCCTGTTTCTGCCTCTGTAAAGTAGTCTTACCTTGGCCTCGTCAGCCCCCAGAGGAGCTGGGTGTTGACTGGGAATGCTTCAAACCCTTTGTGAGATATGACTATGCAAATGAATAAAATGAGCACACTGCTGCTCCAATGGGAAGGAATTGTTCGTAATTAAGTAGGCTTTCTCCCATTTGGACAGCTCATTATCAAGCTATTTGGTGCGGTACAAAAACACAGTGCATGCCTGGCGGGAGCCCAGCACAGCAGCTGACTCGGAGTTGGGGACTGGGCCCTCGGCCGGGCACTGTTTCTCCCGTCCTGAGTGACCTGCTCCTGGGCTTCCTGTTGTCCAAGGCCCTCAGCTAGAGGTGGGGGAGGTAGAATTTCGATCCCATTCTGTGAACTCAAAAGCCCTGCTTCTCCTGTGAATCATACAACCTCCCTCAACAGTAGGCCCAAAGCACAGAGGACAGCTTGGAGAAGCCACCCAAGTCCTCATCGCCTCTGAGCACCAGGGACATGTTCAGCTTCATCAGCAGCCTTTGATCTTTGAACCCCAATGGGTGGTCTCTGGGAACAGAATTATGTTTCTAATTCTTCCTCTTTATTTTCCCCAAGGGCGCTGGGAAGGGGTGAAGTGTGTGGCTGGGCAGATTCAGCGAAGTCTCATGGGAAGCAGGACCTAGAGCCGGGCGCAGCCCTCAGCGTCAGACAGCAAGGAACTGTCACCAGCCGCACGCGTGGTAAATGACCCAGACCCAACTCGCCTGTGGACGGGGAGGCTCTCCCTCTCTCTCATCTTACATTTCCCACCCTACTCTGGATGGTGTGTGGTTTTTAAAGAAGGGGGCTTTCTTTTTAGTTCTCTAGGGTCTGATAGGAACAGACCTGAGGCTTATCTTTGCACATGTTAAAGAAAATAAAAATGAAAAAAAAATTCGACTCCAACAGAACAGGCTGGGCTAATGTGAGCTCTCGGCCTGGCAGTCAAGATATCAGCATGGGCAAGGTTCTGTTTCCAAACTGCTGCTTCTGGTGACATTCCAAGACGCCTGTGAGGTGGGAGTCAGGAAGTAGGGTGCACCCCTGCAGTCTCCTTTTCTTGGTCTACTCCCATTCAAATTTGAGCTAATTTCTCATTCTGATAAAAGCCATAGGTTTAGCTAGGATGAAGTGGTAGGGAGGTCCACGTCAGTTATTAGAGTAGGATTTGGAGTTTGGAAGAACTGGCAGCTCAGGGTGGCCTGGTCAGCCATTTGAAGAGCAGCTGTGTGTTCTTCTGTCTCATTTTCTCTATAACCCTGTTCTGCACGAGAGGCAGTCAGATCTCAAAATCTTTTTCTACCATTCTGCAGTTTCCACCGTCAATGCAGTTTTTTTTTTTTTTTTTTTTTTTTTGTGGTAGTGGACATTGTAAATAGGTTATGTAAGGGGGCAAGTCTTCTCCAGCTCATATGGCTTCCTAAATAAAGAAGCAGTATCTTCGGAAGGGGCCATTCAGTCCTTCCCAGCCATGCTCACCTGCAGATTCTGTGTACAGATACGCCAGGTAGAGCAGCTGGACTCCAGGTCACCTTAGTGTAAGTTAGACAAAGAATCCATGAGGGAGTAGCAATCGATTCCTGAAATTCCAACTTCGTGACTAGCAGATGGGAAGGATGAAAAGCATCCCTTTGCTTCCTCTCCAGTACGGACCCATCTTACTGTGTGCTTTCCTCTCTGGGGCCAATGTGAGTAAACACGGACAGAGTTCTTTCCCCCAGCTCCTCCTCCCTCACCTGCATGCTGAGATAGCTTCCACCCATGCAGTTCCCAAGGATCTGGATTAGAAGTTCAAAGGGGAACCAGCAGTCACGTACTCCCTCTGGTGAAGCATTTCACGGCTGAGTTCTCCCTGAGGCATACTGGTCCAGCCGAGGGTCCTAGAGAAAGCTAGCAAAAGGGAGGCACATGGATTTCACAGTACAAATCAGTTCAACAACTGTCTTAGGGAGAATCAGAAAGAACAGATGCAGCAGGGGAATGAGCAGAACAAAGGTTTTTCTTTCTCCCCCTTCCCTCTGGGGTCTACCTGAGCCTGACCTAAAATACCGGGTCAGCGATCTCCCAGCTGGTGCAGGCGGGCTTGCCAAGGCGGCCGTCCAGGAGCCCGCCTTCACTCCTAAATCTGCTGGCCACAAGCCCTGCTAAAGATACACATCTCCCCCCTCCGCCGAGTCTGAAATGCCCCTCCCCATCTCACCTTAGACTGAAAAGTTTTAAATCATGTCAACTGGATAATGCTTGCTTTATGTGAGAATACTTCAGCAGAATGGATACGAATTTTCAAAACAATCTTTTCATATCTATGTATTCTATATTAAAAGTGATAAAGTCATGTTTCTGGGGCGTATTCAAGTAGCTGACAAGTAATTATTTAATAATAGTACATGAGTGCATTGTAATGATTCTCGCCGTAGTCAGGTAATAGTATCCAACCGAAATTTCCTACCAACCTGCTGTATCCAAAGTTTTGTAAAAAGTTGTAGAAGTTGTTGATCTTTTTGATTTTATATTCAAAAAGTCTCTTTTTATAAATATTATTTATTATACAATGTATATACCTTTGAGTTAACTAAGATTATATATTATATAAATATATATATATTTGGAGAAAATATATTTCATCATGCAGTTTTTTTCTGTTAAGTCATTAAAGAGAAGGTAAACAAACCTAAAATGGATACATTGTACACTGTGTGGAGTTTCCAGATTAATGCTCAGGAGGTCAAGGATATGAGATTCTGAACATAGTGGCCTCAGCTAATTAAATGACCAAGTGAAGGTCATTTCCTCTTTTCTCTAAGCAAGATCGTCAGACATGTCCTGGACAGTGGGTCTGATATACCATAGGACATTCTTAAAGGCTTCTTTTGTTCTAAGTTAACTAACAATGAATTTCCAGTTTTAGAAAACAACAGTGTGGGTACTAATTCATTTCACAGACTCAAGTATTTTCCATGTACAAATTAATGTCACAGGCACTCCTAAAAGATGTGGCCCAAGGCCAGCAGACCGCAGGGGTGGCCACTGCCTTAATCCCCTCCTCACCATGTTTTCAACTCCATTTAATGGGAAAATAGGATTTTCTCTATTGAAAATGAAACTTGACTGAAAATGGTCTGTCCCCTGCTAGCTCCACTGTGAGAGCTAAGCCGTAGAAGAGGTAGGTTGGTCGATAAGAAGAAAGGGTGTGCCCTGGGCTGTGGGCTGTCTGGAGCAAGTGTCATTTGAAGTTGGTTTGGGTTTAGGTAGAAAGGGCCTGCCAGTGGGCATGCTCTGGGGACGGGCACCCTCTCAGACCGCCGCTTCACAGGACCCAGTGGAAGCTCACGGGTTATGCCTTCTCAACAATGAGATACCACAAGTTGGTTTTATGACAACAGACACTCCTTTAGTTTTCAGACCTACCCATAAAATGTCACCTTTGGTTTATTTGGCACATTATTTCAGAGAATGACAGAAATATTTTTTCTTTCTCTTTCTCCCGATCTACCTCAATTAGGAACAAATCTTACCTCACTACAAAGAGAAATAATGAGAACAGGCTGGGTGGGGTGGCTCATGCCTGTAATCCCAGCACTTTGGGAGGCCGAGGTTGGGGGGGGGGATCACTTGAGGTCAGGAGTTGGAGACCAGCCTGGCCAACATGGTGAAAGCCCGTTTTTATTAAAAATACAAAGATTAGCAGCTGGGCGTGGTGGTCCATGCCTATATCCCAGCTACTCGGGAGGCTGAAGCAGGAGAATCACTTGAACCTGGGAGGCGGAGGTTGCAATGAGCTGAGATCGCACCACTCTACTCCAGCCTGGGCAACAAGGCGAGACTCCATCTCAAAAAAAAAAAAAAAAAAACCACCAGGAAAATCAAGCCATGAGCCACCTGTGGTGGAGGCGGGCTGCTCTGTGCTGCATTCAGACCTCTAACCTGAGGTTAGGAATAGCCACCATGCACTCTGTTCATGCACTCTTGTTTTGCCCATGATGTGTCTTTAGCCCCTGAAAAGCTGAAACCACAAAAACTGTTACGCTTCAGCTGTACAACGAATTGGACACGTACAGGATACAGATCCCCTCTACATCTTACAGTCTGGTCATTTTTATTTCATTTTGACTTTTTATTTTACTTTTGCATAAAGCTAATGAAGGTTGACTACACCTTTTCTGAAATGCTTGGGACCAGAAATGTTTCAGACTTTGGAAGATTTGCATATATACAATGAGATATCTTGAGGATGGGACCCAAGTCTAAACATGAAATTCGTTTGTTTCATATGCACCTTACACACATAGCCTGAAGGTAATTTTATAAAATATTTTTAATAATGTTGTGCATGAATCAGTTTTGACTGCATTTTGAATTTTGATTGCTACCTGTCACATAAGGTCAGGTGTGGAATTTTTCACTTGTGGCATCCTGTCGGTGCTGCAAAGTTTTAGATTTTACAGCACTTCAGATTTTGGATTTTTAGATTAGGGATGCTCAACCTGAACTTATCTATCCCAGCATTCTGGGTACTTTTTCCTTTTTTTTTTTTTTTTTTGAGATAGGATCTTGCTCTGTTGCCCGGACTGGAGTGCAGTGGTGTGATCATGGCTCACTGCAGCCTCAACCTCCTGGGCTCAAGTGACCTCCTACCTCAGGCTCCCATGTAGCTGGGACCATAGGCCATGTGTCACCATGCCCAGCTAATTTTTAAATTTTTTTTTTAGAGACGAGGTCTTGCTATGTTGCTCAGGCTGGTCTTGAACTCCTAGCCTCAAGTGATCCTCCCACCTCGGCCTCTCAAACTGTTGGGATTACAGGCATGAGCCACCCCGTCTGGCCAGTCCTTTTTCAATCAATGAAGATTGCCAAATATTTAAATGGCCCGTATTCATACTAATGAAGACCATTTGTAATCCTATAATTAATCATAGTTTTTATTTTTATTTTTATTTTTTTTTTAATTTTTGAGACGGAGTCTCACTCTGCCGCCCAGGCTGGAGTGCAGTGGCGCGATCTCAGCTCACTGCAAGCTCTGCCTCCCGGGTTTACGCCATTGTCCTGCCTCAGCCTCCCGAGTAGCTGGGACTACAGGCGCCCGCCACCTCGCCTGGCTAGTTTTTTTGTATTTTTTAGTAGAGACGGGGTTTCACCGTGTTAGCCAGGATGGTCTCGATCTCCTGACCTCATGATCCGCCTGTCTTGGCCTCCCAAAGTGCTGGGATTACAGGCTTGAGCCACCGCGCCTGGCCATAGTTTTTCATTTTTAAGAGACAAGTGTCTATGTCACTCAGGAGTACAGTGGCATGATCATGGCTTAACAGCCTTGACCCCTGGGCTCAAATGATCCTCCTCGGCCTCCCAAGTAACTAGGACTCAGGCGCACTCCACCACGGTAATTCAAATCTTTCGTAGAGATGGGTTCTTGCTGTGTTGCCCACTAGTCTCAAACTCCTGGGTTCAGGGGGTCCTCCCACCTCAGCCTCCCAAAGTGTTGGGATTACTGGGTGAGCCACCACGCCCCGCCCAATCTTATTTGATGGTTAAGGAGAATACAGTTTATAGCTGTGCTTGAACCTGTAGTTTTCCCCTACGTATAAATACTTATAAACATCTAAACACAAGAGGACGTTGTTTAAAAATCTGAGAGAGACAACATAATGAGAAGATATCTTTCAAAGCAATATTACTTTATGAAGAAAGAAGAGAAGGAAAGCATGTGAGACAGTTCAAGGATGAGGGAATGAAGTACAAAGAAAGGTCGAAGGAAAGAAGGTAGGGAAAAAGCAGAGAAGCAAGGAAACATGATGGCGAGATGATTCTCGGTGTTATCTAATGCTGTCTCCTGTGGTGGCTCTGGACGTAGGGACATGTTCTCGTGTGTGTGGCTGGTCTGCACACTCAAGTGAAGTCAGTGCAGCTAAGCATTGCTGCTACACTGCCACTATTACTCCCAAAATAGTAAGACAGAAGTTGTGTGGAGTATATGCTGGGAAAATTTCAAACATGATCCTTCCTTGGATATTTTGTCTTCACCCACTTGGGATGCTTGCCCATCACAGGCGCTATCTGCTGCATCTTAATGCCATGGTGCCCGTCCAGCACACACCCTTGTGGGCTCATCTCCAGGACCCAGTCTCAGTACGGCTTGCCAGCTGATGAGAAACTCCAGATCGTTTTGTAATAAATTCTGCAATTTACATGCTTTCTTGAACTCTCATACACACCCTTCCCCAGTCACTTAGACAGTTTTGCTCTTGTTGCCCAGGCTGGAGTGCAGTGGTGTGAGCTTGGCTCACTGCAACCTCTACCTCCCAGGTTCAAGCAATTCTCCTGCCTCAGCCTCCCAAGTAGCTGAGATTACAGGCATGAGCCACCACGCCTGGCTAATTGTGTATTTTTAATAGAGATGGAGTTTCACCATGTTGGTCAGGCTGGCATTGAACTCCTGACCTCAGGTCATCTGCCTGCCTCGGCCTCCCAAAGCGCTGGGATTACAGGTGTGAGACACCGCGCCCGGCTGCCCCCAGTCACTTCTTTAAAGAGGCTATGGACCAAGTTGTCAGGCAAGGAAAATGAAATCCTGCTTTCACCTTCTGTGTTTGGGCTGGGGTGGTTGTTTACAGCTGACTCACTGTTTCAACAAGTCCGTTGATCAGGATTTGATTATTGTACACACTTCACTCTACTCCATGATTTTATGACTTGTTGCTGAAACTTTTAAAGGGGAGGCTGCAATTTTTAGGATATAAAAAGACAGCCTTAAAGTAAAAACACATTTCCTACTTTAACCACAATTATGCAATTTTTCTGTGTGACATGAAAAAAAAAATGTCCCAGTGAAGATGTACAAATTTAGAAAGGATAAAATAACCTCCTCTTTTGAGGTTTTGATCTCAAAAACATCTTCTGACAAAAAAATAGCCAGTTAACAATTCGCCCATAGATGAAGAAACCTAAGGCAGCAGCTAGCTGGAGTCTCCTTTGCTTCTTCACAGGCCATTCTGTAATTTCATACGCTCTGCTGTACAGCATTGGCTTTGAAGAATATTTGGGCAGCTTCAAGAACCCGCCTTCTCAAGGCTATGCAGGGACCAGGTCGGCCTCAGGGTCCTCCTCCCAGGAACTCCCGTTGTGGAAGTTCTTGAAGCTGGCCTCTTCCCCACAGGGCCTTGTGGATTTTCTGAGCTGCCTCCTGTCCTAACCTGAGCCAATGCTAAGGATCAAGGTTTAGGAGCCTAAGAGATCTGATAGCTCAGAAAAATGTAAAAAACTATGGAGGATACAAAAATGAACCATGTGAAGCAATCTTACTGAGAGCCTTTAAGTTCCTTGGTTTGTACATTTCACAGAAAGGAGTAGTTCTAATTGAGCGACAACTCTTATTACTAACCTTGTTTGTGGCTTAGGTACCTGAGTTTTTTCTTTTTTCTGAGACAAAGTATTGCTCTGTTGCCCAGGCTGAGTGCAAGTGGCGTGATCTCGGCTCACTGCAACCTACAGTATCAGAAAAAGTTAATATATAACCATCTTTATGCTTTATACTTATTTTATCTTACTAAAAAAAAAAAAAAATGCCTGGCACGGTGCCTCATACCTGTAATCCAAGAACTTTGGGAGGCTGAGGCGGGCGGATCACTTGAGGTCGGGAGTTCAAGACCAGTCTGGCCAACATGGTGAAAACCCGTCTCTACTAAAAATGCAAAAAACAGCCGAGTGTGGTGGCACATGCCTGTAATCCCAGCTACTCTGGTTCTGCCTCCAGGTTCAAGTGATTCTCCTGCCTCAGCCTCCTGAGTAGCTGGGATTACAGGCATGTGCCACCACACCCGACTATTTTTTGCATTTTTAGTAGAGATGGGGTTTCACCATGTTGGCCAGGCTGGTCTTGAACTCCCGACCTCAAGTGATCCGCCCGCCTCAGCCTCCCAAAGTTCTTGGATTACAGGTATGAGGCACCGTGCCAGGCATTTTTTTTTTTTTTTTTGAGACGGAGTCTCGCTCTGTCACCCAGCCTGGAGTGCAGTGGCGCCACCTTGGCTCACTGCAAGCTCGGCCTCCTGGGTTTACGCCATTCTCCTGCCTCAGCCTCCCGCATTTTTTTTTAGTAAGTTAAAATAAGTATAAAGTATAAAGATTGTCATATATTAACTTTTTCTGATACTGTAATGATCTGTTTTTAAATAACTATACTTTCTAAATAATTAAGAGATTTTTAACATAAAAATCATCCCTCATATTATGCTACTTGTAACAAAACAAGGAGAGGTTTCTTTCCTGAGCCCCCTCCTTCTTCCTCCATTCCTGTCAGCTGTCCATGCGGTTCTATATGAAAACACTGGTCTACAGAACATTTTCAAGTATATTTACTCTTTATTGCATTCCTTCATTTGCATTAAACAATATTTATATTTTTCAATATAGTTTTGGACAAAACACAAAGACATTAAGCTCATTTAACAAGAGACATAAGTTAACACAATGTGTGCTGCTTTCATGAGGAGGCAAGAGGCAAGCTCTTAGAGGAATCCAGGATACTGGCCACCAGGAATCACAGGAGCTCACAATACAATCTACTTCTTTAAAAGCCACAAAATAAGCTAGGGAAGAAAACCCAAAACAAAGAAGATATAACATACAAGTCTCCAAGAAAAGTATACAAATAGCAAGATTTGGAGATGATTTGCTTTCTCACATGGGGACAAATGACAGAAGAGCCACACCCAAGTGCCACTGTGGCCACAAGCCTCATGGGTGGCGTGTGGTGTAAGCACCTTAGGATGGCTTCTAATTGCTTGTCCTTGCATTTTAAGCAGCAATGGGGAGAGAGAGGCACGCTCCATAAGTCTCATCACCAAATATGACCTAATTAAATTCCTGCTAAGTCAGTCAGTTATAAGACAGATTGCCCTCAAAAGGACTCAATGGGTGCTTCCTTTTGGAAGAAGTGTGTGGAGGGTAAAGGAAATGTGTTCAATGTATTGGAATGGACAATAAAGCACTGAGGGAGAGGGCTAGAAAACGATTTTTCTGGAGAATAGTGTTTTATTTAGACACTAGATAGTACAGATGAATTAAAATAAAGGATAAATTCTAAGTAAGTCATTAAGCTAAGGAAAAAGCAGTGATACTAATAAGCCTTAATATTATACTAAGGAATTGACCCACTTGGAGTTGGACACTAATTAGTGCCGAGAGGTTTGTAAATTACTTTAATAACTCCTTTCTGTTTGGGGGTGTATGCTTTTTCCATACCTATCTTTCACATGTTTTTAACAACATCTACTAAGTGGTAATAATTAGCGTATCTCTTACCACAGAGCAAATTAGTTATACTAAGGGGAAGTCACAACCAACACGGTAGTCATCTGACTTTCTATTAAGAAAGATCTTCTGACTGCAACTTGAAAACATCTCTGACAATGATTGAGAACAGCATTTTAGACATTCAATGCCTTGTTTCTTCAGGCAAAGAGAATAACCAGTCTTGTGGGAGACCTTTAACCAAATACCCAGTGACCTTTAGTGTTAGCTCAGGACAGCTGTCAGAGGATCTCTGGCCCACGCCTCGATTTACTAAGCCAGGTTTGGATGTAGAAAGTCTGCCTTCTAATTGGCTAATTGTTGTCATGCAACATTCATTACACTGACTGAGAGTTTTCAGGGGTGATGTGCTAGTAGAGAGCCTGAAACGTGTAGTGTCCACAAGTACTGGATGGTTCCCACACAGAGGGACTGAGCAAGAAGGAATCACTTTAGCCTGCATGGGAAGGTAAGCGCAGCATTCTAAACCAAATTTACACCTTCCACAAGACACTAAGCTATCTCAGTACGCATAAGGAAGGGGGTTTTATTGCACTAATCATGCAGAGTGAGCACGTGTTGAAGGTAGAGAACGTTCCACTTAGTCCGGTATCTTGAGTAAGACAGTGAAGATCCCAGGCCGTCTTCACCTTGGTCACTTCCCTTGGTCACTGTGGGTTTCAAATAGTTCATTTTCAATCAAAATCAAGGGGGCTACTGCAAAAGAAATACCAAAACACAAAAAACCAGATGAGGGTCTGTAAAAAACTATTAAAAAAAAAAAAAGTCACTAAAAGCTTCTTAATGGTTATCCTACATTTCCCACTATGCATTTGCTATTAGATGAGCACTTCACAAAAGAAAATGGTCACATCTCCATGCATGTAAAAGCAGGTTCCGATAAATATGTACCATTAAGTTTTTCCTGCATTGTGACAAGGAAGTTTTGCGAAGCAGGACAGGGAGAGCAAACCAACAGTACAACCAACTTCCTTGCTTGGTCTCTCGGACCTACAACACAGCGAAGAATTCAAATAAATGGAAACAAACTTATCTAGGAAAGCAACTCTTAGAATAGGCACAGGGATTTAACAGGGTGGTAAGTTTGGTTGATGGTCATTAAATGTTGTGTGTACTTACGCTCCTTCTTCTCTTAAGAGGGCTAAGAATTTTCTCACACGGTATTCAGGATCCATCTAAATACATCAGAAGAAATGAAGATGGGTTAATGGTACCTTATAACAACTCTGCACTTGCTTCATGCCAAGGCAATGTTCGGTTTCACACTTCATCAATGCTCCGCTAGGTCACTGAATTACCTGCTCCTTGACCAGCATTCTCACACAAAGCAGATCACATCATTTGGAGGAAGTGAATGGGGTTTTCCAGAACCATGTACACTGGGTTCCAAAAGACCCAAGCCCACTGGCCATCATAGGCACTTGGGCCAGGCGTGCCCTGTGCTGGTACCTGTGAAGCATCGCTGTGAGACTGGACAGGGCCATTCATCAGGGTTCAAATGACACCCAATTCATCTGTTGAAGGTATAAAAGTCTACTAAAGTCGCAGCAAAGTAGAAGATACCAAGTTGAGGTTAATTCAACAACTAAAAAATAGCTTAATTCTACATAATCAACAATATAGCTTTTCTTAGCTTCAGCATCCGTCATATAGTTTCTTCTTTGTAGTAACAAAGTTGTGCTAAAACTAAAAAAATGAAGAGTACTGCTGATTCCTGAAATAATCTCTAGATGAATCTGGGTCTCCTGTCATGAGTCGAAGAAAAAATGGTGCAACTTTTGTTTCAGGTGCTTGGTTCAGGTGGTTATTACTAACTATCTAGACTGGTTTTCATTTTCTATTCATATTTATACTAACTTGCTAAATATACTTTATTCTCGTAGGCCCACAGGAGATACGAAGTTATCTAGAAAACAATCATTAAAAACATCTTTAATTCCTGAAGATGAATTTTTATTGTAAGAAACACACGTAACTTTTAAAATATGTTTCAGAGCAGGAGTCTGTTTCCCAAGAGGGAACTCCCTGCCCTCCAGGAGTAACTTTCAAATGCTCAGTGCAGCTGTGGGTAGATGTGCAATCGGACCCCCCTCCAACCACGGAGTTTTTTCCTTTTTTTTTTTTTAAGATTTCTTCTATCTCAGAAAAACACTGAACAGAAGTTTCAAATGTATCAAAGGTAAGAGGTCAGACTACAAAGGACTAAGAAAAAGTGTGAACAGCTAACAAAAGAAACATTTTTCCTCTTTGGGAATAGAATTACATATGAATCAATTGTCAAGTTCTTAAAAAAAAAAAAAAAAAGGAACTGGCTGAAGCATAGTTGTAGTTGGTACTTGCAGTTCTTTGCCCATTAAATATATTTAATATATGTGAGCAACAACTTACTGACTTGCCTGTAGCTATGGAATTAAAAGTCAGGAGAAAGGGAGGAAAAAAGTAATCTAGATAAATGACTTTATTCCCTCAGGTGACATCCAGTCAGAGCAGATCCTCAGCTCTGTGCAAGTTTTAACAGAATCGCGTGTAGTGAACAGAGAGGTAACATGACTTATATTCTGCAAAACTACATGCCTCTTCACTTAGGCTCAGCCTCTCTAAGGCAGATCTAAAGAGAATTCACTCAGCTGCACGAAATCCATTTGACATGAAGGGGTTCAAACTCAGAGGCCTATGAAATGTCAGTCGCTGCAGATTAGGCCTGAGTGCCCCACTCTCACTCTCTACCCCACATGCATAAGAAGCATTAACTCGATCACTGACCTGCAGGCATCAAAGGAAGGGAAAGGGATGAGGGTTGGGGAAAAAAATCCACATAGTTTCTTCTATGCAATTATTGAAAAAAAAAATTAAACTGAAACTTAAAAAAAAAAAAAAGAGCTGACAATCTGACAGATTTATCTTTTTTTCAAGGAAAGAGCCAATACACCTGTATTTGCACCTTTACCAAGAATAAGTCTAAACAAAGTGGTTAGTCTGTAACTTTAATTTATGGCTTATAGTGGAAAATAAATTAATTGACTTAAAAATAGTCCATCTGAAAGCTTAGATTAAATTAGATTTCTGAAAGCCACAAAAATTTTATTTTCAGATAAATTTACCAGAAAAGATTAAAAAGCATTCACTTCATGTTTCCAATGTGTTATTGGTCCAAGAGCCTATTTCAGATGTAACTGAAACAGAAACTTCACCTCTGCCACTCACTGCCCACACTAGCAGAATGGCAGGACCATCAGTAAGTAACACATGATGCCTAGAATACAATCACTCTGTCCACCTAGGACCAGAATGAATTTATAGTTATTCATCCAACAAAAGTTTACTGGCCGGGTGCAGTGGCTCACGCCTGTGATCCCAGCACTTTGGGAAGCCGAGGTGGGCAGATCACCTGAGGTCAGGAGATCAAGACCAGCTTGGCCAACATGGTGAAACCCCATCTCTACTAAAAATACAAAAAATTAGCCGGGCGTGATGGATGGGCGCCTGTAATCCCTGCTACTCAGGAGGCTGAGGCAGGAGAATCCCTTGAACCTGGGAGGTGGAAGTTGCAGTGAGCCGAGATCATGCCACTGCACTCAAGCCTGGGCAACAGAATGAGACTGTCTCAAAAGAAAAAAAAAAAAAGAAGTTACTGAGGGCCAGGCATGGTGGTGCATGCCTGTAATCCCAGCACTCTGGGAGGCTGAGGCAGATAGATCACTTGAGCTCAGGAGTTCAAGACCAGCATGGGCAACATAGTGAACCACGTCTCTACAAAAAATACAAAAATTAGTTGAGTACGGTAGCACATGCTGGTAGTCCCAGCTTGGGAGGCTGAGATAGGAGGATCGCTTGAGCCTGGGAGGTCAAAACTGCAGTAAGCCGTGATCATGGCACTGCATTCCAGCCTGGGAGACAGAGCGAGACACTGTCTTAGAATAATAATAATAATAATAATAATAGTAATAAAAGTTTACTAAGCACCCTCCTATGTGTTAGCTCTGTTCCAGGGACTTTGGACTCAACAGTAAGAGCCAAGGTCTCTGAATTCATAGGGCTTGATAGGGAGATATTTATCAGCTAACTAGTATGTCAGATAAGGACAAGAAGACACAGGATGGGAATATGGAAGGGTGGAGTTCTAAAAAGAGGAAAGGTAAGTTGCCAGGAGATATGAGAAAGTCCCAAAGAAGTTTCATCTGTCTTTGCGCAGGCAGCAGCCTGGGGCTTAGTTTTCTTCATGATTCTGGATGCTTCAACTCTACAGTAGTTTGCATGAAATTTCTAGGAGCCCAGCCAGGGACAAATATACAGATCCCAGGTCTAGACTGCACAACTTAATTAACTTGTCCCTTAAAACAGTCTCCCAGACACCATTTGGTATATGTGCGGTCGCCTACTGACTTGAGGTGCAACACCATCCCTTCTCCATCAATAACCTGGCGAAGTGATCTTGGATAATTCACTGACAGCCTGTGGCACACACAGTATCCTCATCTCCAAAATGAGGGGGCAGCAGAACAATTGCTCTTTGAAGTCTTTTCTAGTTCTAAGATCTAGTGGCTCCCTAAATTAAAACTAACTTTATAATCTTTCCTTCCATTTTTGAATTTTAAGAAGTTGAAAAGTATTGGTAAGTGGTCAATCTCAGAAGCAGGCTACCAAATTAAGTTTGGAAATAATATAAGAAAATCAAAACTTTAATTAAAACCCTTGGCAAAGGAAATACTGAACCCTCTTGGTGTGTCCTGAAGCTTTGTTCTGTCTGAGTCATATGGAGAAGGAAGTCCCTTACCTGTAGGGACATCTCGATCAACATGAGTAACTTCTTGATTCCTATCCAGACCTTCTTCCCTTTGACTTGCTGAGAAATTGTGGTGCGTTCCTTATCCTTGAAGTTGCCCAAAAGCTACAAAAACAATAAACAATAATCAAAGCACTTTTACAGTGAACACATCAACATTGGTTAATTCTATTTACCTTTAAAAGAAGAGTGATAAGAACTACCTAACTGTTCAGGTTGATAGAATTGTCTTCTACTTTAAAATCCAGTCTGATCTTCCTAAACCCATTAGGTGCAATCATGAAAGTGAAAACTGGTATCCTAAACCCCATTTTCTTATGGACCTCCATGTAACTTGTATTTGCTGGGAAAAAAAATAGCTCCAATCCATAATAAATATAAATTAAAAATTTTAACATTCTTTTCTAGGAACAATCTGTATGTGTCAAAGCAAACTACCTTTAATTCTCTTACCCAGTTCCTGCACAAAACCTGCCTACATGGGTAAACTGAAACATTTATCATATAGATACGTTTCTATTTTGTTGGGGGCCTTGAGGACTTTAAGAAGCTTTACTGACTCTACCACTGCTGAACAGTAGGTAACATTTTCCAATAGAGCTCACCAAGTCACTTGTGAATATTGATATTAAAAGTTAAATGAAGAACGTTCTTTAAAAATGACTTTGTCATTTTCAAAAAATTAAGAAAACATTTCTATTTCTAAACTTGTTAATAAAGTTCCTTTTACTTCTGTAGTTTTTGACACTTCTAAGGCTTTAATCATCGTTCCAATTTATTAAATGCAAGGAAATGTGCTAAAAGCCATTATGAATGGTTAATTTTTCTATACAGTGATTACCTTACCGCCACACTGCCACCCATTCAAGTTTCTGGTCCAAGTAATCTATATACATCACTCATGCTGGATACAGAGCAATTAATTCCTGGCAGTTTGTAGCTGCCTACATTGAGGAATGGGAAATTAATTCACTGTCATGTATACTCATCTTTCTCCTCTAATTCCTGAAAACAACTGGAGGTACAGGTTGAGTATCCCTAATCCAAAAATCTGAAATCTAAAATGCTCCAAAATCGGAAACTTTTTGAGTGCCAACATGACATTCAAAGGAAATGCTCACTAAAGCAATTCAGATTTCCAGATTAGAGATGCTCAACCTAAATATAATGCAGTATTCCAAAATCTGAAAAAATCTGAAATCTGAAACACTTCTGGTCCTAGGCATTTTTTGTTGTTAGACAGAGTCTTGCTCTCTCGCCCAGACTGGAGTGCAGTAGCACAATCTTGGCTCGCTGCAACCTCCACCTCCCAGGTTGAAGCAATTCTCCTACTTCAGCCTCCTGAGTAGCTGGGACTACAGGTGCCTGCCACCATGCCTGGCTTATTTTTGTATTTTTAGTAGAGACAGAGTTTCACCATGTTGGCCAGGCTGGTCTCGAACTTCTGACCTCAAGTGATCCACCTGCCCTGGCCTCCCAAAGTGCTGGGATTACAGGCGTGAGCCACCGTGCCTGGCCTAGTCCCAGGCATTTTGGATAAGGGATACACAACCTGTAATATCCTCGGGCCCCATGTCCTGGATTAGCATAAAAACCAAACACCAGGTATAATGTGGTACCACTTATTTCAGCCTCAATTCCTTTCTTATAAACAGTGTGCAATCCATTGACTCATTTTCACCTCCAAAGCTTCCAACAGCTGCTCTCCTGTGGCAATGTTGGGCACGTGGATGGTGGTGCTGAAAGCATTAAGCATTTCCATCTCCTGAAGGACATCTTTGCGGCTAGTGGTCCCAATGATAAGAAGCTTGCGGCCCTGATCATAGGGAGAAAATGTACATAAGACTAATTAGGAAACTACAGTAAGCTTGAACACAATTTGCAAAAGCCATTTATTTAATCTTGCAAATGCAAATGATTGGCAAAAGAGAAGAAAACAATTCAGGATTTTCCTGAAAATCCTGAAGAAAGGTACCAACATGATTCAGAAAGTGGCAACATGTGAACAGCTCCTTCTCATTCACATCAATAAAACAATGGATTAGTAAATCAGGAATATACACAAACCAAATGGAAAGATACTGACATGTATGTATGTAATTCCTTCCTTAGAGCCAACATGGCACATGTATGGTGGGAATTGGGGAAAAAAGATGAAATGAATAGATAGTATGTGGCGCTGGCTTTACAAGGCTTTAGTACAGAGCAGGGTAATAATAGTTTACATTTATGCAACACTGAACAGTAAAAGGCATGGGCTAAAGTGCTTTCCATAATTGTCACATTTAATATTTTTCATTTTTACTTTTAACGCTGAAATATTAAAAAAAAAAAAAGTTTAAAAACTATGCCAGGCTTATGCTACCATTCTCAGTTCCCTTTCTTCAAAGGCAACCATTTTCAATTCTCTTAGCTTTTCTTCTTATATTTACTTCCTTATCTTTAAATAATAAGGTTACATTACTAGTTTTAGATTTCTGTTTTCAGCTTTATGTTTTTTTGAGACGGAGTCTTGCTGTGCTGCCCAGGCTGGAGTGCAGTGGTGCGATCTTGGCTCACTGCAAGCTCCACCTCCTGGGTTCACGCCATTCTCCCACCTCAGCCTCCCAAGTAGCTGGGACCACAGGCGCCCGCCACCATGCCCAGCTAATTTTTTGTATTTTTTTTTGTAGAGACAGGGTTTCACCATGTCAGCCAGGATGGTCTCCATCTCCTGACCTCATGATCTGCCCACCTCAGCCTCCCAAAGTGCTGGGATTACAGGCGTGAGCCACCGCACCCGGCCTGTTTTCCGCTTTAAATTCCTACCATAGAAGATGAGGATTTGTTATTAATTTTGTACTACCCCCCTTCCCCCACCACATGCCCCTTTTTATGTCCTTCCAATATAGTTATTTCACAGTCCTTAGTTAAATCTATATTCAGTATTTATTATGTTTATACAAATGTGGTTTACAGTTAGGCCACACAGAGTACTATTAAATTTCCTTTCTTGGACAACATTTTGTTTTACTGGAGTTAATTGCCTTTTTCCCCTTCGCTTAGTTTACCAGGTACTTACTACAAGTTTGTCTCTAAACACAATCACAAGTCTCCTTTCAGTATATTCAAACATATTACATAGTTTAAAGTTGCGTTCTTGAAGAAATTCCCCTCCAGGAGTCCTCTGTGTTCACAGTTCAATCTGAAGTGGTGACTCTCTAGGCCTGGGGCACAGCTGAAGTTCTAGAGCGTTCCTCTCTCCTCTGTTAGATTCCCTGTATCCTAGCCTTCCTTTTCCTCATCTATCCCCTTGTCTGTGCTGCATATACCCAAAAGCTTCCTGAGAAAGAGTGAGAGGGAGGTAAAATTTTTTTTTTGAGATGGAGTGTCGCTCTGTCGCCCAGGCTGGAGTGCAGTGGCCGGATCTCAGCTCACTGCAAGCTCCGCCTCCCGGGTTTACACCATTCTCCTGCCTCAGCCTCCCAAGTAGCTGGGACTACAGGCGCCCGCCACCTCGCCCTGCTACTTTTTGGATTTTTTAGTAGAAACGGGGTTTCACCGTGTTAGCCAGGATGGTCTCGATCTCCTGACCTCGTGATCCACCCATCTCGGCCTCCCAAAGTGCTGGGATTACAGGCTTGAGTCACTGCGCCCAGCCGGTAAAATTTTAAAGACCTTGCATGTCTGGAAATACCTTTATTCTAGCCTTAATATTGTATCCTTTGTCTTAATAGTTTGTCTAGTTGTAAAAAATAAGGTTAGAGGCTGGGTGCGCTGGCTCATGCCTGTGATTCCAATGCTGTGGGAGGCCGTGGCAGGTGATCACCTGAGGTCAGGAGTTTGAGACCGGCCTGACCAACATGGTGAAATCCCATCTCTACTAAAAATACAAAATTAGCTGGGCATGGTGGCATGTCCTGTAATCCCAGCTACTTGGGAGGCTGAGGTAGGAGAATGCTTGAACTCAAGAATCAGAGGTTGCAGTGAGCCGAGATCACACCATTGCACTCCAGCCTGGGCAACAAGAACGAAACTGTCTCAAAAAATAAATAAATAAAAAGGTTAGAAATAATTTTTTCTTGCAATTTTGAAGGCACTGAAGGCTAAAAGACAAATGCTATCTCATCTTTGATCTTTTGTTTCTAACCTTTTTAATACAAAACTTTCAGAATCTTTTCTTCATCCCTATGTTCTGCAATTTGAAAACTACATATCCTAAGATGGTTCTTTCTATACTCATTTTGCTGGCACTAGACACCTTCTTTCTAAACTGGAAATTCCAATCATTCAATTCTAGGAACTATGTTTCCTGGAGACTTTCTCCCATTCATTTTCTCTGTATCACCCACTGGGAACCTCTTAGTTGGATATTGATCCTCTAGGACTAATCTTCTAATTTTCTTATTTTTTTACTCTTAGTTTTTATTTCTTTCTCTTTCTAATACTTTTCAGGTTAGTATCAACTTTGTCTTCCAACCTTTAAACTAACTTATTTTTCAGTTCTAAGAGCTATTCTTGTTTTCTGAATGTTTTCTTTTTAAATTGCATCCTGTGCAATTAAAATACAATATCTTGTTTTAGATCTCTGAGGCCAGTGGCTCACACCTGTAATCCCAGCACTTTGGGAGGCCCAGATGGACAGATCGCTTGAGCCCAGGAGTTTGAGACCTGTATGGGTAACATGGTGAAACCTCATCTTGACAAAAATACCAAAATTAGCTGGGTGTGGTGGCAAATGCCTGTAGTCCCAGCTACTTGGGAGCCTGAGGTGAGAAGATTGCTTGAGCCCAGGAGGCTGAGGCTGGAGTGAGCCGAGATGGCACCACTGCACTCCTGCCTGGGTGATAGACAAAGTGAGACTCCATCTCAAAAAACAAACCTGTGAATATTATAGAATGCAAAAATGATGTTTTCTTCTGTTATTTGTTTTGTCTGTTTCCTATGACTTGCCCCTTTTTCCAATTTGTTTACAGGAGGCTTTCCTCAAAGTGGTGATTGCTGGATAGCTATTCATATTTAAGAGCTAAACTATGGGCTGGGCGTGGTGGCTCACACCTGTAATCCCAGCACTTTGGGAGGCCAAGGCGGGCAGATCACAAGGTCAGGAGATCGAGACCGTCCTGGCTAACAGGGTGAAACCCCGTCTCTACTAAAAATACAAAAAAAATTAGCCAGGCATGGTGGCAGGCGCCTATAGTCCCAGCTACTCGAGAGGCTGAGGCAGGAAAATGGCATGAACCCAGTGAGCCGAGATCGTGCCACTGCACTCCAGCTTGGGCGACAGAGCGAGACTCTGTCTCAAAAAAAAAAAAAGAGCTAAACTATGACGGGAAATTCTGTGTCCAGGAGCTTCACTATAGGATGATTAGGTAAGACTTGGCTGACTACTGGGGGTCCCTCAAAGGTCAGTATGCGTACATTCTTCCCAGAGAAGAATCTTCCAGTCTCCTTCCCAAAGACTATAAAGCCTTGTTGCCAGCATACTGGAGTCAACAGGGTAATGCTTCTGGGTATCTCACCATTTAATAGGGAGACCTCCGCTTAATCCTCTTTTGCAGTATGGCACCTCTCCAGATCAGTCTCTCAATTAATGTTCATTATACTCATGAAAATGCAGTACTAGTACTATCCCCATTTTACTGACGAAGCTATTGAGTCTCACAGATATAAGTCATTTGTGTTCGAGGTCAAATAACCAATACATGATGGAGCCAAGACTGGAAACCGGATCCAGACCCAAATCATATACTGCCTCTCTTTACAAAGAAAAACACATTACTAAAAAAGTTTACTTGGAAAATGGAAGAGGAATAAGTTTTAAACTTATGTCACTAGATTTATAATATACACTCAGTCCATAGATAAGTCTTCAGTAAAGACTAATCATTGAACTTATACACAGATCTTAGAAATTCAGAACATTAAAATAAATGTGCTATCAGGAAAAGATTTTAAGAAACCAAAACAATTTCAATTTGGGTTTGGTAAACATTATACCACTACTGTCAATAAGACACATCAGCCTTTCTCAATGTTACTCATTGTTTTTATCCACCTGCTGTGCCAAGAATGGGCAATGTACCACCACAAGCCAATGCAGATCAAAGAAACAAAGCTGAGACCCTCTGGTACAATTAGCCATTAGCTTAACAGATGAGTGCGCAAAGAATATAAGATAGAAGTACACCTGTTAGTATTCAGATTAAAGGGTAATCATTATTATTATTTGAGGAACCAACTAGGCAAAAATCAAATGCTTATTATCAGACATTTACCAAGTTCCTAGATGAATATGCAACAGACCTTCCACAGAAAGACAGATACAAAAGAGATAATTATAATACAATATGGCAAGGTGGAAGTATTATGCACAAGGATGTCAGGTAGAGGGAAGAAACACGTGGCAGAGAAAGCTTTTTCTGGAGGAGATGATACATGAGTTGAGTCTTAAGGAATGAGTAGGTTGATTAGGAAGATGAAGGGGAAGGACATTCTAAGCCAGAGGAACAGAAATAAATAAGTCCAAGGGCAAAATAACAACAAAAGCTGGGGTGTTGCAGTAATTGCAATGGAGTAAAGACATACATTTTTACTATAACAAAAAGTGGTGCTTTTATACTTAAAGTATTTTTTTTAACACTAAATTCCAATTGCAAACTTGGGAACACAGTCCTAAAGGCTAAGAGATGCCAAAGGCCACACATGCCGATACCTCAATATGATTAAAGGTAACTGTTACTTCTCTTTTTCCTTAGCTTTTTAATGCCCCATAGTCCATAATGCAAACTTCCTCATCTTGCTCCTCTCTCACAAAGGACAATGCTGGCCCTAGAAGAGTGGCACTGAGGAAGAAGCTTCTTACTCATTCCAGAAAGCTGGACTTCTAAAATCACTGCCAGTTTCCTCATGAGACGTTCTTACATTAACAGTGACTATGCTCTTCAAAGTGTTGAGAGATTGGGAAATGTACAGCAACTTATAATGGAGACGCTAATTTATGTTTTGCTTTTCTTCTTGTTTAACAAGACTCCAAACACTGCAAAGAGGTCATGACCCAGGCAAGTTCGGGTCTTGACTTGGAAAGCGTCATCTTTAAGAAAACATTGAAAAAATTACCAAATTATTAAGTTGTGCCGGTCCATTTTGTGTATTAATTAGTGGTAATGCTCGTAAGGAAGCTTTATCATGAAAAACAGCTCCAAATGTATTAATGTGATAAATTGCAAGGGATTCGTCTGAAGGGAAACGCTGCCAGCAGCATGAAATGGGGATGCAGCTTTAAAAATAAAAGTGGTGCTCATCCCAAGAGGGGACCTCCACCTTGCTAATGTGTGGCCACCAGCCTTAATGTCCACAGTGCCCAAACATGCCCCTTGACGGAAAGCAAAAAAAGCAGAGTGATAACCTATTTGGGAAAAAAGAAATTGCTCCCAGCATACTCTTTGCTGAGATTTGCTAGTCCTGATGCTACAAAGAAAGAGCCTAAGTAAAATGACTATCTGCCAATCGGATTATGATAAACATTGTTCCAAGGTTAAATAAGTATTAGTTAACTAATTCTTAGTACCATAAGCAGCAACTCAGGTGAAAACATTTCCATGAAAAAGGCAGGGCTCAGTCAGGTGTTGATCCTTCAAAAAAACACTTCTTTACATGATGAAGAATGAGCGAGTACTAAGCAGCATCTAAGCCTTTTGCCACACAAAGGACCAACCAGATAATCCACACCCTTTCATAGGTCTTGCCCATTGATTGGCCCCAATAAACTGATTTGTAACAAAAGTTAATGTGGAAGAAAGCTTTTTTTTCCTAAATAAAAATGCCACTAATATAATACTGCAGTGAAATGGAAGGGCTGATTTCAACCTATGAACAAAAGTAAAGTCAGTTATGCAGGAAAGAAAGGCCGTTCTTTCCATATCATTCAATGCTGAGCAAGTGTAATACACCCTTGGTAAGAAGAATTAACTGTGAACAATTGAAAACCCTGAAATGGATTAAGAAGTGAGTTTAAAAGTGCAACTCAAAACTGCTATGTGCTGGGGGCATTGAACTTTATCTTCTGCTTATTAGAATCTGATGTTTTTGTAAATGAGAGTGAAATATTTCAGAATATTAAGCATTTGTAAATCTGGTAAGTAAAAGATGAAATAGACATTAGCCAATTGGAGCATTAACAATAATTTACTACTTCTAGGTACTTAATAGAATTATGAGACTTGGTTTGTGCCTTCAAATAAATTACAATTTAGCTTGGAAAACCAAATAAATATTCAGGGAACACAACTAAGTAACATATTCACAAATACAAACTAATCATGGCGGAGGGAACCCGGAATATGGGGACAGTTTCCTGGGGTGGGGTTATCTAGGAAGGTTATCTGTGCAAAGATAATGACAACAAGTAGGCACTGGCAAGGCCCTTGAAAAGAAGGGACAGGTCCTGAATGCACCTAAATCCTATGTGCATGGTAGAAGCAGCTGAGCCAGAGCACCAAGGCTGAAAACAAAGTTGTTTGCAGACACGGGGAGTGGACGACCAGTAAAAGGGACACTCAGGATGCTAACCTAAGGGAAATATTTAATATAAAAAGCAACAGGAAACCAGAAAGGTTCTTGAGGAGGAAGACCTGTGATGGAGAGGAGGGTCCTGACAGCCACAGGCAGAAGGTCCACCTCCTAGGGGCCTGTGAGGAGCTGCTGCCCCAAGGACAGGCCAGTTGTAAGAGTGAGCATCTCCAGGGACCATGCTGTACCTTTTAACCAGTGTCTTATGCATATGATGTCCTTTCTAAGGCAAGCCCAGGGCTGGCAGAAAGCAAGGGTGAGGCAAGTCCCTGATGGACAGTAGCTTGGTGCAACAGAAGTACAGGCCCTATCACTCACAGCTGTGTGATTTGGGGTAGATTATTTAACTTCTCAGCATCTGTCTCCTCCTCAACCATAAATATGGGATGAGAAAATTCTACCTACTTATGAGAATGGAGTGTGAGGTGGAAATTGCTGGGGCGGGGTCTCTGCCATCACAGGCCAGAAGGAAAAGAAGCAAGCATCTGAATAGGTGGTCTTCAGAGGAACCTGAAGAACAGTCCTCTGCCTGTGGTGTGAGGAATCCACATGGTTAGGTCAGGTGGGTGAGGGGCGGGATGCCTGAAAATCCCTCTCTTCCCAACAACGAACACAGGGCACTGGCAGCAAATGACTCAGAGAGGCCAAGGTTGGCTCTGGGTTAGGGAAGATGAGAGCTCCCATCTTCAGCTTCACAAGGGTTACTGTGAGGCCCAGAAGAGGCCTGAAGCAAAAGGTCAGACACCCCCTCCGAAGGAGTCATGGCAGTGGGGTGACTCACGGAGAGTCAGAAGGACTCACGGCAGCGTGTGGCCTCAGGGAGAGGCAGCAACTTCTGAGGAGGAAGACGGCTCAGAGCCAAGAGTGAGAAACTTTCCTGATAGAGGTCCTTTGGTCTATCACTTAACCAGGCTTCATTCTTGAAATGGGAATAATTTTTCATATTTTCTTAGCTTGTATTATTCAACAGAGGACCTTAGAAAAATTCTACCTTGCCATAAGGCTTCTCTGCATTTATCTTCAAGCCTGAATTTTGTTTCTAGCCTGTCAACCCCCAGTGGTAGAAACCACGTATCATCCATCTGTGCCCCTGCAGTACTCAGCATGATGTACCTGGCACACAGAGAGGATTCCTCTGCCTGGAATGCGCTTCCCTTCCATAGCCACACAGGCCTTTCCCTCCAAGTCAAGGACCTGCTTGAATGTCAGCTTTTCCACAGGCCAACTCAATCCCCATGTACCTCCATTTAAAACTGCAACTCCCCAACCCTTATCCTGCCCTTTCCCTCCTCCAGTTTGGATCACCTTTTACATCCTATATACTTTATTCATTTACTATATTTACTGTATTTCTTGCTAGTTCTCCTTCATTAGGACAGGACTTAAGTCGGTTTGGCTTTACTGATGTTTCCAGCACTAGCATTGTGCCTTGTACAAAATGCGAAGTTAAACACACATTGAATGAATGATAATCCCAGTACAGGTTTCAAGGGTAGCAGATCACTCCTTCATTATTACTTTCTGCTCCTAGAGAAATGCACATTATATTAAGTATACAAAAGGAAAATAACTATCATTTCAGAGTCTATACCTCTGAGCCCCAAGTGTTGATAGCAACAAATTTTAAAGAAAATAATCCAGAATGAAAGGCATGTATGCTTCGTGCCAAAGGTTGGCTTATCTCTTTTAATCAATTGATTAGCTATTGACTGGATAATACAGACTTCTCCAGCAGAGGAAAGATAAGATTCATTAGCTGCCATTAACCTCAACTAGTGAGATAACAAGTACTACTGGCCAGTGCAGTGGTTCATGCCTGTAATCTCAACACTTTGGGAGGCTGAGGCGGGTGGATCACGAGGTCAGGAGTTCGAGAACAGCCTGACCAACATGGTGAAACCCTGTCTCTACTAAAAATACAAAAATTAGCCAGGCGTGTTGGCACATGCCTGTAATCCCAGCTACTAAGGAGGCTGAGGCAGAAGAATCGCTTGAACCTGGGAGGCAGAGGTTGCAGTGAGCCAAGATGGCACCACTGCACTCCAGCCTGGGCAACAAGAGCAAAACTCCGTCTCAAAACAGTAACAACAACAACAACAACAACAAAAACCAAGTACTATTAACATCTCCTACAACTCTTGGTTTCCCCAAACCAAGGGAAAAGATCAACTACCATTAAAAGCAATCAGGGACAGTGAAGGGAGAGGAATGGGGCCTCTTTGCATGCATTTCTGATTTCTCTTGTTCAAATGTCTGTAACTTTTTTTTTTTTTTTTTGCAGTTAAGTGTTTAAGCTGAATACCAAAGGAAGGATGTTTCAAATAAATCATGCCACAACTAGGCAGACAACTATACTTAAACTCTCCATTAGATTTTACCCTGAAGCAAATTCTTAGTCTACTTCTTTGTAACCATCCTCACGGTGCTCCAAGCAGGACAGAAGACAACAAGAGGGGGAATTCATGATACAGATTGAATATGAAATGAGAAACTCAATCCTTAATAATTTAAAACACTATAGGCAAAAGCAGACTTCATGATATTAAAGAATATTTAATTCCAATTTATGAAAAAGACACTGAATCATCAGATTTTACATTGGGAGCAGCTCTTAAAGATTATCTCATTCCCCCAAACTCCCTCATTCTCTGTCTCATTTTGCAGATGAGAAACCGGGGGTGAGAGGTAAAGTGATCTGTCTGAGGCTCTCATGTCCAGTGAGGGAGCTGAAACTACAGTTCAGGCCTCATTGCTATTTTCACTATGCTTTGCTGTCTACTGTTTTTATTTGTGTAATTTTAAACTAGATTTGGGGTCCACTCTTGCCCTTGCCCCTCCAAGCCCCATATCAGCAATGGTTGATCTCTTAATTTGAGTTAGGGAGATTTATTACCTAGAAATAATGACCTCTGTGCTCTTAGGAGAAAAGGTTAAATAAATTAAGAAGATACTGAGGTGGGCAGATCACCTATGGTCAGGAATTCAAGACCAGCCTGGCCAAGATGGTAAAACCCCATCTCTACGAAAAATATAAAAATTAGCTGGGCGTGGTGGTGCATGCCTGTAATCCCAGCTACTTGTGGGGCTGAGGTAGGAGAATCACTTGAGTCCGGGAGGCAGAGGTTGCAGTGAGCCGAGATCATGCCATTGTACTCCAGCCCAGGCAACAAGAGCAAAACCTGGTGTCAAAAAAAAAAAAAAAAAAAAAAGATAAAGTTGCACCCACCATGCCACAGTATTCTTAACACCTTAAAGGAAGGGTTCTGGCCAGGGGCGGTGGCTCACACCTGTAATCCCAGCACTTTGGGAGGCCAAGGCAGGCGGATCACGAGGTCAGGAGATCGAGACCATCCTGGCTAACACAGTGAAACCCTGTCTCTACTAAAAAAAATACGAAAAAAATTAGCCGGGCATGGTGGTGGGTGCCTGTAATCCCAGCTACTCGGGAGGCTGAGGCAGGAGAATGGTGTGAACCCGGGAGGTGGAGCTTGCAGTAAACCGAGGTTGCGCCACTACACTCCAGCCTGGGTGACAGAGCGAGACTCCGTCTCAAAAAAAAAAAAAAAAAAAGGAAGGGTTCTGTGCAGGCTCTCTCATTACAAACTTAACTAAGATGACCACACATTAATCAGCAAATCCAAACTCCCCACTTTTGTATCCACAGATTTTCCCTACCTGTCTGAGCTTTTAGCTTGATATACCCTAAATTGACCCCTGTGTTCTAAATTAGGTCAATATTCTCCTTTCTGACTTAATTTCTACCTCTGTGATTTTTATCCATAGCATTTCTGTTTATTAAAATGCTTTTCCCAGTTTTATGCCAATTTGCAATTATCTCATGTTCACAATGTTTCAAAATTTGCCTTCTCACCATACTCTGCCCTCATTTAACTCTACAGAGCCCACTTTGCTCCCTTAGGCCCCAACCTTCCAGAACATGAATTCACTATGTCCAATAATAATGCCTTACTTATCTGGAGGCCAATCTGCTAAACAATTTCAACTATCCAGAGCACAGCCAAGAACCAGAAATGAGCAACAATCCTCTCACTCCTAGGACTGAAAAAACAATGTGAGGTTCAAGTAACTTTAAAACTCATAGGCAAGGACAACTTACCCACTAGGCACAGTGCCCAGGGCCTATGAAACTTTGAGGAACCCATGAAAGTATTATTCTAATTTCTTTTAAAATCAGGCCAGGCCTGTAATCCCAGCACTTGGGGAGGCTGAGGAGGGCGGATCACTTGAGGCCAGGAGTTTGAGACCAGTCTGGCCAATATGGTGAAACCTCATCTCTACTAAAAATACAAAAAATTATCTGGGTGTGGTGGTACGTGCCTGTAGTCCCAGCTATTTGGGAGGCTGAGGCACAAGAATTGCTTGAACCCGGGAGGCAGGGGTTGCAGTGAGCTGAGATCGCACCACTGCACTCCAGGAAAAAAAAAAAAAAAATCAGAAAAAAAGAACTTTTTGGTGGAAGACAATATTAATAAGAGTAATATATTCAGCTTTGTACAAGAGATGGAAAATGTCTTTTTTTTTTTTTTTTTTTTCAGTAGTGGAAGGTGCCCATAGGAGTCAAAATGGGGCCTTGCTCTTTGGAAGGCCTCTCCAGCTCTCATTGCAGCCCAGTTTTATGTTTTTGTGTTTTTTCGAGACAAAGTCTCACTCTGTTTGCCAGGCTGGAGTGCAGTGGCACGATCTCCACTCACTGCAGCCTCGACCTCCTGCGCTCAGGTGATTCTCTCACTTCAGTCTCCCAAGCAGTTGGGGATTACAGGTATGCACCATCACGCCTGGCTTTTTTTTTTTTTTTTTTTTTTTGAGACAGAGTCTCGCTCTATTGCCCAGGCTGGAGTGCAGTGGCGCGATCTCGGCTCACTGCAACCTCCAACTCCAGGTTCAAGAGATTCTCCTGCCTCAGCCTCCTGAGTAGCTGGGACTACAGATGCCTGTCACCATGCCTGGCTAATTTTTGTATTTTCAGTAGAGGCGGGGTTTCACCATATTGGCCAACTGGTCTCGAACTCCTGACCTTGAATGATCCACTCACTTTGGCCCCCCAAAGTGCTGGGATTACAGGCGTGAGCCACCATGCCCGGTCTTTTTTGTATTTTTAGTGGAGACGGGGTTTCGCCATATTGCCCAGGCTGGTCTAGAAGTCCTGGACTCAAGCGATCCTCCTGCCTTGGCCTCCCGAAGTGCTGGGATCATAAGCGTGAGCCACTGCACCCGACCACAGCCTAGTTCTCTTACTGTATGAACAGCTCATGAATCCTGGTGGTTGCCTGCCTTAATTTATAGCAGATGAAAGCAGCAAACTGGAAAAAGGAGTCATCAGAGGCAGGCCAGCTGACACAATTCACTTGGATCCTGCAAGTAACAGCTGATAGCAAAACCACTAAAAAAAGAAAAGGTACACAAAACTCAACAAACAGGGCACAACTGTAGCTACCTAACAGGCACCAGGACAGAGTCCTGTATATTCCAACAGTTTCTGCTGAGTCCCACTCATGAAAATACTGACCCATCAATTATGGTTTGTTATGATGGTCCTTATTCATTAACATAGCGTTTATTATACTTTGCTTCAGACACTAAGAATGTACATAGCAATTTTTTTCCTCTTAAAAAAGGCTAAAGTATAACAATTGATATTTAAAGAGGTTAAGCTTCAGTCATTTAGAAAAAATGAAGCCTATAATTTCTTATGAATTCCTATTCTTCCCTCCAGTGAAACTATGCCATATGAAGCCTAAGATAAGTACACAGAACATATCCTCAAATTCTCAAGTATCATTTTGTACGTTAATTAAAAAAATTTAGGCTGGGTGTGGTGGCTCACACCTGTAATCCCAGCACTCTGGGAAGCTGAGGTGGGTGGACTGCTTGAGCCCAGGAGTTTGAGACCAGCCTGAGTAACATGGCAAAACCCTGTCTATACAAAAAATACAAAGATTAGCTGGGGTGGTGGTGTGCACCTGTTGTCCCAGCTACACCAGAGGCTGAGGCGGGAAGATCAATTGAGCCCAGGAGGTAAAGGCTGCAGTGACTGAGACTGCGTCACTGCACTCCACCCTGGGCAACAAAGCAAGACCCTGTCTCTAATAATAATAATAACAATAATAATATGCTATTTTTGGCATAGGTAAATCCTTCACCTTCTCTCTCCATTGCTGCAGCACTCAAATTCCTTAGCATGGCACAATGGCCCTGACTAAATCTCCCTTTTACTCATCTTTCAAGACCAGGATCAAGAACTACTATTTGTGAATGATTTGCACGTCTTCTCAGATAAAATGGACCACACTTTCCTTTATGTTCCACTGGAACCACATAACATATAAAACCTAACTACATGCATCATGTTTTCACATCTTTCTCCCACACTGGATTGTGACAGGAACACCAGTTACCTTCTGCATGGATCAGAAACACACACACACACCACACACATCACCCCCCCCAGGTGAACAAATTAGAAAAAAGCAATCATCTGGGTGAGTGTGGCCACCCTTGCTTCCTTCCCCAAGCCCCAGCACCTTGTATGAGCTAAAAGCACCCCCTTCCTCTTGTTCAGGACTAGGTTTGCTAGAGAAATCCCTCAATGTAAGTCTGACCAAAATATGGGATATGCTGATGCTAAAAAATTACGTGATTTTTTCCAAAATTTAAATTTAACTGAGTATCCTATATTCCTATCTGCTAAATCTGGTAATCTTACTCAGGGCAGATTCAGTCCCAAACCAGGGTGGACTCGTTGGGGGCAGGATGTGGGCTGGATGTTAACCTTCATTTGCTACTTGACCTGTGCCCACCTTGTGCACAAACTTCACAATTGAACAGTGTTCTTGGACTATGAGCTGTCTGAGGGCAGGTACAATGTCTTATTCATCTTTTTATCTCTATACTGAGAAGGATTTCTTAAATGTACATCCTAATAAAAGCAGATGTTCCTTAAAGAAATGTTTTAAACTTTTATGTCAAAAGAAATATTTTTGGTGAAAAAGAAACTTCCGATCTCCTTTCAATGAAGCTTAAGACAACGTCACCATTTATCTTGGTTAACTTTAGTCACATTGGCATTCAACCATCATAAGTTTAGATGGGGAGCATGGCACTGAGCCAAGTGCCAGGTGGGCTTCCCAGGGCAACTGTGAGAGTTAGGAGGCACTTGCACACTTTTACTCCAAAACCCACAGCATATTTCATATAGTCAATTAAACCTTAAGTCATAAAAAGAACAAGGTTAAAAATATATTATACATAGACGAGTTTAGATATAAAGGTAGTCTCATTTAACTCTAGTGGTTAACAGTAAATTAGTACCAAAGAAATGGAATTAAGGAATTTTGACAGTTATACTGCTAAGTTAAAAATAATTGTATATACATTTTTTTTTTCCTGATTGTCAAAGTAATATATGCTTATTGTAGAAAATCTGTAAAGCACAGGAAACAATAAAGCAAAATAAAAAAGAAATCACCTATAATCCTACCATCCAAGATCAACAGGGTGAGGGCCAGGGCTTCTGGCCATTGTGGGAGCCCCAAGGACACAGGAAATCTCCAAAGATCTGCATTCTTGTTTCTGGGACAGAAAGGTAGGAAAGAAACGGTGAAGTACCACTTTGTTGCACCATGAGTTAAGAGAAAAGGGGGACTTCGGCCACAAGCCAACAGGTGGTGGCAGGGAAAGGAAGAAGGTGGGCCAGTCCCTGGAGGCTGAGGACAAGTGTGACACGGTGGTGGCCTACTGATCTTGGCAATTCCTGTCTCCACTTCCTACTTCTTTTTACAACAGGAATCCCAATCCCCAGACCAGAGTATTTGTCTTAGATTGTAGGAAGCTTCTAAATTTCAGTGAACAAGAGGTAGGGAAGCAGGTTTCCTTTCTCAGTACTGCAAATGAGGAAGTTGGGTTCGGGCATTCCAAAGTGGGAGCTCTGAACTCATTTCCTATGGTAACTTCCTCTATATAGCAGTTATTATACGTTCTTCAGTTTTCCTATCTTACAAGCTGAAAAGGTTCTGTGGACTATCCAAAGGCAATTCTTTTTTGTTTGTTTGTTTTGTTTTTTGAGATAGAGTATCACTCCATCCACCCAGGCTAGAGTGCAGTGGTACAATCTCAGCTCACTGCAAACTCCATCTCCTGGGTTCAAGCAATTCTCCTGCCTCAGCTTCCCGAGTAGCTGGGATTACAGGTGCACACCACCACATCCAGCTAATTTTTGTATTTTTAGTAGAGATGGGGTTTCACTATGTTGGCCAGGCTGGTTTCGAACTCTTGACCTCAAATGATCCACTCGTCTCAGCCTCCCAAAGTGCTGGGATTACAGGCATAAGCCACTGTGCCTGGACAGCTCACGTAGTACACCAGTTTACAAAGGGCTTCACTATACATTATCTTAGTTGACCCTCAACAGAGTAGGTAACACAGGAGGAATTATCTCTATTTTACAGATGAAGAAATAGACACCAAGAAATTAAGGGATGTTCAAGGCTATAAAGCCAGATGATACATGAGCTAAGACTTAGGTTTTGTTTTTTTTTTTTTAAACCTCAAGTTCAATACAAAGAGTAAGTTCTACAGAAAGGGTGCTCTTAACTACAGTCATGGCACCCATGGAATACTACAATGCTATAATCCACACCTTTCAAAGCTAATGGAATGCCACGGTAACTTATTTAAGGCAATGGAGCTGGAAGAATACATTCTAGCAATGAAAAAATATTTCGTCTCAACACTATTAGCATTTTTCTGATGATTAAAATTTAAATATTTAATTTTGAGTTATCAGAAAATGGCATATATATAATTTATTCTGGTATCAATATCTGCTATAGATGTGCTCTACCAAAACCAAAACAAAACCCTATTTTGAAAATTTGATTTTATTCAGCAGATATCTGTAGCAATGTTTTATAATAGAATTTATTTCACTGTTTTTTGTTGTTTGGTTTTTAGAGACAGAGTCTTGCTCTATCACCCAGGTTAGAGTGTGGTGGCGGGAATCAGCTTACTGCAGTCTTGAACTCATGGGCTCAAGATCCTCCTGCCTCAGCCTCCTGAATAGCTGGGTCTACAGATGCTCACCACAACATTCGACTAACTTTTTTTTTTTTTTTGTAAGGATTGGTCTCACTATGTTGCCTAGGCTGGTCTTGAACTCCTGTCTTCAGCAATTTTCCTGTCTTGGCCTCCCAAAGTGTTAGGATTACAGGTGTGAGCCACAATGTTTGGCCTATTTCACTGTTTTTGATACATCTGAAATTAATCTACATATATATATACTCTCTCTATGTATATGTATTTTCTTTAATACCGTATATCTGTGTAGTCCACAGGTTTACAAAGGGCTTCACTAGGCATCATCTTAGTTGATCACTATACATTCACTATCTTTCTGTCCAGAAAACAAGAACACACATCTTTGGAGATTTCCTTTTGTCCTCAGAGATATGTATATATATACATACACATGTTCAATTTACATAGGACTTTCCAAGAAAATCTACTATACTAAGCAAAGTATACCTAAAGAGAATATTACAAATATAGTAGCCATCTAATATCAGTGACTTAATAAGCAGGCCACTAAGCTGTCAATCGTCATAGTTTTCTTTTTTTTTTTTTAAATAAAAGAAATGAAGCCCAATGCAAAAGTCACCACATCAGTGGATTAAAATTAATGTGTCTGGCAAAATGACTAAGCCTCTTTCCTAAAGTGGTTATATATCTTACTGAGTCATATCATAGTCATTAGCCAGAGTTAATTTCGAACAAATAGATGGAGAGATACTCATGTTTAGGCCTGCATTATGTGGAGTCTCTTCCATTTTCTGCTTATTTCACTAAAGCAACCCAAAGCCTGAAGAGCTGCTTAATATTATCAAGATACCAAGACGTCCTAATAACCATATCTGAAGTAAGACTGCTAAGATGTCATGTAAGGACTACACGAAAAGCAATGTTGTCTAGAGACTGCTGATGTTAAAAACAAAACTCATGCAGAAACAAGTGTGTCTGCCCAAGTCCCCATCCCGAGAATGCTGACAGTTTCTTGTTGGTTCACACCTTAGGTCCTCCAAGCTTTAAGCTGTATTTCTCTTACTAGGTAATATTCCTAGGTGTCAGAGGAGCGAGGAAGTTACTATTCTCAACAACATCATAAAATTTAGCCAAAACACTAATAACTGTTAGGTCTGAGTTCTACTTCAGTAATACTGCTATGAAGTTAGAGTGGTTAATTCTTTTTTTGTAAAAGTTTAACGTTTCCAAAGAGTTTTCCAACTGTTGAGCTTCACATGAGTTATACATGGACGAAGATATCAACTCCTGCCAGCTGTCGGGAGGGCCAGACCCTCGGCCAGTTGTGAGTGGCCTCATCCGCTTACCCAAGTGTATCATCAGATGTTACCATTTCATATGCACCATGATCTAAAAAGGTTGGGAAGCACTGAACTGAGGAAGGATTGCTCCTCCATAAATTACAAGGTTACCCTGTTCCATACAGATGAGGTTTTCCAGTTTCATGCACAAAAGTGTCAAACCCAGCATTAAACAGTGAGGTTAATGGGCTTAACTACTCTCACACTTGTTGAGGAAACTGGGAAATCATGTCATTTTACAGCCCAAGGAGCTCCTTTTCAGACACTTTGTCTCCCAAAAAGAAAAAAAAGGTGGCAGAAGAGATCTATGAGGAAAATAATCAAGCCACTGGTGCTGCAGGCTGCAGGAAGAGTTACCTGGCCTTACCACTCACTACTGCTTCCTCCTTGACATTAAGACCAAGGCTTTCATCCTCCTGATCTTGAAAAGCACATTCCCCTCAACTTCCATAAATCTGCAAAACTTGAAAAGAGCCCCAGTGTCATCAAGTAAAAGAGACGGCGTTAGGAATCTCACTGGAAGGAGGGGTGTCTTCAAGCCTCTCACTGCTAAGCCGGACATTTCCTAACACTGGACAAATTGTACATCCAGCTCAGGGAGGGTGAACTGCAGTGGTCTTTTACCCTCCAAGCCAATTGTTAGCTTTTCACAGGAATCAGCAGGGAAGCACATGTGAAACCTCTGTGTGACGGTGAGCACCCCCATGCCTTGTGTGACTCTGCATGTAGATGAAGCAGGCTGGGAGCTTTCTTAGCTGCTGCTGCTGAGTTCTCAGAGAAGCCCTTTTCTCCGGCTTGGCTCCCTGCTGGGACAGCCCTTTTCAATTTTTCTATCCCCTCTCGATCTCTTCTCCTGCAGAACACAGGGAAACTTGATTGAAATAAAGACCTAGGGAACATGTTTTATTTTCTCCTGTTCAATCCATTTTAGAAAAGCTTTTAATTGGTTTTAAAAAGATGCTAAACAAAATGTGATGATGTTTTTCAGTCTTCACGAACTACAGATACCACTTTTTATACTTTCAAAGGGCTAATAAATCAATCATGAAATTAACTCTGCAGCTAAATTTAAAGCAAATCCACTGAATACCAGGTTCATTAAAAATCTATGCATTTACTTAGAAAAATTTAAAATTCAAACAAAATTATCCTAGTAACTGAAATCTGACTTGAATTTTTAGTTCTACACTGAAAATCCAAGACTAAGGCAATCACAAAGGGAAAAAAGGAGGGCTTGGGAACCAGTTTTAATAAGCCAATTTACAAGAAGGAAGGGGTGGTGGGGGAGGGGAGGAAGGAGAAAAGAGAATATCTGGATACATAACAACATAGTGCCCCTGAAGGGATTCTTTTATTTGAGTATGTGCACACATGCACACACAATTTTTCTGTGTGAAAGCTGGAAATTCAACAAATGCAAAACTGAGGATTCAGTGACTGATATGATTACTGTATTGTGTGTAAAGTGTAGTTCTTCCTTTTAAAGAAAAATGCTCACAACTTCTGTTTTCTTACCAGTAATAAATATTTTTCTACCACTCTAAGCATTTCTATAATATTTAGCTGAATATACCTTTAATATTTAATTAAAACATCTGAAAAACCTATATGCTAATGGTTTGATAAAGTGAATCCTTCCACTTTACAATGACTAATATTCTTGACACTTGGATCAGCCTGAAAATTTCCCCTTATTTTCTTGAGAGAATATAAACATTTTAAAAAGCAAGGTGGTATGACAAAGCACATTTTTATTTTGTTAAATATATGCCAACTAGAAATACTACAAATATTAATTTATCCTGCCACTGATTCATGTATACTGCAGGTAATCTGGCAGTCCAGGTCAGAGTCACCAAATTCTGATTAATGACCAGATGGTGTTCCCTTCAGAGAGAACCCCTGCCATTTCCAATCACTAAGGCAACCACATCTCTTACTTACATATTTCTATATTCTTCCTCTTCAGTCCTCAGATACATTCATTCCAATGTCTTTTTAAATGATCCAATTCCTTTTTCTCCCAAGCTGGGCCATGTACCTTGGATGCTCACCCCTCACTTCTAACTCTATGTCTCCTTTCATCATTTTAGTAGCTTCTAAATCACGTCTAAAAAACATAACCGCTTGAGATATGATTCACAGAGCACACAGTTTACCCATTTAAAGTGTACAATTCAGTGTTTTAGTATATTCACAGATAGACACAACACCATCAAAATCAATTTTCCAGCATTTCTGTCACTCCAAAAAGAAACTCCATCCCCATTAGCAGTGACCTCTCATTCTTCTCATTCTCCCCTCCCAGCCCTAGGCCATCCCAAATATACTTTCTGTCTTGATAGATCTGCCAATCCTGGACATTTCACATAACTGGAATCATCCAATACGTGGTCTTTTTGACTGGCTCCTTTTGCTTAGCATGTTTTCAAAGTTCATTCATGTTGTAGCATGTATGGTACTACCTTTTTTATTGCTGAGTAATATCCCATTATATGGATATACCAGATTTTATACGATAAACATTTAGTTATGAATAATGGTGCTATGAATACTCACATACAAGCTTTCATGTGGACATATGTTTTCATTGCTTGTAGGTGTATACTCAGTGGAATAGCTGGGTTATATGGTAACTCTATGCTTAACCTCTTGAGGAACATTCTCACTGGCAGTGCATACAGGTTCCAATTTCTCCACATCTTCACCAGCACTTGTCATTATCTGACTTTTTGATGATAGCCATTCTAGCAGGTATGCAGTGAGTGGTATCTCACTATTGGTTCTGACTTGCATTTCTCTGGTAACTAATGATGTTGAGTATTTCTTCTTATACTTATTGGCCATTTGAACTTTACTTATTTTTGAATGTTTTCACTCTTATCATGCCCTGTCTAAATATAAACTCCAGCAATACGAAAACCCTTAATTAAGCCCACTAAAATGAAAAGACACTAAAAAAATTTTTTTGTTGATAAGGTATTGGTGAATCACGTATGTATAAACCTCTATGCCACAGGCTGTGAGATTTAAAAGCATAAGATAATGTTCCTTCCCTCAAAAATCTTACAATAAGTTTTACAACACAGAAAAAATTATTCTTAAATCTTAGTGTGGCAGGTCATTCGTTAATAGTTTCTGTTTATTTCTGTTAGCATCCACTTTGGATCACAAATGCTTCTTGGCCAAGGGGGTGTACCTCTGTTTAAATCAATGTGTATAGTATTTAACAATGTAAAGAACAAGAAGTACAAGACAGCATTGAAGTTATTCTTCCTTCTCCCAAGTGACTTTTAGCATAAATTATTTTCAGCTAAAAAAAGAAATATTTTAAGAAATAAATTTAAATGCCTAGAAAAAGTCCCACATTCTAATAGGTTTTAAAATTAATATGCTGATATGATAAAGTTTTTTTGTGTATGCATGATATATGTAGACACTGGGGGGTAATTATTTCTGTTTCAGCAACTTTATATATGTTTTACTTATTTATGAAAATACTGGAGGAATCATGATATATGTAGATATTGGGAGGTAATTATTTCTGTTTCAGCAACTTTAGATTATATATGTTTTACTTATTTATGAAAATACTGGAGGAATCATGATATATGTAGATATTGGGGGTAATTATTTCTGTTTCAGCAACTTTAGATATATACGTTTACTTATTTATGAAAATACTGCAGGAATCAGAGAAAGAGAAAAAACACTCATTTCTCTAACTTCACCCTTAGTATAAGCTAAGACTCCAATTATTAGGAATGATGGTTTATGCAAAGCTGATTTAAAAATCCTTCCACAATACATATATGTTGTAAATTTTCAAGACTGTTATAGGTTATGTTTCTTCTCACTATTTTAGAAGTTAAAAAAAACTCTAGGAAAACCAAGACAAGTCCTTTACTTTTAAGTGCAAAATACACGCACGTATGTAACTGTTAAATTAAAAATTAGATTCACCAGTTTAAGAGTAAATGTTTTCCTTACAGATTAGTTTCTATTTCTGACTTTAAATATGAGATTCTCATACAGACATTAAGATGCTTTTCAAGTCAGTGTTTAACTGCTTTGTACCTGCCTTTGATTGGCATTTTTCAAGGTTACAGCATGCAGAATCAATCAAGAGAACTCATGTCTTGTGACACAGCCAAACACACAGCTCTGGCAGCCTCTACATAATTAACATATTTAACCAACCTTCATAGGTTGGTTTTAAATTTGTTAACCTACCAAAATCACAAGTCTCTAATAGCCACATCAGTAAAAATGCAACCACAGGAACCAAGATCCTGGCTATAAATTCACTCCTCAAAAGTGCCACATGACCCAAGAAAAATAACTCCAGATCATCTGTTAAAAATAGTTTTGTTTTTTTTTTTTTAACTGCCCAAAGAAAATAAACTTAAATATCCCCATAAACAAATTTTTAGGAAAACCCATGAAATTATAAATGAAACAAATGGGAACATATTCAATGCCTTCTCTATTAATAGCATAATCTCCCTTGGGAGTTGGAGGTGGTAGGGATATGTAATATGGTGGAAAACTTACAAAACAACAAAATACAATGCTAATTGTTGTATCCCACACAGAAACTGTGGGATTTTGATTTCTTCAGAAAAGGAATGGAAAAATTATGTTGAGAAAATAATTTACCTTAAGCAGAAGTCAAGACCAGATGACCTTTCAAAATCCTTTCAACAACAGAATTTTATGTTTATGATAACCTGCTTATTTAGAGACTGCATCATTATATGCAATTTACTGAAAAACCCTTTGTTAAAATATTCCATATCAGTAGTATTATTTTACCTGAGGAGGTGCCTTTTTCAGTAAAACGAGAAGAGCCTGTAATACAAGATTTGAAAATCGAGGGCCAATAGGGACATAATCTGGAAAAGAAATATTATTATGTTTAGGGATTTGATTCACATGTACATATTCCAAACATTCAGTTTCTTTTTTGAATCAAAAGTAAACAGTCCCTACATAAGCAGAATACATATAGAAAAAGAAAAAAATTTTTAAAGAGTAAACAGTCTCAAATAACAGTCATACAACTATTTATAATAAGAAAAAATATCTCTGATAACCTAAATGCTTAAAATATAAGAACACTTATCTGTAATTTTTTTTTTGAGACAGGGTCTTGCTATGTTGCCCAGGCCTGTCTTGAACTCCTGGGCTCAAGCAACCTTCCTGCCTCAGCCTCCCAGTTAGCTGGGATTATAGGTTACCATAATCCCACTGTACTCGGCTCTATAAATTTTTTGAAAAGACTTCTAAATATTCACTTTGAGTTCATGTAGACTTTTTTCCTGGGATTATTTTAGAGGAAAAAAAAATCCCAGGTGTATTTACCAAGCATTTCTAAGAAGTTACTGCAAACCATGGCAGTTCAGTACACTGATATTAAAACATGACGTTAGAAAATGGGCAAAGGGGAAAATAAGGAATTTCAATAAAACTGAAACAATGGCAGAACCACTGAGATTGGCCCTCAGATGGTAAGGAACAGATAACTTTCTAAGAGAACATCCTACCTGTTAAACATTTACCAATAATTCAAGATTCAGCGTAAATGCCACCCGCTTAGTTTTCTCTGCATACTGCATATGCACCCCTGCCCTGTGCTTAGAGCTACTTTCAGGCCCCTGAGGGCAAAACTGATCCCTCCATTTTCAGACTGTCTACCAGATGAGAACAGTGGGAAGGAAAATAAAAATAAATAAATAAAAACCAGAATATCCAAAATACATGGCACATTCTACTTTGCATTAACATTTGCCAACATATGTTATAAAGACATGCAGCATCTTCTTTTTCTGAGACTCTAACACTTCTACCAGAGGAGGAAGGGCTCAGCAAGTGCTTGTTGAATAAATGAGCAAGCATGTACAGATGATAACCATTCATACCGGTGAAACATACTCAGAGGGCACACATTCCTGACATGGTAGTGTTGCTATGACCACACACCTCAATTGTGTCAAGATAAAGGAATTTACACAGAGCTATAAGTTTGTGCCTAAAAGCTTTTAAAGAAATCATCCCATAAACTGGGCTGAGATGTATCAAACCTAGGAGACCCAAAACCCACTATCAATTTATGGAGACCTCACAGATACACCAGCTTTGCTTTATAACAAACACTGCCAAAACTTAAAAAAATAAATAACAGAGGACCAAAAGCAAGTCTGAAAATGATGGGAAAAATGCAGTAAGAAGAGTTAGCTTGAAATCATGACTACAGCATTATGGACAGCTTAAGGAAGAAGGGATTATTCAGACACTGGGTAGTATTTTCAGATGTTATTAAGTCACCAGGTGGGTTTCTATTTCAATAGAGTTTATTACCCCTTCCTGAGCCATTGTTGTAATGAATTTATGTCAGACTGATTTAATTTTACAGTGAAATTAAATTAGCAACAACTTTCTGGCACTTCCTTGCCGTTTATTTCTTATGAGTTAAGTGCCAGGACCAAGTCTTTTTCATGTTTGTATCCTGTAGGAGTGCACTTCAACACAGGAGATATTTAATACATATTTTAAAAATTACTATAGAGCACTTTTAACTTACAAAATTTTTTCAAGATTTATTATCCCATTTTTGTCTTCACAATTACTCTGTGGGATAAGCAAGAGAGGGATTATAGTCTCTGTTTTGTAAGAGCAGAAACTGAGGTGCAGAGAGCTTACAACTTCTGCCCTTAGTGTTTTAGTGAATTTGCGGATTTCACTGTGATCCTAAACCCTTCTTTCATTAGCTCTGTCAAAGTTCACAAGTGGATTTCTGAGCTATAGGCAGCTCAGAGGTCCTAAATAACAGATATACCCATCAATGAAAATTATTAACCATTTACTATGGCAAGCGCACACTGGAGGATACAAAATGAGACGTGGGCCCTTATAAACTTAAGAAAGCAGTTTATAATGTTGTTAATAGTCACAGGGCATATTAAAACGAATACTATCACTGATGTCAGCTATTTAAGAGATGTTATATTTCCTTATAAGACAAAGAAAGGTATTTCTATTGCTCTACAGTTTATAAATACCTGTTAAATTTCTCTTGTAACTTTTGAGATATTAGCTGTAATGTGGCAAAGATAATACAACAGCAGAAGTTAGGACTCACCAAGCAATCTCTCAATGTCATCCACAACCACACAACTGAGCTGGGATTTGTATGCATCATCAAAGATCTGAAAGAAAACAAAGTCATTTATTATCTCACTGTCCTCCATAGTTATGACAATTTCCAAGAAGTTTAGTTATTTCTTGAGCAATACTAAACAAAGCACAGGAAAGCAGCAACACTTTGGACTATAATAAATTAGAATTGACACAACTGGATCACAGCTGGAGAGAGAGCAGGCTAAGGCTGTTTCCAGCACTAACAGCTGTGTGTGTCACACCTGGGCATGCTGGGGACTAGCTGATCACTAATCAACTGACACGTCCCATCACTTCTATCACACTGGTCTCTGGTATCTGTGTCAGGAGCAGGACTTTAGTGTCCTGCAGGACGCAAGAGCTAGATGGAGCCATAAGAAAGGTGTAAAATAAAACTGGATGTCATTTTACTGTCTGTAGGAATTGTGGCTCTGTTAAGCAGAAATAACACCAAAAGATCAGAATTCTGTCAACTCAAATCAGACCGTAATGGTAAAAGAGTTTACAAAAGAATTAAAGGTTGAGTATGAAGGATCAGATAGATGTACTATAAAACCAGACAAAAGATATGAATGCACTGTCTTAAGATGGACAAGGAAATGAGAATGAAATTAAGCAGTGAAGGAACTGTTTTAGCCTGGCAAGGATGTAGTAATTTCAAATCAGATAGAAGAATTAGCTTAACTGCAAGTTGAATAGAAGTACTCAAGGCCTTGAGACTAGCCTTTTCGGAAATGAAGGTCCTATTCCAGAGACTATAGGTGGGGCTCAGGAAATCTCATTGGTGTCATGAGTAAGAATTAGTTTCTGCATCCCAGCCCAGTCTCTCTGGTTGATAACCAAGCTCAGTACATCAAGATAGTAAACCCTATCCCCACCCACACCAACATCTTGCTTGGAATGGCATATATTCCTTTCTGGGTATCTTTTAACCATTGAAGATTTATAATTAGGTACAGAAATAAAATCAAACTCACGATATTATTTTTCATGTTAGGTTTAAAAACAACCTGTGTATACTTGGTTTTTAAAGTATTCCTAACAATTAAGAAATGTTACCATAATAGAGTCTCACTGTGACCATCTTGATTCAGTTCCTTCCTTACATCTTTCCTGGCATAAATACGGACAATTTCTTCAGATATTTAATCAGGTCAACCCCTCTGGTGAAAATGCTTTCCTATGCACCATCCCTTTACCCCCTAATCACCCTGCTACACTCTGTCTAAACCCCATCTATCCTTTCATCCTAAGCTATCTGTCTCCCCACTGGACCGTGAGGTGGATAAAAGCTTTACTCTGTTCGTGTTACGTCTAGTGCCCAGCACAGAACAGAATTCAGTAATGATGTCTGCTCTATAGGTTCAATGGTTGAATACAAGTTTCAATTCAATCTTGCCATAAATCACTTGTCTTCTCCTTTGGCACAGGATTTTGTATATTATGTGTATATATTATTGATGCATTGTACTGTTCTTGTATTATACTAGATTGCAAGCCCTCAGATGGCAAGTACTGTCTTAATTACCTCTGTATCCTCCTATCATTTAATATAATGCCTTATTAGAGAGTAATTAAGAGGTATTTACTAAAAGAATAAATTTATGCATTTTAAATTCAAGTAGAAATATTGAGTGAGAAGTTGGAGATATCTGATTGAAGTCAGGGAATGGAAATCACTCTCAGGACTGCTGAAACCATGACAAAGGATGCGATCTTCAAGGAGAAATGGTAGAAGAAGAAAAAAGGCCTAAGGACTGAGTCTTGGAGTGCTGCCTTATTCATTCATTCACTCAACAAATATTTTTGAATTCTTACATTAACGAAGGCACTACAGAGGATAATAAATAAGACAAAAATGATCCTACTTTCACAAAAGTTAGAGTTGGGGAAGCAAGTCACATGTAATTATAATAAAGCATGACATTATTAGGCTAGGGGAAATACAAGATGATATGGGGGCACAGGGTAGGCAGTATTTCCCCAGTGCCTTGGAAGTTAGGCATAACTATGGGGCTTGCTTTACTTAATGAAATACGAGGGAAATATACCCCTTTCTGAAAGAAGCCTTAGGAGTCACTGCATGATTCACCACATTCCTTTTCCTGCCTTGGCTATCATGGAATCACATGTAAGATGGGGTCTCCATTAACTATTAGCTTGAGTCTCTGAGAAAATATAATGAACAGAATGCACTGTCTCAGCCATGATGGAGATATAGTAGGTGAATAAAAAATAAACTTTGTTGTGTTAAGCCACTGAGATTTTCGGGTTGTTCTTTAATGCAGCATAACTCAGCCTATCTTGACTCTTAAATGGACCTAGGGAGACAGGACAGTCTCCTAAATTTAGGAAGTGACACTTAACCTGAGACTTGAAGCATGAACAACAGTTAACCAGTGGAAAGGGTGGAAGAAAGTGTTCTAAGGAGAGTATACTGAAAATTAGGAGACACAGAGATGTGAACATTCAGGGACACTGCAGGAACGGTCAATAAGAATTAAAATAAAGTGGTGTTGGTGTCAATGTCAGTGGAGTGGTAGGTGAGATGAATTAGAAGAGGTGATGAAGGAACTTGGATGTAAAGAGTCTTACAAATTTCATGAGTTAAAATTTTATTGTAAAGGTAATAAAAAGCCACTAAAGGGTTATAAGCAATGGACTGACATGTCAGGCTTATGTTTTAGAAATATTTTTTTGATTGTATAGAAAAGCATTAGAGAGGAATAAAAGTTAATTGAGACTGTGGAATTCCAGGTGAGAAATGATGGTGGCCAGGGAGTGGGTGCGCTGGTAAGTGGATAGAATCTAGAGATGTTTAGGAGGAAGAACTGAAAGAATTTGGTGAATGAATGGGTGTGGTGATGAAAAAGAAAACTGTAGTCAAGGATCCTTCCTGATTTGGCAACTGAAATAAAACACAGAGGTGAAGCTGGTTTGAGAATGGATCATGAGTACATTTAAAGAGCAAGAAGAGAAGGGCGTTTTATCTCCTCCTCCCCAAACACAGAAAAAGAGAAAATGAGAATAGGGTATTTATTTCTGTCTCTTGATACATAATGATGGCTCCTTTTGGTTTTGAGTTGCTACATTCAAGACAACTGAAAAGCTCAGAAGCAGTTCTACAGCGGTTCTTTGCTTTTTTTTTTTTTTTTTTTTTTTTGAGATGGAGTCTCTCTCTGTCACCCAGGCTGGAGTGCAGTGGCCGGATCTCAGCTCACTGCAAGCTCCGCCTCCCAGGTTTATGCCACTCTCCTGCCTCAGCCTCCCGAGTAGCTGGGACTACAGGCGCCCGCCACCTCGCCCGGCTAGTTTTTTATATTTTTTAGTAGAGACAGGGTTTCACCGGGTTAGCCAGGATGGTCTTGATCTCCTGACCTTGTGATCCGCCCATCTCAGCCTCCCAAAGTGCTGGGATTATAGGCTTGAGCCACCGCGCCTGGCTGGTTCTTTGCTATTTTTTTGAAGACAGAACCAACAGGGTAGTCAATGTGGTATCTTATAAACTCAGGTAATTTTAAGGAATCACTGAGAATAATGCTTTGCTTTTCAAAACATATTTCAGAATTCTACTAAAAGCTCTGATGTAAGCATATAACTCTGACCACCAGGCTGTGAGATCATGAATTAGAGTTACAGGCACCTGGGACACCACAGCCTGGCTGGTTGCAGTAGTTCTATGTTTTTCCTTCTCAAAACAAGGTACAGCTTATATGGCTGCAAGGACCTTACTCAGGACATTGCTTAGGTCTAAACTGATGATGACTTCCTACATAATATGTGGTCTCACCAACTTATCTCAGATATTGTAATTCACAAAGCATTTCAAATCACTTCACAGTTGACTGCATGGCCTACACATAACACTTGAGAGGAAAAATACAGCAGTCACTTAACATCAAGTAGTGACGTTTGTTTTTGTTTTTTGCAGTTGGTCTCTGTACTAACTACTATCAAGAGGGAGAGGTGCACTCACAGCAAGCTCTATTAACACACTGACCATGACGAAGGCTGTGCAATTCCAGTTGTAACCTGACTAGTTTCAGGTAACCAGTCAACTGAAACTCCTCTGGGTAGCTACTGTGCTCTAACTTAAATACACATGCACACACCCCTTTCTCTTCTCACACGTCCATTTTCTTCCTTATCTAGTCACTAGTGTAACCTGTGCTCATAACTCTTCCCAGGATCCACAATTTCTGCCTAGTCTCCTAGGTCCCTTAGTCCCTTTCACCCTTTCTGGCCCAGGCCCCAGCAGAATTCTAAGATACTCAGAGTTGGTTGGCAAGTACATGAGGTTAGCTGCCATAGTAAAATCTAAGTGAGATATTTACATACTGAGCCGGGAAGCTGCACCACAACTTTAGCTAGATAACCCCAAAAGGAGGAGAGGTACGGGAAAGAAAGATGCAAGAAAAGTACAATTGTACAAACTGCCCTAGTCAGACTAGTACAACTGAAGTGCCAAACTCACCATCAGTTATAGCACACAGCAGGTAACACAGTGCCTGCGCTAGATCCAAAGATGCCCCAACACAGAAGATGCCAGGAGGGCTGAGGCTGGAGGTAAGAAGGTAAGGACCGTATCTTACAGATTCCCCCCGAAAATTAGTCTTAAGAATGCATAGTCAGCCTAGTTTTATTAGGAAGTTTCCTGTAGAACAGATAAAATCATCAACGTATTATAGGGTCTTAGAGTTAGGTGGGAAGTCTGAAAGAGAAGGCTAAATTAAAAAACAAAAACAAAAACAGGAAGAACTGAAGAAGGAAACAATGTGGGAAAGAGTGGCATCAGTCAGCCTGTGTCTCATGAAATAACGAGAGGTCTATTCTAAAGGAAGAAGAGCAGCTCTAGAAAACACAGAAGCCCATTATGTCCACCTGTGCATGTAATGAGATCATCATATTAAACTGTAACCTCTCCTGCATGCAAAGGTGGAGGTATGACACAGGCTGGAAGGGCACGAGAGACAACCGGGAGTGTGGGGAGCCTGGGCTTAAGGCAAGAGTATGCCACACGCACTCCGTGAGACTCAGGGACAGAAGAAGCAGGGCTCTTGCCACACAGGGATTAGGGGCAGGTCTGAATATGGTGCTCAAGGACATGGCAAGCTCTTAAGACCCAGAGCCCACTCCTGGGATCTTCAGACAAGTGGGGAGCCACCTGTGTGTGGGAGAGAGGCAGCAGCTATGGGCTCCAGAGTCTACACAAGTGCAAATGGGAGCACGCCAGCATTCGTTCCATTAATCCCAGCCTTTCAGGATCACAAGCCACGACAAGCATGCTCTCAGGAGATTCAGCCCTCCATCCTCTGGGACCTCCTTAGTGCTCTTAGGTAAGCAAAGCCAAACACTCTGGTTCTTCTGGGGGCTGAAAGAGTTCATCTCAATTCTGAAGAACTTGGCGTGAAGTAACTAGTTAGTGGAAATCTGATGACTGTAGGAATCTGATGGCTTAGAAAATCCCTAATGCAGTAAATCTGTCAGTGATTAGTTAAAAGCATACTCTAATCATATTTGGTAGCATATAAAAACGTAAATGAGCAAATTCAAATGGGCCCTATCAGTAATAATCTCTAGTTTCTAAAAATAACTTGGGAGTAGACCAAGCAAACATTAGCTGTCTGCTAATGAAACTGCCTCAGGAAGTGGACCTAAACTTTTGGCAAAGCTCTAAAGCTTCCTGGAATGACCTTAAAATCCTTTATTTGTTCTCCCTGCTTTTCAGGAAAAAAATCTTACATTTTCACATATTGTGAGCCACAGAGAAGGGTATGCTTAATAATATAAAAAGTCACAAGGTCTGAAAGTTCTGCACCAGCCTCCTTTCTATGCCAAAGAGGTACAAGTGCCAAAAGACACAGTGTATTGAACAAAACAACAACAAATACCCACCCCCCAACCATACAGGGACCTGTAGTCACTTCCGGAGTGCCCACTTCTCTCAGTTAATACATGCACAAACTTCAACAAATCAGCTACATTATATATTAGGATGTTAACCAAAAACACCCAAATTCTGTTGCTTAGTAACTGCTGTCAAAAGATCCCATTTCCAGCTCTGCTCTTTGTATAGACTAAACCATGAAAAGAGGAGGATTAGGCATCATGATTCTGTTCTGTGCAGACTACAATTTGCAGTGGGATTTACAGGAGGATATTCAAAGAAGATTATTTCTTTCTTGCAAAGCTAGTGGAAAGGAAAATTTCTTCCATTAATTTTCAATCCTTTGAAAATAAGACTATATCATGTTATTAATGGGTACAGTTTTATAAATCACTGGTAGTTTTACTTAGTTTTGTTCAAACAATTTAGTTCTATCTGATTGTTCTATTTCGTCTCTACTGATTGTATACTCAGAAAGCATCAAGATTAGGTAATTAGCTAAAATCAAATTCTGCTTTCTTCTTTTGTTCATTTAATGGCACGAATAGAACTAGTAAAATAGATTTTTTAAAAAGTATTGATGCAAAAATGGACAAAGGAATTAAAATTTTAAAATAGAATGAAGTTTGGGAAGCAAACATAAAATAGGGGAGAAGGGGAAGGTCTGTGAATACTTCAAATATCTTAATGGAACATATGGTATACCCCCCAGAATGTGAGGACAATACCTCATACATACTTCAGCAGTGTTGAGGAGTTTATCCATGGAGAAAGGATTCACTAATAAGCAAATTAAGAGAAGTACAAGGTGAATTTTAAATTAATTGAGAATAAACTACTTTCATGTATTTTAGCACCATCCATTTGTGAAAAAGAGGCAATAGTATAATTATAATAAAATCTCATGTACTCATTAAAGCAAGCCTAACAGCCCTCTCTAACAAAAACTCTTACCTGTTGGTTTAAGTAATCAAATGGTATGTAAAGATGCTCTATGAATTAACTAATTCAGACCACAAGTCTTTAACAAAAATTAATGTGTTACATATTTCTGAGTTTCACAGACTATTGTCATTGCAAAACATTTTGAAAAATCTTTAAATGTGAGCATTCAGTCATTGAAATGTAGCTAAAGAAATAATTAAATGCTAACCTTCTGCCTATCAAACTGGCAAAAATATTTTAATAATATCAAAAACAGGTGAGAATCCCAAGAAACTCATACTCTTATATGACGCGGCTACAGGTGTAAACTATCACAAATTTCTGAAGGGGTAGGCTTTATAAAACCAAGAGTATTTTTTACCTAAGAGTTTTGATAGCACTATGTATCAAATATCTTTACAATACTAATATTTTTACCTTAGCAATCACACTTCTGAGAATTTGTCGTAAGGAAATAATAAAAAACGTATGTATAAGAATAAGTAAAAATAACCAGTACACTTCATTGATTTCATATTATATCCCAGGCACTGTGTGATACTTTACAGAAATTACCATCAAATTCTCACAATAACCCTACAATGCAGTTATTATCTTCATTTGACAGAAGAGAAAACAGTGGCTTATAGGTTAAATGACGTATCCAAGGTCGTTCAGCTGGTCAGTGTGGAGAGCTGAGCAAGCCCAAATTCTCTGTCATGTTATGCTACTCTAGTGAAGAAAAATCTAATAAATGGGGGCAGTAATTTCCCTAGTTTGGTAGTCCTATGGAATACTGTTTTAATATAAATTTTTAAGATTTAGTTATTATGGCTACATAACTATACATATTTATGGAGTACACGCACTATTTTGATACAAGTATAAAACATGTAATGATCAAATAAGGGTAGTTGTGAAACTCATTAAGCATGTATCATTTATTTTTGTTAGGAATATTCAATTTCCACTCTTGTAGTTATTTTGAACTATATATAATTTTTTAAAAAAATCAAACAACAGCTTTTACTGAGCTTCAGGTGGGGCTGGCCCCGCATGGCCAGTACAGCAGCGTGCCCTCTAAGGCCAGTCTGTGACGTGACAGGAAATGCAGGGGTGCACACATTGGGGCTGCCTTTTGGCACTCATTGGGGTGGGTCAGGGTAGAGCAAACACCAAGGTTCTCTGGAGATCAGAACTGGCCAGAGCAGCCACCTTCTCCCTCAGGACCAGCTGAGTCAGTCCCCAGGCCCTGAGGTGGTATCTGCATCCTGGTCCATGGGGCATTACTGGTGTCACTGCTCCGAGGGAAGAAGACGGCCAGCCACTCAATCAGGATGATGAACAGGCCACCACCCACCACTAGCCCCAAGCAGATCCAGCAACGGATGTTCTCCCAGCACTTTGTGTGGACCGGGGTCTTTGTCGTCTTGCTGAAGGCTGAGCACATATCCAGGAGTTGGTCTGAACACTGCTCCAGTTTGGCCAGTTTCCCATCATGCTCCAGGATCTTGTTGAAATTGTTAAGCATGATTTCCATCACCTTGTTCGCCTGCCACTGGCACTGCTCCAACTCTTTCCCTGCCATTGCCACCGCCACCACACCCTCTCCCTGAACTATACATAATTTTATTTTTTAGACAGAGTCTCGCTCTGTCGCCCAGGCTGGAGTGCAGGGGTGTGATCTTGGCTCACTGCAACCTCCCCCTCCCGGGTTCAAGCAATTCTCCTGCCTCAGCCTCCTGAGTAGCTGGGATTACAGGCGTGTGCCACCACACCTGGCTAATTTTTGTATTTTTAGTAGAGACGGGGTTTCACCATGCTGGTCAGGCTGGTCTCGAACTCCTGACCTCGTGATCCCCCCACCTCAGCCTCCCAAAATGCTGGGATTACAGGCGTGAACCACCACGCCTTTAAGTATAGTTAATTTATTGTGCTGTTGAACACTAGATCTTATTACTTCTATTTAACGGTATTTTTATACCCATTGACTATCTCCTCCTTATTCTCCCATCCCCACTACCCTTCCCAGCCTCTGATAACCATCACTCTAACTCTACCTCCGTGAGTTCAATTGTTTAGTTCCCATATATGAATGAGGACATGTGATATTTGACTTTTTGTGCCTGGCTTCTTTCACTTAACATAATGTCTTCCAGCTCCTTCATCCATGTTGTTGCAAATGACAAGGATTTCATTCTTTTTAAATGGCTGTGTTATAGTCCACAGTGTATATGTACCACATTTTCTTTATCCATTCATCCTGAGGGACATTCATCCTGAGGGACATTCAGGTTGATTCCATTCCACTACTGTGAATACTGCTGCAATGACCTTGGGAGTTTAGATAACTCTTTGACACACATATTATTTATAATTATGAAAAAAACCTGGAAACAACCTAATGGTCCAACAAAAAAGGGACTGTTCAGATATTAGACAGCTATTAATTTAAAATAATACTCAGATAAGCTTTAGTTACACTGAAAAAAGTTCATAATATTTTAAGTGAAAAAAACAAGTTTACACCAGTATGTTTCAATGTCATTCCCAATATATAAGGGAGGGGTAAATGTGTTCATGTGTATATGCGTGTCTGAGTGGTAAAGAGAACTGAAGGACAAATACGAATTTATTTTTATTTTCTTCTGTTCTTTCTTGTATTTTCTAAATTATTTCTGTAATTAGAAAAAGCTACCTTATTTTTTGCACTTACAACAAAAGAAAGGTTTTCTCCAGAAATACAAAACTTTATAAATTATTTGTGCTCTGAAAAAAAATTAAAACATCTTCCCATCCTCACACTAAAAACGGAGGGGCAAGAACAGTAGTGGGAGGTAGACTAGAACTTATACTAAAGAATGACATTTACATTTCATTTTCAAAAACAACCTGGAAGACTGAGCATCTTTAGACTGGTTTGAGCCCTTAGGCTTTTGTCAACCTATCATTAGGTAACAATGTGAAAACTATTTGCAGAGAAAGATTTTGTAATATTCCTAATATATTTCCAAGACACCTATGCTTCATTCTTTTCTCTTTTCTGAACTTTAATTACAAAGAATAGTATTTTTCCCCCAAGGAAAACCAAAAATTCTAATATAAATTTATTATACTGCTGAAGCAGAAATAGTTTTTATAAGTTTAAGAGTGCATAGATGATCCGGGCAGTGAATCACGAATTAAAACAATTTTGAATAAGCTTGTATGGACACTTATTTTTATACTCCCTAGCCTTCCACTCATCTAAAACTCTACCTTGAAAGGCTTCAACAATTTGAAGATTAAATCATAAGTTATTAAGCCATTAATTTAACCATTTAAGCCTCTAAAATCAGCACATATTACCTTCCCCCTTCAAGTCAATTTGCAAGAGATTAAAATAATAAAAATGATAATATCTCACACTTACCAAGTAGCTTTGATCTGCAGAAGCCTAAAGTACTTTTAAAAAACTTTATAGAAAAACTAGGACCATCCACCCACATCTCAGAGTACATCTGAGGTAGAAGCTGGCAGCTGGTGGAAAGCAATGGAGTAATTTACCATCTGCAAAGCTGACTACTACTTTTGAAAAAGCACAGGAATAGATGATTTAGGAAAATGCAAATAGAATTAGCTATTCAATAAATAAATGGGACATTCAACAGCTACAGATTTCAAGGGCTGCTATTTAAATTTTTACCAGAAGAAGTGGGTTAAGGGTTCCCATCAAAGGGAAAACAAAAAAACAAAGAAAAACAGCCCTACCTACTCTAGGGAAATTACTGGTCCCCATTATTCTATTCAGATTTTCCTGGGAAGGACAGATACTACTGGTTTCACCTCAGAGACAGAATATGATATTATAAGTTCTTTTTGAGTCTGGCAATATTTCTCTTTCACACTCAATTTCAAAGATTTTTATGTATTTCTCTGGACTCTTCAGTGTTTATGCCTGGAATCCTGCTACAAGTTCTGCTTCCTCCATCCATCTGAAGTACCCTGTGCAATTTTCTGCCACCTGCACAAACAAGAGACTAGCTTTTCAAGCTTACATTTTTTGGGAGTCATCTTCCTTTTAAATCTATTTCTCCTCCTCAGTCTCTTTCCCAAAGAAACACCGAAGAATTCTACCCTATATCCTTACAGAGCGAATACCTAAGAGCAACTTAAAAGAAAACCCTGAGCTGTCTTTACTAGGTAGCACTTCAATTCTCAAGATTCTTTCACCTCATTCTGATTTTCCCGCATTTCTTGGACTTACACAGTCAGTTCATATCTATAAAAGATCAAGCATGAAAAAAAGAATTTAAATAAAAGAAATACTTCAGATGGATATAAGAAATAATTTCTTGACTGGCAGTATGCAAAATTAGAAGAGCAATGGAAACATGATCTAACAAGTAAGATGGAACAGCCATTTAGAGTCTTCATCATCGATTTTTGTTGTTGATGCATGGCGCTTGCTTGAATGTGAGAGAGATGGACCAGATGGTCCTACAGACTTTTCAGCTCTAGGATTCTATTCTATGCTGTTCTAACTTCACTGATGGTATAAAGTGGCCATGTTAATTAAGAAGGTGACGAGTGGCACTTGGAGAAAGGAAGATGGATGAGAACTGCATCAAGTTACCAAGCAGATTCTGATTATTGCCTAATATAAAACTATCCTTTTGTAGGGATTCCTGGGACTATTTTCCCATTAATACATCTCTGTCTTCCTCAACTTAATTGACCCCAAACAGTTCAACTTTGTACCATAATGAAAGAACTTTAAAAAATCCTAAATGAATTTGTCCCACTTTATTCAAACATTTTCAACTATGACTCTTTTAATAAAATTGATACAAAACTAGGAAATGAAACCATCTTAATATGTATTAAACAAAGCATAATTTAGAAGGTAAAGGTACTCAATAAAATACATTACAAAGTTAAAAAATCTAAAACAGTCACTGTTTCCCCCCAAATTCTGATAATTTGGTTCCAATTGAGAAGGACACAGTTGCTATGGGTTTATATGTATACATGTACAAAGGCATATATATGTGCACACACACACACATTTAAGAGATAGGAAATTAAAATGAAAGTAAAATCTTGATACCTTCTTCATGGCCTGACATTTGGCTGTTTCAGAAAAGCCAATCATTTTATCAGGAGAACAGATCTTGATGAATGGGAAGTTGGATTCCTCTGCAATTTTTGCAGCTAAAGCAGTCTTCCCACTGTGAGGAGGGCCTGCATAAAGACATGAGCAAGTCAGGGGAAAAAAGCCAACCTAAGCAAAGGGAAATAAAACAAGTTTAAACTTTTATCCAGAACATACTGAGGTCTTGACTAGTTGCTCATTAACATTTCCTGACACAATTTCACAGCAGACATGTTTTCTCTTATTTATTAGCAACTAAACTTAACGAACTAATTAGCATTTCTCAAAAGTATGGTGAAATATATGCCTCCTGACATTCTCACATACCCTTAATCTTTCAAACTTTTGGCAAAATATACAGAGTATAAGGGTTTTGCTTCTTAAGAGAATGCATTCAAATGCATATCAGTACTTACATTATTAGTTCTATCAAATCATTTGTCTAACAAAAAAATACAATCTTCTTAGGAACTGATATTGGGGGCAGGGGAAAACTGCCTTATTAGAAGCAAATGTGATGTAAAAAGCTAGAATTCTAAAGACTCAGGCTTTCTCATAAAGGCAAGCAAATCTACAAACTTACCTACACTTAGACATCCCTGCCTTCCCTTCCCTGTTTTGGAAGCTGTGTCCCTCATTCAACCACAAACCAATCAAACCTTCCTTCCCATCTTCTCAGGAACCTGACATTACTGATTGTTCCTTTCTCCCATATGTTCAACTTCTTCTTCTTCCCTGAAGCCTTTCCAAAAGTGTTTTAGCATGTTCTAGTCTATCTGATAGTTTATTAAATAACAACAAAAAACTTTCTGGATATCATACCCCTCAACACTACACCTTCTTCTCCCTTCAAAATGGAACTTGCCTATGTAATTATTTACACTGGCTGCTTTTGTTCCTCACCTCCCACCCATCCTCACTAAATCTTATGGCTCCCAGCCCCATTACACTGAACAGGCTCCCATCAAGGTCACAAATGATCTCCATGTCATCAAACTCAACAAACACTTTGGTATCTTTTTCAGCCTCTTAGGAGCATTTGAAACAATTCATAATTTCCTTCTTTCTTAAAATATGTTTCTTTTCTTGGCTTCTGTAATACACATTCTCTCTTTCCCCTCTTTCCTCTCTGGTTACTCTTGCTCAGTCTCTTTTGTCAATTTTTCTGCTCTGTTTAGTCCTTAAGTGTTAACATGCCTCAGAGGCAAGTTCTAGTCCTCCTTTTCATCTCAACCGATACCCTCACTGTAAGTGATTTCATCCACTCCCATGGCTTCAACCACAGTCTTATATACTGACAACTCATGAGTCTACTGCCAGCCAGACCCACATATCCAACAGGCAGGCAGATCAACATTTCCGATTTACTTCTCCTATATGACCCTTGAATTTAACATGTTCAAAACTGAACTCATCAACTTTCTTCCAGAAATCTGCTTTCCATTAGTGTTCCCAATCTTAGTAAACAGCATCATTTACCGGGCTGTGTATGCCAGAACCCAGGGGGTCATGTTTGATACCTCTGCCCACATCCAACCTAACAAATCTAAGTTTCCGCTTCTCCACCTACAAAATAGAGACAACAGCAGCCTCGACCCTTGGAGGACTTAAGTGGGGTTTAAATAGATAGTATGTGCACGGTGCTAGTAGAGTGACTGGCAAATAGCAAGGTCTCAAAAAATGTTAGCTTAATTATGATTGACAATAATAATGTGGTCATTTTTATTCTATCTCCTAAATATTTCTAATTAGTCTACTTATCTCCATTTACACTACTCCACACGCTTCAAACCACAATCGACTCTCATTAAGGCTAATCCAACTGCTTCTAACCAAAATAGTCTCTCCTGTATCTTTTTGCCCCTCCAATCCATTCTCCATCATAAAGCAGTCATGATGATGTGGCTTCACTGCTTAAAATCCTACAAATGGCTTTCCATTGCCCCTAAGATAGTCTAAATCTTTAACATGGCCTACAGGTTTTATATGAACTGGATTCTGTCTGCTTCTACAGTCTCATGTCAGGACAATCTCCCTTTCTGTTTCAAGCTCCTTTCTGCCCAGGGCTTACATGCTCTGCTTCAAACATCTTCCCCAATGACTTTGCCTGGCCAGAGTCTCCTCACTGGTCAAGTTATGGCTCAATATGTTTCTCTCAGGGAGCTCTCACCCCCCAGACCTTTAAAGGTAGTTAGGCTCCCTTGTCATGGGGCCTCACTGAACTTTTCTGCTGTCATACTAATTATAACTGTAAATTAATTATTTGTGAATGGAATGTTCTTCCCCTTTTGTCTGTCTACTCAGTAAAATCCTAACTGGTCTTTCAAGGCCTAGATTAAATATCATCTCTAGTTTTCTCGACCACCCCTATGCAAAATGACTTGTATTCACACAACTTTACACACACACACTGTAGTCAGGAATTTCTTTACACTGCCTTTGTTCATGACCAGACTGAATGAATACTTGAATGTCTTTGTATCCCCAGCAACTAGTTGAATGACTAAAATGCAAGTACTCAGTAAATATTTATTTAATTGAATTGAAGCTATGTGGCATCATTCAGTGTATTAAGTGCCACAGAAATACAGATATAATCCTACAAGAAAACTAGTTACTATCATTCCTCAGTAACATTCTACCCCAAGAGAATTTTAATTTGTACACAATATTGGTACATAGACTGGATTACTATTTTCAGATCAAGAACAAGGTTAAAAATGGGAAAGAATTCAATTTTCTAGAATGTGCTTAAGGGCTTTTAAAAAATGCTGTTTTTCCTTTAACTTTTAATCCCATCTCCTCATTCGTCCTCACCTTCCAGAAGCACGCTGACCAATGGTGTGCGGTCACTGTTCTTAGTCTGCTGCACTAGCAGCTCCCCATCATCTAGAACTCGAGTAACTGGGTCGCCCCATTTGATGATACCGTTCATAATGTAACTTGCATAATCCTCTTGGTTTGTGCCAAATGCCTATTAAGAAAAAGGACAGTTTAAAGCATTTTGAGCATTAGTGTTAAAAACTAAAATATTTAACAGTATAAAAGATGAGTTACAATTCGTACATGCTAAAGATATTGATCACTATCCCATATTAATATAAAAAGCCTGGAAAGCAAAACAACTTGTATAATTTATCATTTAACTTTTTTCCCAATAGGAAAAAAAAGGCTGCTTTGAATGACCTCATGGAATAAAAACGATGGATTTTAGGCTCAGAATCTACCAGAGCTCAAACCCTCATAATTCCTGAGAGAAAGAGTATGTTCCAATGTGCTTATTTTTATCAACACTATGCAGTTTGAGGCTGTTCTGTTAAGAACAAAGGAAAAAAGAGATTATGGACTTAGAAATTAGAAACAGCGCAGTTGACAAATATACTACCTTAACACTGATTGCAGGTGCTATGGATTAACATGAGAATACGAAATGGTAATGAGAAGATCATGTTCACATCAACTTTGTGGTAGCGGACATAGTTAAATGGCACCAATGTAAGTTTATATGTGTAAATACAAGATTTAGGATGAGATAGAAATGAGCAGCTGTTATGAAAAGGATATAAAAGCAATTAATACAGATAATAATTCTATTTGTGTTCACTATATATTGGAGCTTAAATTGCACCCTTCTTCATTTTCAACTTTTAATCTCAAAGGTTATACCTCCCATCAAAACAGCTGCCAAAAGTAGTCAATAACTTTAGTATTTACAATTGAATTGGATTTTCATGAGGTTAACAGAATAGGAAAACATAACCTACCATATGTAAAGATCACGTACATGTAAAGATCATGTATCTTGAGAATTTCAACTTTCAAAATATCATCACATCCCTCAAAAAGTCAACTTTTGACTACCTGATGTATGGAATAGTTTTAACAGTTCTTTAGAACATGCACCTCACACAAAGCTGTTTTGTAACACTGTCTCTGAAACAGTATCCAGCGATCTCATATCTCTATTACTTTGCCACAAAATAATTTTTCAGACCACTTTTTAGGTAGTCTCCTTGCATATACTGGTCCTTTGATTCCTGCATACAGAGGAAGGTCCTCATTCTTTGGCCTGGATATGGCAAATTCTGTAGTAGTGTAAAAAGTAATGATATGCCTAATTCATACCAGCCGAATGGCTGTTCTAAGAAATTTTTACAGCTGGGCGCAGTGACTCAAGCCTGTAATCCCAGCACTTTGGGAGGCTGAGGCAGGCAGATCACCTGAGGTCAGGAGTTCCAGACCAACCTAGCCAACATGGTGAAACCCCATCTATACTAAAAATACAAAAATTAGCTGGCTGTGGTGGTGTGTGCCTGTAATCCTAGCTACTTGGGAGGCTGAGGTAGGAGAATCTCTTGAACCCGGGAGGCGGAGGTTGCAGTGAGCTGAGATCACGCCATTGCACTCCAGCCTGGGAGATAGAGAGAGACTCCATCTCATTAAAAAAAAAAAAAAAAATTATAGGCTGGCTTTTGTCTTTAATTTTTCCAGTTATATACTCCAAGCCTCACAGCAGAAGCTTTAAGACACCTGAACCATAAAACAGTGACTCTCCCAAGATACATAACGTGTATATCTTCCTTACATATCCCATAACTTCATTTTTTTTGTTTTATCCTCCAGACCCTTGCTGCAAGATGGGTGAACCTTGAGGACATTATGCTACATTAAATAAGCCAGTTACAAAAAGACAAATACTATGATTTCACTTATATGAGGTACTTAAGATTAGTGAAATTCATAAAGATGGACAGTAGAATGGTGGCTGTCAGGTGTTGTAGAGGAAGGAAAAAAGAATTATTGTTTAATGGGTATAGAATTTCAGTTCAAGAAGAAAAGAGTTTTGGAGATGGATGGTGGTGATGATTACACAACATTATGAATGTGCTTAATACCACTGAACTATACATTTAAAAATGATTACAATGGTAAACTTCATATGTATTTTAACACAATACAAAATTGAGAAAAAAGTATATAAAGAACTTGTATTAGTCAAATAAGCAGTACAACAGAAAAACAGGCAAAAGACTTGAACAGTATTTCACACAACACATGCGTGTGGTTAATTAACATATGGAGAAATGCTTAAGTTCTTAAGTAATAACCAAAATGCAAATCAAGACTGAAATGAGATCTCATTTTACACCCAACTGAATGGCAAAAATTAAATCTGAGGCTGGGTGCAGTGGCTCACACCTGTAATCCCAGTACTTTGGAAAGCCGAGGCAGACAGACAACCTGAGGTCAGGAGTTCAAGACCAGCCTGGCCAACATGGCAAAACCCCGTCTCTACTAAAAATACAAAAATTAGCCAAGCATGGTGGCAGGCACCTGTAATCCCAGCTACTCGGGAGGCTGAGGCAGGAGAACTGCTTGAATCTGGGAGACGAAGGTTGCAGTGAGCTGAGATTGCGCCATTGCACTCCAGTCTGGGCGACAGAGTGAGACTTCATCTCAAAAATAAATAAAAAATAAATCTGATAATACCAAGTGTCAGAGAGGATACAGAACAAACGGATATTTTTCACAGTATTGGGGGCAGTGTTAATTGGTTCAACCACTGGGAAATGTTTTTTTAAAGATGGACATTCATATATCCAACAACCCAATAATTTTATTCCTAAATAAGAGAAATTCATTCAAGAATGCTTATAACAAATCTGTTTTTAATAAAAAACTGACAACATTCACAATCAACAGGAAAATAGATGAACTGTGGTAGTCACACAATGGAATGCTATTCAGCATGAAAATGAATGATGTCTAGTTATAAGAAATCATATAGATCAGCAGTCCCCAACCTTTGTGGCATCAGGGACCAGTTTCATAGAAGACAATTTTTCCATGCAGGGGAAGGCGGTGGTTTCGGGATGTTTCAAGTGCATTACTTTTTTTTTGTTTGTTTGAGACAGAGTCTCGCTCTGTCACCCAGGCTGGAGTGCAGTTGTGCGATCTTGGCTCACTGCAACCTCTGCCTCCTGGGTTCAAGTGATTCTCCTGCCTCAGCCTCCTGAGTAGTTGGGATTACAGACACACACCACTATGCCCAGCTAATTTTTGTATTTTTAGTAGAGATAGGGTTTCACCATATTGGTTAGGCTGGTCTTGAACTCCCGACCTCATGATCTGCCCGCCTCGGCCTCCCAAAGTGCTAGGATTACAGGCATGAGCCACCGTGCCCGGCCCAAGCACACTACATCACTACATTTATTGTGCACTTTATTTCTATTATTATTAAATTGTAATATATAATGAAATAATTATACAAATCACCATAATGTAGAATCAGTGGGAGCCTGAGCTTGTTTTCCTGCAACTATATGGTCCCATCTGGGGGTGATGGGAGACAGTGACAGATTATCAGGCATTAGATTCTCATAAGGAGTGTGCAATCTAGATCCCTCAGATATGCAGTTCACAACAGAGTTCATACTCCTATGAGAATCTAATGTCACCAAAGATCTGACAGGAGGTACAGCTCAGGTGGTAACGCGAACAATGGGGAGTGGCTGTAAATACAGATGAGGCTCACTTGCTTGCTGCTCACCTCCTGCTGTGTGGCCCAGTTCCTAACAGGTCACGGACCAGTACTGGTGGTTGGGAATTCCTGACGTAGATGACTCTTGGCAATAAAATATTTAATAAATAGCAAGTCCCAGAAAACTACATATACCATATCTTATTTTACACACCATGAAAATATAGACTAATAACAGTGTGCCACAAAGATTAAGACTAATCTTAATGGACCTGGGGTCCATTTAAGAAAGAAAACCAAACACACACGCTTTAAGAACTAGGACTTTCTACAATTTGTTTTTGTATTAACACAGGACTCTAAACAAAAGTTACTCAAATGTTAGTAGTTGTTTTATAGGAAAATGGGTTAATAACCTTATACTGCATTCTAAAGCTCAACTATGACTATTTTGAATGCCTTTTAAGAAAACTGACACTTTTTTTAAGTCTTAGAAACTACAGTAGTCAGAGAAACTAAATGTACTGAGCAAGAAAAAGGGATGCCTTGGAGGAGGCTGAGGAGAAAAGAGAGAGAGAGAGGAGAAGGAGGATATGAGCATCAATTTTAAATATCCTAATGACTGACATGGAAGTTGGACTGAATTTAGGTTTCTGTAGTTTGGGATTGTATAAGAACCAATCAGAAAATTAGCTCTAGTTCAATATAAAGTAAAACAATAATTGGAAAGTCTCAAAACTGAATGGCCTGCCTTACAAGATGGTAAGCTTCCTATCACGAAAATATTTAGGTAAGTAATATCACCAGCCACTGGGATTATTATACAGATGTTTTGCATATTGAACATTTCCAATATTAAGATTTTCTCATTTTATGAAACTGCATATGCTATAACCTTCCATAATACTGGGTAAATGGCACTTATTTTTCTCCTGAGTTATTATCATTACTTTTTGGCCTATATATATACTCAATGGGCATACTCACTGGTTTGATATCATTCTCCAAAGAAGCAAGGAAGTCTCCTCTCGTCACCTGCAGGCTTTCTGCCTTCTCCATGTCCACTTCCACTTTAGTACTGGCCTAAGAATAGATAAAAACAACATGTAAGGACTTCCAAGATTTAAGAATAGCTAAGAATATTTTCAGTTTAAGAACGTTAACTCTTGAGGATTAAAACGCATATTTTCATACATTAAAAAATCTGAAATATTTGCAAATCACATATATAAGGGATTAATATCCAGAATACATAGAGAACTGCCAAAATTGAACAAGAAAAAACCAAATCAAAAATGGGCAAAGAACTTAAACAAACATTTCTCCAAAAAAGATACACAAATGGCCTTAAATAAGCACATGAAAAGATGTTCAACCTCACTAATCACTAGGGAAATGCAAATCCAAACTACAAAGAGATTTCACTTCATACTCATTAGGAAGGCTACTACCACAAAAACGCAGAAAATAAGAAGTGTTGGTGAGGATGCGGAGAAATCAGAACCTTTATGAACTGCTGGTGGGAACGTAAGTAAAATGGTTCAGTCACCGTGGGAAACAAAAATATGGTGGTTCCTAATAAAATTAAAAATAGAATTATCATATGATCCAGCAATTCCACTTCTGGGTCTATACCCCAAACAACTGAAAACAGGGTCTTGAAGAGATATCTGTACAGCCTTGTTCATGACAGCATTACTCACAATAGCTAAAATGTGGAAGAAATCCATATGTCCATTGACAGAGGAACGGAAAAACAAAATGTGTTATGTACACACAATGGAATATTATTCAGCCTTAAAAAGAAAGACAATTCTGACATGCTACAACTTGATGAACCTTGAGGACATTATGCTAAGTTAAATAAGCAAATACCGTACAATCCACTTATATGAGGTTCCTGGAGTAGCTGATATCCAAGAGACAGAAAGTAAAATGGTAGTTGCCAGGGATAGGGAGAGGAAGGAATGGGGAGTTACTGTTTATGGGTATGGGGTTTCAGTCAGTTTTACAAGATGAAAAGAGGTCTGGAGACGAAAGGTTTAATGCCACTGAATTGTACATTTAAAATGATTACACGGTAAATTTTATGGTTTTTTTTGTTTGTTTTTGAGACGGAGTCTTGCTCTGTTGTCCACGCTGGAGTGCAGTGGCGCGATCTCGGCACACTGCAAGCTCCACCTCCCAGGTTCACGCCATTCTCCTGCCTCAGCCTCCCGAGTAGCTGGGACTACAGGCACCTGCCACCACGCCTGGCTAATTTTTTGTATTTTTACTACAGACAGGGTTTCACCACGCTAGCTAGGATGGTCTTGATCTCCTGACCTTGAGATCCACCCGCCTCGGCCACTCAAAGTGCTGGGATTACAGGCATGAGCCACTGCACCCAGTCAATTTTATGGGTATTTTAAAACAATTTAAAAAATTGGAATCAAAGAAAACACATCTCTCAAATTCACAAATATATATACCCTCTGAACAAGTCCACTTCTAGTAATTTATCCCATATATTCACAAATGTGTACAAAGTTACACGTACAAGTATACAAGTGTACTAAAGTAACTTGTTATGAAAAAAGACTAGAAGCATATTAATAATGTCTACCAAGAGGGGATGTTATGTAAATTAGAACACATCTGTACCAAGGGACACTGTATAGCCATTTTACTCATGAGGAATGAGTAAGAAAAACTACATACGGAGAGTAAGAACAGTGAAAACCCATACAAAAAGAAAATATATACAGACATGAAAACACAGTCATACTTGGCTGCGTATCAGAATAACCTCCAGAGCCTTCAGAGATGTACAGGCACTCAGTTCCATTTCCCATAGCATTTTGATTTAACAGGTCTAATAGAGGGTCTTTATAGTTTTATCAAGTACCACAGGTGATTCTGGTACTGAACCAGGCTTAAGAACCATTACTCTAGGAGACCAAGAACCTAAAACTCTGATTTGTAATAATACGTTGTGCTTCAGAATCTATGTGCCAGCTCCAAATAGTCTGCTTACTGCACCTGGACCCAGCATTTAGACATCTGGAGAAGCATCAAGGCCTTTATCAGCACTTGGAGCTGCCTGGACCTGATGAGTGATTAAGATACCAACACGTGTTTTAAAGCGACTGGGCTCACTACCAATAGCACAAAGCAACACAACCTAATTTTTAAATTGGTATTATGGCTTTGAAAAAAAAAAGCATCTTAAAAAAAAGCTGACTATGAAACAAAAGCATGTTAAATAAATATCAACCTCCCATCAATTATTATGAAATATGAGTCATTTTTTTTTTTTTTAGGAAGAGACTGCGAGACAAATGAAATGACAGATTAAAAAAAAAAGTCACCCTTGTGGGATTAAAAAGAACTATGTCAGGAAGCTGGGTGAAGATGGCAAACAGAACACAGTTATTTATCTTCCTTTCCGCCCCAAATCCCACAAAATGACAGAAAGTGAGACAGAAAGGCTACAAAGCATGAAAGAAATATCCAGAAGTTTTAACTGTGATCTAACAGGATTCTCAGAAGGAGAGAACAGAAAGAGTCACAGAGAAGAAACAATAAAAGACAGAGGAGAAAAAAATTTCCTATAGCTGAAGAAAGGCGTGCCTCTGCAGTTTAAAGGGTTCAGTGAGTGATGACTGGGATAAATGAAAAGCAGCACACGATGTCCAGACCCACTGTTGTAAACTTTCAGAGCACCAAAGGTGAAGAGAAAGTCCTAGAACTTTTCTGAGGGACAAAAATAGGTTTCCTGCAAAGAAACCAGAATGAGATTGGTACGATAACTCTCACTGGCAACACCAGAAACTACAAGACAATGAAACCATGTCTTTGAAAAGATATTTGGATGGCTACCCTAGAAAATGATTCATTGTGTGCACAGGGAGACTAAGCATTTTCACAACAGTACTATTTTCAACAGCCACAATCAGAAATAATCCATATGTTAAATGAATTATTCATTAAGTCTATTTACTGAGTACCTACCAGACACCAAGCCTGTTCGAGGAACTGGAGTCATAGCAGTAAATAAAACGGAAAATGTCCCTGTGTTCATGGATCTTATATTTTCCATTATGTGGCAATATTCTAGAATACTCTGCATTTGTCCAAGATAATGAAGGAGACTTACATATATTGACACAGAAAGCTATCCAAGGAATATTTGTAAGTGAAAAATGTATACTGCAGTATAATTCTATTAATGTTCATTTTTTTAAAAAAGCACACATGTATATGAATGTAAATATTATATAAAGAAAACAAACTTCAAAGATATATCCCAAATTCTGGCTAACTCTGGAGAGTGAAAGGAAAACAGTGTTAGAGATGGCCTTTCTCATTTTTCCCTATATGCTTTGACATTCTTGAACCTTTTACTAAAAGAATGCCATCATCTATAACTTCTATACTTTTGTAAAGAAAGTAAGAAGTAACAAAGAGACAAATATTTTACTTCAATAGAACAATTAACATTTAAATTATTGGGCTGGGCACGGTGACTCACGCCTGTAATTCCAGCACTTTGGGAGGCCAAGATGGGTGGATCATGAGGTCAGGAGATTCAGACCACCCTGGCTAACACGGTGAAACCCCGTCTCTACTGAAAATACAAAAAATTAGCTGGGCGTGGTGGCGGGCACCTGTAGTCCCAGCTGCTTGGGAGACTGAGGCAGGAGAACGGCGTGAACCCAGGAGGCAGAGCTTGTAGTGAGCTGAGATTGCGCTACTGCACTCCAGCCCAGGCGACAGAGCGAGACTCCCTCTCAAAAACAAAAACAAACAAACAAATCAAACATAAACATTTAAATTATTAATAGGGCTTATATTGGCACATATGAGGCATTTGATAAATATTAATTGCATTTATTTGGCATTTCTAAGTTTAAATAAAGAAAAATGGGCCCGGCACAGTGGCTCACACCTGTAATCCCAGCACTTTGGAAGGCCGAGGCAGGCAGATCACCTGAGGTCAGGAGTTCAAGACCAGCCTGACCAACATGGCAAAACCCTCTCTCTACTAAAAATACAAAATTAGCTGGGCATGGTGGTGGGCACCTGTAATCCCAGCTACTCTGGAGGCTGAGACAGGTGAATTGCTTGAACCTGGGAGGCAGAGGTTGTGGTGAGCTGAGATTGTGCCATTGCACTTCAGCCTAGGCAACAAGAGGGAAACTCCGTCTCCAAAAAAAAAAAAACAAAAAAAAAAAACAGAAAAAAAGAAAAATGGTGTCACAGGAACCAAGCATATCCATGAAAGAACTATGATAATTAATAATAACTGTCTATAGTTCTTCATAGTTTATAAAGTATGCTCATATACACTATCTAATTTCATCATATCACATTATCTCATTTCATACTTATACAAACCTGGAGGTTTTCATAAATTATAAAAGGCAGATACAGGATTTCCTTCCTAGGTACCCTTATATAGAAGTTTTAACTCTGATTCAAACTTTTTGATACATCTGAAAGGATTCTACAAGACACAAACTCTTAAGCCAAAGTGAAGACAGGAGCTCTGACCAAAACATTAAAATCTCAACAAAGCTACCAGCCTCACTTTAAACACCTCTTTCCTATACAGGTCTAGGTTTTTACCATAATATTTTGCATTCTGATTCTCTTATAGTAAAACCGAATTCAAATGACAGATACATACAGCAGTATGAAAGAAAAATCTTTCCCATCTTTCAACATTTGCCAAAAAATAAGATAGATTTCAGGACTGAAGCTGGTATAAAACTTGTCATTTTGCTAATTATTAAGAAAAGACTCACCCAATTAATTGCTAAGCCTTTTCTTAAAAGTGAATTAAGATGGGTGTGGGGAAGAAGTATTTCAGAACAAGCTGTTTTCAGCCACACAAGGAATTCTATAAATTACAAAATTGTAAGCAATGAATATTCCAATTGCAAATTATTCCTACCTGCTCATTAAAATAAATTTTCTAAGGACTGCTCTTAGTTGACTTTTAGCATTTTATCAAAATTTGTAAAATCTTATTTTAAAAAGTCTATAATTCTGAATTTTTACTCATTCAGAAAATCTTTTCTCATTTGTTTGAATTAGCAACATTTTTCCTGCATTTTATTTGTAACAGCTAATCAATACAGAAGAGGCAGCATCTTTCAGCTTATACCTGCAGAAACTAATAAACTTGTATTTCAACACTAGCAAATATCAAGTGGTCACCCTTAAATTTCATAACCTTTTAAATCTGACCTTTCAAAGTTCTTATCATTCCTCTTAAATTAAGGGTAGAATGACCTTAATCAATCAAAAATTCTGCAAAAAAATAAGAAATTTTATGAAATTCTGTAAACATAACTTAGAGCTTTGACTCAGGGGGAAAGTGTGTGAGTGTATGTGTGTGTGTCCTCAGTTTATTTCCTCACAACAGATTAGAGAAAAAATTTGGGTTATGAATCTTCTCTACCTGAAGCAGAAATTCCTTTCAGGATAAAAACAACCAAATGTCACATGAATTTTAGTTGACCGCAATCATAGGTTCAAGTACAAATGACATGAACAACAGGTGTTTATGACCAGATTTTCCACTTGTTTCAGAAAACCTGAGAAAACAGTTTAACAGGAAAGACTTGTTTAGTCCACCGACTAAATCTTTGTTTAGGCCTCAATCTTCTGAAAAGGAAGCAAAATAACACTAATAATGACTTTTTAAAATACAAAGAAAGAACATCATAACACTTATACGTTTTAAATGTTTTTAAAGTTCAGTAACAACTTTAAATTATGTTTCAATTTAAATATTTATTCATCAATCATGATTAGTAAAGCTCTAAACACCTATAGCAATGGAAGACTAAAACTGTATTTCTTTTGTTTAGCCAAGGACAAGTCACTGGAAAAATAGTCTTTAAAGACCTCTGACAATGCAGATTTTTAAAAATGCAGAAAATGAAACATCAGTAATATTTCTTTTTGGGGGTAAGATTAGTGTCTTACATAGCTTTCTCATCCCCAAAGTGCCTACATAGTTATTCCACTGACATGGTGAAAAATTAGGAGCTGTTTGGTACAAGGAGTAATGGTCACAAGTCAATATATATCACCTGAAGCTTACAGCTAATTCTATCACATGGAAAAAAGTGATGAAAACAATGTGAAGTATTTGCACTACCGGTTACTTGCAAATCAGAAGGATAATATATTCTGTACAAGGGTGACAAACATTTTAGCTTTACAATTAGAAAAAGTGTAACTACAGAGTCAATAAAAATCAGAAATTCATCTATTAAAAAGGATGTACTGATATCCTCTCAAATCAGCTAATAATAAAAAATGGAGATAACTAGCATGTACAGAGTTTACAAGGCACTTTTATATAAAGTATTTGTTTTCATTCTCATAAAAATCTGATTAGATAGGTAGTATTTCCCCTTGACAGGTCAGAAACAAAAAAGTGAAAGAAACGTAATGCATAACCACACCTTCTGACTACGGTATCTGCGATCTTCCCACCATTCCTCACTGCCTCATATGTAGATAAACCCAATATATGCTTGAAGAAAGCATGTTTCTTACTGAGACAATGGCTTAAAGTGAAATTTTGGGATGGGATTATTGTAGTTAAAATGACAACTAAATAAGAGAAAAATTCCATGGCCAACGCATGTGAAAAATACAACAACTAGTAAACTAGTGACTGTGGATTATGTCAGGATGCACCCATGTGGTCTGAGATGAAAGAATAGTATGGTAGGGAGCAATTTTCACACAGTTTACATCATTTTTCTTGAAGTCACCATCTCTTCTTATTAAAACAGTACAGCATGGTGGCTCATGCCTGTAATCCCAGCACTTTGGGAGGCCAAGGCGGAAGGATCACGAGGTCAGGAGATTGAGACCATCTTGGCTAACACGGTGAAACCCCATCTCAACTAAAAATACAAAATATTAGCCAGGCGTAGTCGCAGGCGCTTGTAGTCCCAGCTGCTCGGGAGGCTGAGGCAAGAGAATGGCTGAACCTGGGAGGCAGAGCTTGTAGTGAGCCAAGATTGCGCTTCTGCACTCCAGCCTGGGCGAAAGAGTGAGACTCTGTCTCAAAACAAACTAACAAACTAACAAACAAAAAACAGTATAGCAAGAAGAAGAATAAAAACATAGTCCCTGAATGGATCCATTCTATAAAGACCCAATACAATATTTCCACACCATCTAAACCTTTGGCATTCTTGAGCTAGAACAAAGCCACTTCTATTACATAGGGAAATTATGACTTATGGATAGAGTTTGATTCCAGAATACTTATATAAGTTTACTCATTTAAAAAATATTAGCTGGGCGTGGTGGCTCACACCTGTAATCCCAGCATTTTGGGAGGCCAAGGCGGGTGGATCACGAGGTCAGGAGTTCGAGACCAGCTTGGCCAACATGGTGAAACCCCAACTCTACTAAAGATACAAAAAATTAGCTGGGCGTGGTGGCACATGCCTGTAGCCCCAGCTACTCAGGAGGCTGAGGCAGAAGAATCGCTTGAATCCGGCAGGCGGAGGTTGCAGTGAGCCAAGACAGTGCCACTGCCCTCCAGCCTGGGGGACAGAGCAAGACTCTTTTTCAAAAAAAGAATAAAAATTTACTGGACACCTACCATGTGCTCATTACTTAGACCTATTTGGGGTACTGTGGGAGACTCTGAGGTGAATAAGATAGGGATTTAAAGTCTAGAATGAGGGCCAGCAAACTTCTGTAAAGTGGCAGATAGTACCTAAAATAAAAGCACAAAAATAGGCTTTGTGGGCCATGCAGTCCCTGTTGTAAATACTCAACTCTGCCACTGTAGCATGCAAGCAACCACAGACAGTACACCAATTAATGGGTGTGGTTGTGTTCCAAAAAAGCCCTCTGTTCATAAAAACTGGTAGTTGGCTGGACTCCTGGTCTAGAACCAGTGATAGGATATACCCAAATATCTACAACATACTCAGCCTAACTGTTCAGGCTTTTATTTCTTGCCTGAACTGTTATAAAGTTCCCCCTCTTGTCCTGTGTCGCCAACTTCACTCCTCTAACTACTCCACTCGACACAGCTGCCAGAGTGATCTTATGTTTTAACACTATGTCACTGCTATTCTTAAAACTCAGTGGCTTAGCACTACTCACAGAAAAAAAGTCCATACTTCTTAGCAGAGTATAAAAGGCTTTTTGTGCTCCATCCCTGCTTTAGTCTCCTGACTTATCCCCCACAATCTCTCTCTACCATCCCTCCCCTAACTTCCATGCTGAAGCAATACTAAATTACTCCAATTACTATGTTATTCTGTGCCTCTGCTCCTTTGCATATGTTGTTCCCTCTACCTAAAAGGCCCTGTTCTACCAACAGACATGCATATGAAGGTTTTTCTCACCCCACAAGTTGACCATATCTGACATGCGTTCACTTCCTGGCCTTGCATGTACTTTCTGTTTCTGCACGTGGAGGGTTAGACTGTGGGCGGCTTAATGGTAGGTACTTTACTTGTTTGCAATTGGAGTATTAACTCCTAGAACAGGGGCTAGCAATGCAGTAGATGCCAAATAAATCTACTGTGAACCAAAGTCAACTGACAGTACCATAAATGATACATTACGATTTCAAGAAGGAAACGAGTATAACATTCTTGAAAGGGAAAATGTGAAAAGGTGTGAGGACAGTGGTAGCATATGAGCCAGGTAATGAAAAGACAGGTAAATGTAGAGGATGAAGATCCTCAGTGATGCAAAAAAACAAAATCAAAGCAGAGGTTGAAAAATAAATTAATGTCTGATGACCAGTGATTATTTATGTTTGGCTGAAGCATCTGGAGAACAATCAGGAGCACATTTGGAAAGGCCAGTTAGGGTCAGATCTAGAGGACCCAAAAGACCAGTTAGGGACAGATCTAGAGGACTCAAAAGACCCAAAAAAAGCCTGTACTTTGTTTTGTAAATGATGGGGAATCACTGAAAATGTCTGAATGGTTGAATGATATGAAACAAGAAGGTTAATCAAAGAGAAGGTAGGTAGTGGCAGTGAGAACTAAAGACACTGCCAAGACAGAACTGAAAAAATTTGGCAAGTGACTTGATGTAGGGCACAGTAGAGTGTCTGGAATCAAAGGTAATCCTGATGTTTTAAGCCTGGGAAATTGGGATAAACAGGGAAATGGGAGCAAAAAGGAAAGTAGTAAAAAAGACAGGAAATTTGGTTTTGGAATATTAAATCTGAAACCTGATAAAACATCTAGGTGAGGGTATTTAGTACAAATCTGAAAGTAGGAGACAGATATGTTCAGTAAATCTGTCTACAGGTGGTAACTAAAACCTGAAGGAGAGAAGAGATGGAAGATCAAGAGCACTTTATTTATCAAAATAAAAGTATCCTAGTACGTATTTCTACCATGGTAACTACAATATTATGGTACTAATTTGAAAATATGTCCATTTTCCTGACTCTGAACTCGAGGGAAGAGTTCAATTATCTTTATGTCTTCAGCCCAATACTGTGAGCACATCAAGTATTCATATATTTGCTGAATAAAGCAGCCCCCCACATTCTAGTATGTGGAAACTCCCACTTCCTCTTACAACTTCTTTTTTCTTTTTTTTTTTGAGATGGAGTCTCGCTCTGTTGCCCAGGATGGAATGCAGTGGCACGATCTTGGCTCACTGCAAGCTCTGCCTCCTGGGTTCACGCAATTCTTTTGCCTCAGCCTCCCGAATAGCTGGGACTACAGGTACCCGCCAGCACGCTCAGCTAATTTTTTGTATTTTTAGTAGAGATGGGGTTTCACTGTGTTAGCCAGGATAGTCTCAATCTCCTGACCTTGTGATCTGCCTGCCTCGGCCTCCTAAAGTGCTGGGAATACAGGCATGAGCCACCGCACCCGGCCATATTACAACTTTTTTTTTTTTTTGAGACAGAGTCTCGCTCTGTCACCCAGGCTGGAGTGCAGTGGCCAGATCTCAGCTCACTGCAAGCTCCGCCTCCCGAGTTCACGCCATTCTCCTGCTTCAGCCTCCCGAGTAGCTGGGACTACAGGCGCCCGCCACATCGCCCGGCTAGTTTTTTGTATTTTTTAGTAGAGACGGGGGGGGTTTCACCGTGTTAGCAAGGATGGTCTCGATCTCCTAACCTCGTGATCCACCCGTCTCGGCCTCCCAAAGTGCTGGGATTACAGGCTTGAGCCACCGCGACCGGCCACAACTTTTAATACAGTACAAAGATTAAAAAACACTCCTTCAAAATTTTCACTTCACGTGTCTGTGTCAGATGGTGATGACCTAAGGTAGATGAGTCAGCAGTTACTATAGGGCAGATACTATAGGAAGATCACTTCCTGCTACTCTGAAGATTTAGCAGTTGACAATTAATTCTTATTCCTTTTACCATCTCTTCTCCACCAAAAGTCAGTATTTCCCTACTCCTTGATATGCTTGACAGAAAAGAGAAAGAATTCTGGCAGAATGTTTATAATCTGTTTAGCTGATTTTCCTCACCTTTATGTGTCTATTCATAGCGGTGGACTGCGCTGCTCGCACCAGACCCTCCAATTCAGCACCACTGAAATTCTTGGTCTCCATGGCCAGCTCTTTAATGTCCACATCAGCAGAGAGTAACTGATGCCCTCTCATTCTTGCTGTGTGGATATGAAGAATCTGTAGTCGGCCTTTCTCATCTGGCAAGCCTGATGAAATTAAAAATAAAATAGGCATTTTCCTAGTCTCGAAAGCACCATCAGAGGAGATTATTATTATTATTTATTATTATTTTGAGACAGAGTCTCGCTCTGTTTCCCAGGCTGGAGTGCAGTGGTACGATCTCAGCTCACTGTAACCTTCGCTTCCTGGATTCAAGCGATTCTCCCATCTCAGCCTTCCAAGTAGCTGGGATTACAGGTGCACACCACTACGCCCGGCTGATTTTCTTGTATTTTTAGTAGAGACAGGGTTTCACCATGTTGGCCAGGCTGGTCTCGAACTACTGGCCTCAAGTGATCCACCTGCCTCAGCCTCCCAAAGTGCTGGGATTACAGGCGTGAGCCACTGTGCCAGCCTAGAGGAGATTGTTATAATCCTAATATTTTCCTTATAGGTACTCAAGCATGTAAACATCTACTTCTCATGATATAAAACTTTTCTAAAAAGTACTAAGCCACATGACATTGTTCCTGTTAATGAACTCAAAATGCCTCCACTCCCCCTACCACTCACCAATCAGTGACAGATCTCCTTACCTATCTCCATTT